>NC_041405.2:55739899-56069899 GCF_900747795.2 Erpetoichthys calabaricus | reverse complement strand
TTTCCCTTGCCCGGACGCGGGTCACCGGGGCCCCACTCTGGAGCCAGGCCTGGAGGTGGGGCTCGATGGCGAGCGCCTGGTGGCCGGGCCTGCACCCATGGGGCTCGGCCGGGCACAGCCCGAAGAGGCAACGTGGGTCCCCCTTCCCATGGGCTCACCACCTATGGGAGGGGCCAAGGAGGTCGGGTGCAGTGTGAGTTGGGTGGTGGCCGAAGGCGGGGACCTTGGCGGTCCGATCCTCGGCTACAGAAGCTGGCTCTTGGGACGTGGAATGTCACCTCTCTGAAGGGGAAGGAGCCTGAGCTAGTGTGCGAAGTTGAGAGGTTCCGGCTAGATATAGTCGGACTCACCTCAACGCACAGCTTGGACTCTGGAACCAATCTCCTTGAGAGGGGCTGGACTCTGTACCACTCTGGAGTTGCCCCCGGTGAGAGGCGCCGAGCGGGTGTGGGTATACTTATTGCCCCCCGACTTGGAGCCTGTACATTGGGGTTTACCCCGGTGGACGAGAGGGTAGCCTCCCTTCGCCTTCGGGTGGGGGGACGGGTCCTAACTGTTGTTTGTGCGTATGCACCGAACAGCAGTTCGGAGTACCCACCCTTTTTTGGAGTCCCTGGAGGGGGTGCTAGAGGGCATACCTTCTGGGGACTCCCTCGTTCTGCTGGGAGACTTCAATGCTCATGTGGGCAATGACAGTGAGACCTGGAAGGGCGTGATTGGGAGGAATGGCCCCCCCGATCTGAACCCGAGCGGTGTTTTGTTATTGGACTTCTGTGCTCGTCACGGATTGTCCATAACGAACACCATGTTCAAGCATAGGGGTGTTCATATGTGCACTTGGCACCAGGACACCCTAGGCCTGAGTTCGATGATCGACTTTGTGGTCGTGTCGTCTGACTTGCGGCCACATGTCTTGGACACTCGGGTGAAGAGAGGGGCGGAGCTGTCAACTGATCACCACCTGGTGGTGAGTTGGCTTCGATGGTGGGAGAGGATGCCGGTCAGGCGTGGTAGGCCCAAACGTGTTGTGAGAGTCTGCTGGGAACGTCTGGCAGAGCCCCCTGTCAGAAGTAGCTTCAACTCCCACCTCCGGCAGAACTTCGACCATGTCCCGAGGGAGGTGGGGGACATCGAGTCCGAATGGGCCATGTTCCGTGCCTCTATTGTTGAGGCAGCTGACCGGAGCTGTGGCCGTAAGGTGGTCGGTGCCTGTCGTGGCGGCAATCCCCGAACCCGTTGGTGGACACCGGTGGTGAAGGATGCCGTCAAGCTGAAGAAGGAGTCCTACAGGACCCTTTTGTCCTGTGGGACCCTGGAGGCAGCTGATAGGTACCGGCAGGCCAAGCAGAATGCGGCTTTGGTGGTTGCTGAGGCAAAAACTCGGGCGTGGGAGGAGTTTGGGGAGGCCATGGAGAACGACTTTCGGACGGCTTTGAGGAGATTCTGGTCCACCATCCAGCGTCTCAGGAAGGGGAAGCAGTGCAGTGTCAACACTGTATATGGTGGGGATGGTGCGCTGCTGACCTCGACTCGGGACGTTGTGGGTCGGTGGGGGGGAGTACTTCGAAGACCTCTTCAATTCCATTAACATGCCTTCCAATGAGGAAGCAGAGCCTGGGGACTCAGAGGTGGGCTCCCCCATCTCTGGGACTGAGGTCACCGAGGTGGTCAAAAAACTCCTTGGTGGCAGGGCCCCGGGGGTGGATGAGATACGCCCGGAGTTCCTCAAGGCTCTGGATGTTATAGGACTGTCTTGGTTGACACGCCTCTGCAACATCGCATGGACATCAGGGACAGTGCCTCTGGATTGGCAGACTGGGGTAGTGGTCCCCCTCTTTAAGAAAGGGGACCGGAGGGTGTGTTCCAACTACAGAGGGATCACACTCCTCAGCCTCCCTGGAAAAGTTTATTCAGGGGTCCTGGAGAGGAGGGTCCGTCGGATAGTCGAGCCTCGGATTCAGGAGGAACAGTGTGGTTTTCGTCCTGGTCGCGGAACAGTGGACCAGCTCTATACCCTTAGCAGGGTCCTGGAGGGTGCATGGGAGTTTGCCCAACCAGTCTACATGTGTTTTGTGGACTTGGAAAAGGCATTCGACCGTGTCCCTCGGGGAATCCTGTGGGGGGTACTCCGAGAGTATGGGGTACCGGCCCCCCTGATAAGGGCTGTTCGGTCCCTGTACGATCGGTGCCAGAGCTTGGTCCGCATTGCCGGCAGTAAGTCGAACCCGTTTCCAGTGAGAGTTGGACTCCGCCAGGGCTGCCCTTTGTCACCGATTCTGTTCATAACTTTTATGGACAGAATTTCTAGGCGCAGCCAGGGCGTTGAGGGGGTCCGGTTTGGTGGGCTCAGGATTGGGTCACTGCTTTTTGCAGATGATGTTGTCCTGTTTGCTTCATCAGGCCGTGATCTTCAGCTCTCTCTGGATCGGTTCGCAGCCGAGTATGAAGCGGCTGGAATGAGAATCAGCACCTCCAAATCCGAGACCATGGTCCTCAGCCGGAAAAGGGTGGAGTGCCCTCTCAGGGTTGGTAGCGAGATCCTGCTTCAAGTGGAGGAGTTCAAGTATCTCGGGATCTTGTTCACGAGTGAGGGAAAAATGGAGCGTGAGATCGACAGGCGGATCGGTGCGGCATCCGCAGTAATGCGGGCGCTGCATCGGTCTGTCGTGGTGAAAAAGGAGCTGAGCCGCAAGGCGAAGCTCTCAATTTACCAGTCGATCTATGTTCCTACCCTCACCTATGGTCATGAACTATGGGTAGTGACCGAAAGAACGAGATCGCGAATACAAGCGGCTGAAATGAGTTTCCTCCGCAGGGTGTCTGGGCTTTCCCTTAAAGATAGGGTGAGAAGCTCAGTCATCCGGGAGGGGCTCAGAGTAGAGCCGCTGCTCCTCCGCATCGAGAGGAGTCAGATGAGGTGGCTCGGGCATCTGATCAGGATGCCTCCTGGACGCCTCCCTGGTGAGGTGTTCCGGGCACGTCCAACCGGGAGGAGGCCCCAGGGAAGACCCAGGACACGTTGGAGGGACTATGTCTCTCGACTGGCCTGGGAACGCCTTGGGATTCTCCCGGAAGAGCTAGAAGAAGTGGCCAGGGAGAGGGAAGTCTGGGCATCTCTGCTCAAGCTGCTGCCCCCGCGACCCGACCTCGGATAAGCGGGAGACAATGGATGGATGGATGGATGAAGTAACATAAAAGATTTAAATACTTGTTATCCTTTTACACTAAAATATTACTAAAGAGATACAAAAAAAGTAAAATGGATACGTTCTTTTTCTTTAAGGAGATTAAATATTACTGAAGAAAGAAAAAAAAAAATTAAACAGCCAAATGGGGCTATGCATACGAACTTAAAAGGTTTAAATAAAACAGAAATATATATTTTATTTTTACTTGCTTAACTTGTGGAGGGTGTATCCTGTAGCAAAGCCCTAACTTTTTTCGTGAAAGCCCGTTTCAGTCAATAAGTCTTAAAAAAAGTGTAAAGATATTGACAATAAGCTAAGCAAACCCAGGAAGACATGGAATCGTTTAAATCAAGTATCATTACATCTTCCTTTCTTAAAGAGAAGTAAGGCAGTACTTATAAGCTTACATATCTATATATAGACATACATACATATATATATATATATATATATATATATATATATATATATATATATATATATATATATATCTATATCCGAAGCCGTGCAAGCACACTCTTGAGAATGCAACGTATAGTTGTACAGAAGAAAAGCAATCTTGCCTCAAATGAATGGCAACCTTTTGTAGGTCTATGAACTTAATTTAAACTTTAGGTTTACACGGTGCTTTCTTTCCGAAGTACCTGCACTCATGAATATGTCTGTATGTGTCAGTCAGTCAAATCCACGCGCTTCGCACCGGCGAAGTACCACTTTTAAATTTTTATTAAGAAGAAAATAAAACCTTTTTAAATTGAGGGAAAGTATACTAATAACAGTTTGTTAAGGATCTGTTTTTTTGTGAAGCTGCCTTTACTCGAGTGATCACTTCGACCTGACTTGGTGGCCAACTATAAGCGTTACCTGGTAGGTAACCACCCATACAATCAGATTGTGAATCAGACTACGAATGCCGTGAATGTAATTACACACTCACTGCACTTGCTTACGGTAATCGAACCTCGGACGTCAGCGCTAGAGGGGCTTAGCAGCGGTGAAGTATTGCTTTTAAATTTTAATTAAGAACAAAAGAAAACCTCAGAGGTTCGATTCCGGTAAGGGAGTGAAGTGAGTGGCTGGTTACCTACCAGGTAACGCTTATGGTTGGACAGCAAGTGACGTAACATCAGCCACGGTGCCTTCAGTTGTGAGAAGCAGATCATAGAATGATTGAAAATAGTTTTGCATTTACCTTTTTAGTAAAAGGCGAGCTTTTAAGCCTGAGAAATCACCCCGTAAATGCACACGTTTAATTGCACGTGTTAATATGTATGCTTACACAGTATTAAAAGACACTCAAAAATTAACGTCATTTACCTTCCTTCCCACGTTTGACTCGTGCTGTAAATCTCTTCCTTGTTTTTAGTTCATGTGATTACGTAGGAGGCGTGATGACGTGATACGTGACTCCGCCTCCTCCATTAGAGTATGTGACTCCGCCTCCTCCATTAGAGTATATGGACAAAAAACATGTTCCAGTTATGACCATTACGCGTAGAATTTCGAAATGAAACCTGCCTAACTTTTGTAAGTAAGCTGTAAGGAATGAGCCTGCCAAATTTCAGCCTTCCACCTACACGGGAAGTTCGAGAATTAGTGATGAGTCAGTCAGTCAGTCAGTCAGTCAGTGAGTCAGTGAGGGCTTTGCCTTTTATTAATATGTATAGATTAAAGAGCACTGTTATTTCCAGTTTTTCTTATATCTTACTCTTTTTCCTTTCTTTGTTTTCTCTGCCTTGTAACAGTGAATCTTTGCCTGTCTATCTTAATAAAGCAAACTTAAAATTATAGGTTCAGAAGAGGACCTGCAAAGTCTCTAGACCACCCTCAAGCACCCTTCTGGTCCTGACCGGTTAATAAAGGGCCCTACACTTCTTCTCTCTGTTCTGTGCATTAAGGTACTCTTGGCATCACCTGACAGCCTGGAGATGTCCCATGGGTCTTGTTTCATGGTTAATAATAACTGTAGAATGCAGGCTTTCCTGACACCTCGTGCTCACCTAAACTGGCTTATTAAGAAGCTCACCCACTGTTCATCCCACTCTCTTGCTGTGTCTCTCTGACTTTGTCACTTTCAGACAGATGGTAGTACCTTTCTTTGCTCTAATGCTTGTTGAAGTCACACAAATGTAAACTGAAAAGAAACAAGTAGAAGCAAAAAAAAATGCTAATTTTCTCAACCTCACTAGTGGTAGTAGTAACAGTAGTTCAGAAGAACAAGGATACTCTAAAGAGATATGGCTTTCGAAAACCAAACACAGTCACTTTCCTTAGTTTCATAGAATACACTGACATACTATACCAATAACTTTGTAACCTGTCATTAGTCCTCCCAATGGACTCCAGACTGAAGTCTGAGAAAGGGATGACCGTTGATGATCATTGACATAAATTGGGAATGGAAATGGGAACAATCCACTATAAACATTTTACCGCAAAAAGTGATTCCAGCAGTAACTGCAAAAATGTTCAGAACTTAGGAAACCTTGGCATTTATTGGTTTCATTTTAAAGGCTGTGTGCTACTAATTAATTAGTAATGCCATTCTTGCTAAACTTCAGTTTTAAAAATTCTTTTGCGCAAGGTAAATTCTTTGTTGACTAACAACTCCTTTATAGCATAATTGACTTTGACACACACCCATCTGATAGCAATGCAGTTGCACGAAGAGGCATATTAAAATGTCACAAACAGAGATCACGGTGGCCTGGCAACTTCACAGCATTATCCTTTGGCCCCTCCCTATGTTTTCTGTGTTGATCATTAAAGCCCTTACCCCTGAAAACTCTCTTCCTTCCAAAGAGTTTAACACACAGTATACATTATCTCCATTAAATATTTTCAATTTCATTGCCACCTGCCAAAGAGGCCAGGCTGACTCTGCCTAAACCAACAACAATATCAGGAGAAGAGCTGGCAGTAAATACTCAAAACAAGATGAAAATGAATCTAGGAGTGGTGCTCTGTTATTGAAAATAATAAGAAATAAATATGTGACACAATGAAAGCCGTTCTAGTAAATATTTTTAGCTGGAATGTAACCCTACAGTCACTGGTGAAGGCAGATTAAGTCAGTCGTTACCAGTTATGCTGCTAGTAATCCTTGCTGACCATGACCCTGAAGAATGGTGACAAGATGCATATAGGTTAGACACGCAAGTAAGATTG
The DNA here is from genome assembly GCF_900747795.2 of Erpetoichthys calabaricus. Classification (NCBI taxonomy): domain Eukaryota; kingdom Metazoa; phylum Chordata; class Cladistia; order Polypteriformes; family Polypteridae; genus Erpetoichthys; species Erpetoichthys calabaricus. Next base: position 56,063,543 of record NC_041405.2, on the reverse strand, counting down.
TACTCCATACACATGACAATAAACTTGAAGTTGAATATTCAGATATCGAGAGGAGCTGTGTTGTTGTATGAAGAAGTTCGGGAGTGGTAGAGAAGTACGCAAGAGTTGTACAGGATATGTACGAGGGAAGTGTGACAGTGATGAGGTCTGCAGTAGGAGTGACGGATGCATTCAACATGGAGGTGGGATTACATCAGGGATCGGCTCTGAGCCCTTTCTTATTTGCAATGGTGATGGACAGGTTGACAGACAAGATTAGACGGGAGTCCCCGTGGACTATGATGTTTGCTGATGACATTGTGATCTGTAGCAATAGTAGGGAGCAGGTTGAGGAGACCCTGGAGAGGTGGAGATATGCTCTAGAGAGGAGAGGAATGAAAGTCAGTAGGAACAAGACAGAATACATGTGTGTAAATGAGAGGGAGGTCAGTGGAATGGTGAGGATGCAGGGAGTAGAGTTGGCGAAGGTGGATGAGTTTAAATACTTAGGATCAACAGTACCGAGTAATGGGGATTGTGGAAGAGAGGTGAAAAAGAGAGTGCAGGCAGGGTGGAATGGGTGGAGAAGAGTGTCAGGAGTAATTTGTGATGGATGGGTATCAGCAAGAGTGAAAGGGAAGGCCTACAGGACGGTAGTGAGACCAGCTATTTTATATGGGTTGGAGACGGTGGCACTGACCAGAAAGCAGGAGACAGAGCTGAAGGTGGCAGAGTTAAAGATGTTAAGAATTGCATTGGGTGTGACAAGGATGGACAGGATTAGAAATGAGTACATTAGAGGCTCGGCTCAGGTTGGACGGTTGGGAGACAAAGTCAGAGAGGCGAGATTGTGTTGGTTTGGACATGTGCAGAGGAGAGATGCTGAGTATATTGGGAGAAGGATGTTAAAGATAGAGCTGCCAGGCAAGAGGAAAAGAGGAAGGCCTAAGCGAAGGTTTATGGATGTGGTGAGAGAGGACATGCAGGTGATAGTTGTAACAGAACAAGATGCAGAGGAAAGAAAGATATGGAAGATGATCCACTGTGGCAACCCCTAACGGGAGCAGCCGAAAGAAGAAGAAGTAAGAATAAAAAAGTAGAATACAGGAAGTGATGCAGATAATGATCCTCAAGTAGTGGAGGAAGGTCTATCACACTTCTCACAAAATGCAGTCCAAATCTTCTGTGCACTCTAGTAATAAAGTGGCACAATATAAACACCCTTTTTACAGGAGACCTGATTTGTTTTAAAATACTTATGCTTGAGCCACATACTGTAAAGACTGGCAGTGAGGAACACATCACAGCAACATGGTAGTCAGTAAGGAGTCATATTTATTTACAGTATTATTTGTTTACATTGGGGATGACTCTTGATATTTCTCTTGATATTGCTTTTAAACAAAGGGCAAACAACAAGCATACCTACAAGCTGGTCCTCCCATCTTGATCAGAGCTCAGTATCTGTACCTGGCAGAGAACTGAATGAAAGAGACCACCCCAATGCACAGTTCAGACATTTCTGTCACAAAATAATGAGCTCTGCTTTGGAATGAATTATTTTAAAGCATTCTCTTAATATTCATGCTTATGTCCTGCTACACCCTGAAAACAGATTTAATACCTGCTTTTAATATTCACAATTTTGAAGTAAAATACAGTCAAAAGGCCAAAGTACTGTATATGCTATTGGTGCCGTCTGATCCTTGCTGGACTTGTTTGCATATATAATATGTACCAAGAAGAAATAAAAAAGAAAACAAATACATAAGGGAACTGTTTTTTGTTGGAAGGTATTGTTGAACTCTGGGTGGAGACTTTTGCTTCTTCAGAAGACATTTCTGTTAAAGAATGTGAAGCTTAAATAGCATTGTATCATTTGGGGTGAGGCAGGAACTGTCAAGAACAAATGATGCTTGTCTGATCACACTGGAAAGGTTAAAAACATCCCATGGACAAACAGAATTTCAAATAAAGTGTTTGCAGCCAGAAATAATTACAGCTCGGGAATAGATATTTAAATTAAACATTCTGTGTTTTTCAGATCCTTCCTGGTGCCTCCTTGAAGTGCTTGACCCAGCACACACTTGGATGTGACTTACTCTCCGTTTACAGTAGATAAGTGACAAAAATTTCCCTGCAGATTTTGCTTTTGTTTTACAATATGATTTTCTTGGCCAGTAAACCATTTTTCTAATAAAATACACACATTTTTAGAGTATCTCAAGCACAGCAAGAGAGCACAGACAACAGAAGTGTCTTTCTCTAGGTATAAAGTCAGCCAGCAGTGCAGTTTCAAGTACTACACGTCATCCATTAGGCTACAATACTTATTAGTGTTTCATACAGCCAGTACAATAGCAAAAATATAAGAAATTTTATGGAGGTCCTAATAGCGGTTGTTTTATTGGGAATTCATCCTGCACTTATTCGGTAGTGAACAGCATGCTGGAGAAATTTACAAGTTGTCACACAAACAATTAGAAAACACAATTAGCATAAGAAAAAAAAAACAATAAATAATGTCTCTTGTTGCTACCCTGAACTTCATACTTCCAAGGATGCTATGAAGCTCACTAAATCCTGTCCCAGTGTCTATTTGTGGGGACTTTCACATTCTCCAGGTAGCCTACACTCTTAAAAATAAAGGCTCTAGAAAGAACCTTTATTTATTTAGACCCATAACAGGTTCCATAAAGTAAATATCCATGAATAGACAGTAAAAGATTTGTGAAATACCAATGGGTCATGATTTTAAAGACTCCTGCTGCATACAGTAACACAGACTAAGTCGAAGTTTTCTTCATCTGTTAGTATTCTGCGAGGTAGCCTATATTAAAGAGTTCACTTTATTTTTTGTACATGTTAGGAAGTTTTTCAAAGCACAAAGAATGAACTTCATATGCAAAGGACCCTTCCCAAAATGAAATGGTGCTTTGTCAGGCAATGGGGCTACAAGAAACTACATAACTCAGTAAAGAACCATAAAACGCCATTAAAGAACTTTTATTTTTAAGACATGTCTGTTAGGTTAATTGTTGCATCTACATTTATTAAATTAATAGGGGGCTGTGTATATGAGTGAGGCCTGTAGTGGACGCGAACCTCATCAAAGGTGATTTCCTTTTATCATCATGCTGTTTTTACAATGAATAATTTCACATTACATTTGGTGTGCCTGTCTGTTTGCTCCCCAGTGACAGAGTCGAGCCCACATATGACTCTTAAAACTAAGTTCTTTTTTGGCTCAACAAACAGGTTTATCAATAAAAGGGTCTCTTGAACATCTGACAACCCAGGAACAATTGGGAACCGACTCCTTTATGATAAAATTGGGGGGAGGGGGGTGAAACACTGAACTTTCATACAAAGAAAAGGATCTGTTAAAGTGTCTGTCAGAAGTTCATTGCTATTCTACAGCTGCGAATTCCGAATGCAAAAAACTCGGAGACAGACTTGCAGCCCTGGAAGATGGGTACAGAAGAAATAATATAAGAATTGAGGGTATACCTGAGAAACAAGAAAGCTCAAGCCCAGTGAAATTTGCAGTAGAATTACTGTCTAAAATAATTGGAGATTATTTTATACTCGACATTGAGATAGCAGCTGCTTATCACACATACAGATCAAGTACTTTTAAACCTAGGTCTTTTATTGTCCGCTTCGAGTGACTACGATGTAAGCTTGATGTGATGGCACTTCTCAGACACAAGCAAGAGATTATATTTGAAAATAATCTTATTCGTATTTTCCCCGACTTCTCACCATTAACAGCTGCAAAATGCGCAGCCTACTTTGACATTAAAAAGTTGCTACAGAAAGCCAATATCAAATACAGCCTCTTGTATCCCGCCAAACTGAAAGTGGAAGTTCAAGATCAATATTATATTTTTTCAAGCAAGGAAGAAGCTGAAAAGGAACTAAAGAAGCTGTTTCCGACACTCTTTTGAAAGTTAATAAGGAGCCGTATTCTATCAACAACAACAACATTTATTTATATAGCACATTTTCATACAAAAAGTAGCTCAAAGTGCTTTACATAATGAAAAGAAGAAAAATAAAAGACAAAATAAGAAATTAAAATAAGACAACATTAGTTAACATAGAAAGGAGTAAGGTCCGATGGCCAGGGTGGACAGAAAAAACAAAAAAAAACTCCAGAAGGCTGGAGAAAAAAATAAAATCTGTAGGGGTTCCAGGCCACGAGACCGCCCAGTCCCCTCTGGGCATCAAGGCATGGGAAGGACCTATCATCTGCTCTCGGCTCCACTTTTAAAGAGACTGGTATTATAATTATTCATCCTTTACTTGGACATTATATGTTTATGTCTTAATTATAGTTATAGACGTGAGTGTGGAAGTGTGGAAGTAATTACTACCTTAAAGTAGACTGTTTATCATCATACTCTTGGTTTATTGCTATTTCTACTATTACATTACTATTACATTTATACTATTACATTATACTATTACATTAGGAATTACCATGTTTATCCTAGACTTCTTTTTAAAATCATTCCCAGGGTTCATTCTTTTTTTTATCTTAATATCTTAATATCTTAAAATTGCTGAAGATTATTTTAAGCTTAAAGACTGTTAATGATTATATTTTCGGCAGATAGTATTAAGAATTGAGCTGCAATAGATATCTCTTTGTTTTAATTCTCTAAGGCCGCTGCAGGGTGGGGTTTGTTTTGGTTTGGACGTGCTCTGTCTCTTTGTATGTCAGAGGATCGGGACATCGTGAAGTGGGATCAAGCCTCATGTGGGGAGGCAAAATGGGGGGGGTGGGGGATAAAATGGTGAGAGAAGGAGAGCAGGCTATATCTAATCTATTCTTCTAATCCCTATAACTATAAATATCAATGCAACAATAGGCTAAAATGCAATAACTCATGGGGAATTTTGAAATTAAGATTAAAACTGCCTCACTACCAGTTAAGACTATAAAATGACATTAAAAACTCAGAATCAATGTCTCCATGATGGGACAGTTAACTTTGCAAGGATCAGTTCAGCAAGGATCAGTTCAGACTACAAAAAGACTGGACTGGCCAAATGTTCCATTCTAGCTTTATAAAGAAAACTAGAGGGGTTGGAATTCTCATACACAGAACAGTTCCATTTGTAGCATCAGATGTAGTATCGGACCCTGAAGGGAGATACTGATGGTCATGGGCAACTTATATAACAGTAAAATGATTTTGATAAATGTTTATGCACCCAATGTCGATGATAAGGAATTCATGTAAAATCTATTTGCATCCATTCCCAATGTGAACACTCAGAAAATTATAATGGCTGGGGACTTTAATTGTGTTTTAAATCCACTCTTAGATAGGACTCCTGTGACGGGGAGACAACATCTAATACTGCAAAGACAATTACACAGTTTTTAAATGACCACAACTTATCAGACCCCTGGAGGTTTCTTAACCCAAACTCAAGAACATATTCGTTCTACTCACCAGTGCATTATAGCTACTCAAGAATTGATTATTTTTTAATAGATAATAATTTCCTGCCTACGATTAAATCCTGCAAATACGACACAATTGTTATCTCCGACCATGCCCCTCTAGTCCTGGAGCTAAAATCATTAAGCCCCTCACACTCACCTCGCAGATGGCACCTTAACCCTCTTCTATTGGCAGACGAGAACTGCACAGAATTTATATCCAAACAAATCATCTTCATCCTAGAGACAAACACGCCCACAGAGGTTTCTGCAGGAACACTCTGGGAAACTCTAAAGGCCTTCTTAAGAGGACAGATTATTTCATATCTTTCCCACAGAAATAAATTAGAAACCAAGAAGGTGTCAGAACTAAAAAGCGAAATTACTAGAATAGATGAAGAACAAGCCAGGCATCCAAGTGAAGCTCTCCACAGGAAAAGGCAGGCCTTGCATACAGAACTTAACATCTTAACAACTAAAGAAACTGAACAACTTATTTATAAGTCTAGACATCATTACCATGAACACGGAGAAAAAGCTAATACAGTAATCCCTCTTCTATCGCGGGGGTTGCGTTCCAGACCCCCCCTGCGCGAAAGGTGAAAATCCGCGAAGTAGAAACCATATGTTTATATGGTTATTTTTATATTGTCATGCTTGGGTCACAGATTTGCAAAGAAACACAGGAGGTTGTAGAGAGACAGGAACTTTATTCAAACACTGCAAACAAACATTTGTCTCTTTTTCAAAAGTTTAAACTGTGCTCCATAACAAGACAGAGATGACAGTTCCGTCTCACAATTAAAAGAATGCAAACATATCTTCCTCTTCAAAGGAGTGCACGTCAGGAGCAGATAATGTCAGAGAGATAGACAGAAAAAAGGAAACAATCAGAAATCAATAGGGCTGTTTGGCTTTTAAATATGCGAAGCACCGCCGGACAATGCAGCTGCTAGGATGGGAGCAATGTTAAGGTAGCCTTTCAGCATTTTTTTAGAGGAGCGTCCGTATTGTCTAGTGGCGCGAACAGCCCCCCCACTGCTCACACCCCATCCGTCAGGAGCACAGAATGTCAGAGATAGAGAGAGAGACAGAGAAAAACAAACAATTAAAAATCAATACGTGCCGTTCGAGCTTTTAAGTATGCGAAGCACCATGCAGGAAGCATATAGCTTGACAAAACAGCCACATTTAAGCCCAGCAAGGAAGAGAGGTAATCTTTCAGTGTTTTTTGAGGAGTGGCCGTATCTTCTAGGGGTGCGAACAGCCCCTGTGCTCACAATATATTTGAGTTTTATTTAATAGGTAATACGTGCTCTGATTGGGTAGCTTCTCAGCCATCTGCCAATAGCGTCCCTTGTATGAAATCAACTGGGCAAACCAACTGAGGAAGCATGTACCAGAAATTAAAAGACCCATTGTCCGCAGAAATCCGCGAACCAGCAAAAAATCTGCGATATATATTTAAATATGCTTACATATAAAATCCGCGATAGAGTGAAGCTGCGAAAGACGAAGCGCGATATAGCGAGGGATTACTGTAAGCTTTTAGTTCAACAAATTCACAAAGAAGAAGTTCGCAATGCAATACCAGTAATCACCAACACGAATGGAGAAGAAATTATTGACCATAAAAATATAATGCACGCATTTAGAGATTATTATAAATCCATATATTTTACTGAGCTCAAAGAAGACAACACACAATCTAATGCATTTCTGGATACATTACAGACACCACAAATAGATGCTTTAAGTGCTGAGGAACTGGATAAACCTCTGACGCTAACAGAATTACTAGATGCTATAAAGTCACTTCAAAGCGGGAAATCAGCAGGCCCTGATGGTTACCCCATAGAATTTTATAAGAAATTCTCCACTCAGCTAGCTCCCCTCTTATTGGCAATGTAAGAGCCAATTTTAGAAAGTTAAAGTTTTGAGTTAAACTCATATTAATGTTTGCTTTATTTGAATAGAACATAATTTCTTCTATAGTCATATAGTCATGGTATAGTCTTTTTTCCCCCTATAAGTTAGTAAGAGATAGAATCTTCTTGCTATAACTGAGAAACAGTGAGATAATAAATTCAGTTGTGTTTAGAACAGGTCCCAGTAAAGAGGGACTTGATAACCCATTTTAAGTTTAGAAATGGGATAAGCATACAGTTTTCTGACCGTTTTGAAATGGTTCAGAAATTATAAGAAATTAATAACGATTTAAGTTGTAACAAGATTAAGCTCAGAACTACATTTTTCTTATTATGATTTTTTCCTTTTTTTTGCTATTTTAATTTTTCTTCCTTTATTTTTGTGTGAACTGTTTTACTTTAAAATTTAACTAAACTTTTAAAAACGAAGATATTTTGTCTGTGGAATCATTTCTGCGCGTCAGGCCTTTGCTGAATCCCATTTTTTGAGTCTGAACTGCAGAATTTTAGAAACTTTGGGAAAACGCAGTTACAGGCAACATTTACAGAAGCTAGAGACAACCAAATACTACCTCAAACATTTCGTCAAGCATTAATCACCGTCTTTCCTAAACAAAATAAGGACTTGTTACAATGTGCATCATACAGACCAATTTCACTCCTGAATAATGATGTGAAGATACTCTCAAAAACTCTAGCTTGAAGGATGGAGAAAGTGCTGCCCTCTGTAATATCACAGGATCAAACTGGATTTATTAAAGGCTGACACCTATCTTCCAATCTCAGACGCTTGTTTAATGTTATATATTCACCAGCAAAATCAAACACCCCAGAGATATTACTATCATTAGACGCAGAAAAAGAATTTGATATGATTGAATGGAACTACCTTTTCACTGCAAGAGAATCACCTCTTTCAACCCTCGCAAACATATCCAGTTTTTAATATCTGGAAAAGTTTTGGGATTAAAATGCTCAGAGATCTTTATATAGACAACATATTTGCATCTTTTGAACAATTACGTTCAAAATTCAACCTCCCAGCTACACATTTCTTTCACTATCTTCAAATTAGAAATTTTGTTAAACAGAAATTGCCCGATTTTCACCACCTCGTACCCTTCACAATGCTGGAAAAAATACTGCTCAATTTCGAGGAATTAAACACCATTTCCGCATTATATAAAATCCTATTAGAGTCCCTACCTTTCAAAGATCCAAGAGGACATTGGGAAGAAGATCTCTTAATCAATATATCAGAAAAGGAGTGGAAGGTAGCAAAGCAGAGAATTCACTCGAGCTCCATATGCGCAAAGCATAGAATTATTCAACTAAAAATTATATATTTAGCTCATCTGTCTCGCTTAAAACTGTCCAAAATGTTTCCAGGGCAGGATCCAACCTGCGAAAGCTGCAACCAAGCTCCTGCTTCACTGGGTCACATGTTCTGGGCCTGCACCAAACTAACATCATTTTGGACCAAAATTTTTAAGTGCCTTTCAGACAGTCTTGGTATCACAATTCCTCCTAACCCATTAACAGCTGTGTTCGGTGTTCTTCCAGACGGACTTGAAGTGGAGAAGGACAAGCAAACGGTGATTGCATTCACTGCACTTTTGGCACGCAGACTTATTCTGTTAAATTGGAAGAATCCTAACTCTCCTCTGATAAGTCAGTGGGAAACCGATGTTTTATATTATTTGAAATTGGAAAAAAATCAAATTCTCAGTTAGAGGATCTGTACAAAATTTTTTCAAAACCTGGCAGGATCTAATCAATATTATTTTAGAATAAGAGAAATAACTATTACCGCATTTAATTCCCTTCTCCATTTCTTATTTACCTATATATTTATTTCTCCCTTTCTTTTGTTTATTGTTGCCTTATTAAAAAGCCCTAAGCAATTCTCCTTTGGCTAAGCTCTCCTTCTCAGGGGTGGGGTTTGATTTGTCTTCAATCTTGTTTGGTTATAAATTGATCTATTTGTATGGAATGATTACAATAAAAATTAATAAATAAATAAATAAAAAAAAGAAGTTCATTGCTATGTGTGACTTGAATCCTAGATAAGGAAATTCATAAGGAATCAGTTGGTTCTTCATGCCTTTTTATGTGGTCATATACAATAGTAAAAAAAATATTAATTGTTGGACAGATTCTTTCTTAAAGGCTTACAAAACGTTTACAAAATTGGCATATGCAACATACTAAGTATTACTTTAATTATTGTGCATACAATTTAATACACTATTCATTCATTCCATTATTGGAGCCCAATGTGCAATTTTTCACTTTGATTTCTTATATTTATTTTTATCATTGTAATGGTGATATGATGCTGTTTATTTATCAATGCCACCATTTTGTATCGATCCTTGCATGGCCGTGGCCAAATTGTTTACCCTTTCTGTGTCTGTTGCCAGTTACATGATATGTCATAATTTTGTGCCTATACGTATAAGATGGCGAAGCCTGTTACTCTGAACCCAAATTTTTTATTCTTTTTGTTAAGCACAAAACTATATTTAGCAACAGCCGAGGACAAAAATACTAGTTAGTATCAGGATTTTTTATTTTACTTTTACTTTGATTTTTGGTTAACGATTCTGGTTTTGCCACTTTTACTCTTGTTTGTTCCCCAGGCTTTTCAGTTCTCTGCCTGTATATTAGATTTGAGTTGGTACACTCTTTAGTGCTTTTATTCCCCAGACTTGTATCCCATTCTACTTTCTGACACTCACTCTCTTCTTTTTCAATATTATAACAAAACCTTGGATGGACCATAACAATCCTGCATTGAAAGATGGGGTAGAAGAGATCACACATCTTCAAAATAAACAAACAAATCTAAGCCAAAAGGTTAATGAGCTTAACACACTGGTTTTGCTTCTTTTTGATGACATGTTTTTCAGTTGAGCTAAACAAATTTAAGCTAGAAAAACAATCCCCTAACATAAATTAATTTAATAAGTCAGGGTTACACTTAGTGGAGCATCAGAGATGTTAAAAGAGAAGATGTATGCATTTATTGTGGTGACTCTGGACAGGCATACACTGTGTGTCTCAAATTAGAAGAAAAAAATAAATAAATAAACCTTCTACCTGTTGGGGTTGGTGAAACAGAAAACAGCAGTTTTTATTTCTTAAAAACAACCTTAGTGTTGTCTATTAAAGTTAATAATATATTTGACTGCCTGGCAATGGTTGATTCAGTTACTCTATATGAGGAAAATAAAACTAGTTTTGAGCCTAAATGTGTGAATAAGTTTCTAAATTAAGGGAGTGTCAGATAGTCCAGGAGCAAACTCCAGGTGAGTTAGAATATGCACCTGAGGCAGAAAGTCCTTCTGTGGAGATATGATTCTGTTATTTCAGGCCATCCTGGCTCATTAAAAATGTATACGTTAATACAAAATACATTTTCAGTGTCCATGACATGAAAAAACGTAGTAAGGGTTATGTTGTGGCCTACACTTGTGATAATTAAAACCCCAGCCGGTGGTCTAAGGTTTTTGCTCCAACCCTTTTCACCCCAAAACAGAACATGACAGGAAATACCCATGGATTTTGTTACTGATCTTCTTCTGTCAGACAGTCACACCACAATATTATTTTACAGCAGTAAAAGTTTACAGCACATTTTATCACCTTAATAAATCAAGTTTTCTTCAAATTCAAGTTTAGTGAGCATTTTCTTTTGAGAATATTATTAATTACACTGTTTTCACAGGAGGCACGGTGGTGCAGTGGTAGCACTGTTGCCTCGCAGTAAGAAGACATGGGTTCGCTTCCCAGGTCCTCCCTGTGTGGAGTTTGCATGTTCTCCCTGTGTCTGTGTGGGTTTGCTCCAGTTTCCTCCCACAGTCCAAAGACATGCTGGTTAGGTGCACTGGTGTTCCTAAATTGTCCCTAGTGTGTGCTGGGTGTGTGTGCCCTGAGGTGGGCTGCCGCCCTGCCTGGAATTTGTTCCTGCCTTGTACGCTGGGATTGGCTTCCGTGACCCTGTGTTAGGATATAGTGGGTTGAACACTGACTGACATTGTTTTCACAAGTAAATAACACCACAGTGGTGTCTCACAATGCTTTTCAGCTACTTTTGTAAAATTAATTGTATACATCCATCCAGCCATCCATTTTCTAAGCCTGATTTATCCTGAGCTGGGGTGGGGAGGAAGCATATCTTCCTTCTGGATATCACGCTCAAGATAACTGTGAGACTAGGAGAGCAAACCTGAACTTTGAAAAAGCTCTTAAGGTGTACAGTAAATGGTAATCAACCATCTCTTTAAAACGTTTTTATGTCACTTGAAATTTTTCTTAATACATTTCTATACATTTTTCTAAATACATTTTTAGAAATATTAAATTATTTTAATTGTGAAAATTGCATTGTAGAAGTTAGTCATCAATTGTTTTGGCATTGCTGCTATACTTGTTCTTGACATGGGTGCCATCATTGTGTGCAGACACAGTTAAGGATGTGCTCACGAGTTGCCAGACCACCACCCCCAAAAGTGATGTTACTGGTGCGAAAGTTTAAAAGCTGGCACAGTGAAGGATCCATCTTTCAAGTTAGTGGATAAAATCTTTACAGCTTAGTGCATTTATTGTTAAAAGATTTACTGAAAACTAATTAGTGATCTCGTTAATGACTGACTTGTGGTTTTGGCTATAGACAGGCTTGAATTTATTAGTTTTCACTAAGCACTTTCTGGACTTACATTTTCAATTTCCAACTTGTTAGTCTCTTCCTTGTGGCCTTACCACTTTTTACCTCGTGGCAGTACACAGATGCCCTGGTGAAACATATGCATTATTGTCACCATTTTGCTTTTGGGTACCAGTCACAGATATTCATGTCTCACATCTTTCAAGATACAGCCCAGAGAAGCCTGATGGGTACATTCGAAATTAGTTCCTTAGGGGGTAGAGCTATGTTATGATTTGTGTATTTTTGTCAGAACTTGCAAATTTAGGATACATCACACCTTCGTTTTGTGTTCTTGTTTCATGCTTATCACCACAAGTTTGTATCAGTGCTCTTATGGTTGAGGACATATTGTTTAGTGTTGCTACACTAGTTGCCAGTGATATCACAAGGAAATCATGTGTGACATTACAGTATGTCATCATGCTCCATCTATAAAGGACTCAGAGTCCAAGCTTTGGATTCCTTTTGTAAATAAGAAAAGATCCATACCTATAGCTAGATACAACGTTTGTTAGTATTATGACTGAGTGCCAGTCTGCCATGCTGATATGAATCAATTACATGGGTTCAGGAAATGAAAGGATATATGGATGTTTCAAACTTATATCTGACTTTTATCTGATGTGTCTCTCATTACTTTCATGATGGCTAGGCTTTTGCCTAATTGGATTAACTTGTACAGTATAAGAGTAACTGTAAGTAGCAGTGTAAGAGATTCAATGTAAAATAAATGCAAAACAAATGATAAATACTGCACGCTCTATATTAACACTAATAACACATATTAAAGTTTCGGTTTAGGGCGGCACGGTGGCACAGTGGGTAGCGCTGCTGCCTCACAGTTAGGAGACCCGGGTTCGCTTCCCGGGTCCTCCCTGCATGGAGTTGCATGTTCTCCCGTATATGCATGGGTTTCCTCCAGGTACTCTGGTTTCATCCCACAGTCCAAAGACATGCAGATTAGGTGCGTTGGCAATCCTAAATTGTCCTTAGTGTCTGTGGGTGCCCTGCGGTGGGCTGGCACCCTGCCCGGGGTTTGTTTCCTGCCTTGCACCCTGTGTTGGCTGGGATTTGCTCCAGCAGACCCCTGTAACCCTGTAGTTAGGATATAGCGGGTTGGATAATGGATTGATGGAAGTTTCAGTTTAGCATATTTTTTAAATCTCACAGGTGATTTTTGAGCATTGTCTCAGCCCTGTAGACTAAAATGAAGCTCTCATAGATGTATCAGAAGAAAGCCTTGGTTTCAATTTGAAAATACATTCATAACCGTGATGCCCCTCTACTTTCAAAATATTTTAGTGTCTCACAGTATTTACTGACCTGAAATACATTGACCAAGACATACTTCTTTACCATCGAGGCGAGGGAATTGCCAATGTGATTACAACTTGGTGTTTGTTTATAATGTGTAGGGTATGACACTTATAAGTCAAAGTTATTTCTGTGAGACCCCAGTAACCATAAGCAGGCTAGTTATTTTTTAAAATTTAGAAAAGATGCTTCACTTTAAAATGCAATTTCATGTGGCAAATTAATATACACTATGATTGTGAAGAAATAAATTTGACTTGAAAAATAATGAAGTTAAAAGGATCCATGGAAATGTAAATAAATACAGACATTCTAATTGCCCAAGACATGATTCAAAAACATCAAAGAACCAGTCAACTTTTCCATACACATTCCTGGCCATTTAGCTAGCAACAGTAACCTGCTGTTTGGATGTTCTGTGTTATTGTAAATGGTGATAACTAAAGAATAATAAAAAAAGGTTCCATAGAGTTGGGTTGCAGAGTCTTTTCTTCTGGTGTGTAAGTTCTACTAAAAGGCTTAATCACTTAATAAAATTATACAATGCTCAAATTGATTGGGTCCACCAACAAAAGACATTCTGCAAAATAGTGCCACATATGAAAAACATACTAATGCAAAAGTCTACCCCTTACTTAATTTTTCTGCTAAACTGTACATCTTGGTATCTTTCTGTGTTACAATATTATGAGTCAAGAATAGCAAAAGAGTATACCGAGAGAATAAACCTCTAAGGGATATCTGATTCAGTAGCGTTGTCAATAATGAAATAATTAAATAAATAAACTAAAAAATAAACAGAGATCAGCAAAAAAATAACTACCATCAGATTTCCTGTATCAGAAATCTGAAGATATTTTACTCTTTGGAGTACTGATAGCATTTCAAATGTTCTTCAGTTGGTAACAGGAAAACATTGACTGGGCTGCAGGTTTAGAAGCTTGATCAGTACATCCACATACTTTTTCAATTTTCCTTTGTTATTTAAATTGGTATTTATCTTAGAAAATCCTAATCTGGTCAAGCACATGTTGAAGATGTCTTGGTATTTAAGACAAGATGGAAGGAAATACATCAGTATCCTCAACTATCTGTTGCTTACAGTGACTGCAGACTCTGTACTACTCAGGAGTCCAGCTCTGAATATTTGAATGTATCCACCCTAAGTTCAAGGTTCTGCCTTTTAAACTCGTTAACTTTGCTCAGAGATTTTACAGTGTACCCTCTAGGTTTTCTAGCTAATTATAAAATGCATAAGGTTTGACCCTGCAATTGTCAGTGTTTCCAATGAAAGTTTATGGGCCAAAAAAAACTTAATCAACATTTACTGCAGCAATTAATAGAACGCAGAGTAAAACAGGCCATTGAATTTATGTACATGTCAAGGCCTTCACTAGTATAGCTTTTGCCCTAAATAATCCTCCCATAACATTACCTCCAAGCTTATTTTACCTTCAAAATGTGTATTATATTATATATTAGTGTTACATGGTTAATTTCAAGTCTTTTGTATAATTGATTGCTCATGAAAAAATTGAATAAAGCCAAAGGCTGTGGTTTAACCTTAAACATTTCAATATTTTAATATTTATCTCTGTTGGGTATTATCATACGATATAATTTATTTTTTATTACCTTTTCATTACACTATTATTATATCTTAACGTGAAAGGAATTGCCACTAAAATGCCAAAAACCAGTTTTGCGCTTGTGTGACCCAGCCAAGATGACATGTCTAATGTTCTGTATTATACTGCCAGATGTAAAGGCTGGCAATAAGATGACTGTTTTTTGTGTTCTTTTATTTGCCTAAAGGAAATCCCAAAGAAAATTAAATAAAAACATCAATCACAACAGTGGAAAAGAAGTCAGCTGTATGATGCTTCTGTTTCAAAGAAGTGCAGAAAGAACAGATATGTATGCAGAAATCTTTTTTTTTTTTAAATGCTGATCATCAAACACACTGTAGTTACCGCTGCTACTGGATATGCAGTGTGACATTCAAGTCATGCTGTTTGTAAAGTTGGGTCTTCTTTCCATGTTATTGTGGCTTGTCATTTTACACCTCATCGAATTTGGTTCTAAAAGTGAGTCAATACCATTTCAATTTAGGAAATTCATAACCAACAGATTTTCTTAATAAGCAAGTGGCTGCAAGACTCTCAGTTTACTTTACATTTAAAGCCTATGCCACAGTACACGACTTCTAATTGTAGGGTGAGAGATTTGACAACTGCAGTTGCTGATCACTAGACCATGTTCATCTTTTACACAACATGTCAAACATAGTTACTGCAGGACAACTTTTCAACATAGTCGTGCTCACCACTTTTCCTGACAGCCAGCACACTCTGCTGCCTGATGGAGTTAGTACTGTACAAAGGGTTAACTGGTACTGTGAATTCAGCTTCAGTCTTGGCCCTTTAATTCTTTTTTCCATCTTGTCATGGTGTGTAAAGTACAAGATATCAGACAAATAAGATTCTCTCCTGTTTATCCGGTTCAAAACACCTGTGTTCCTTATTTCTGCTCATTGCATTACAGTATATGCCTTGTACTTGCTCACATTCATCCATCCATTTTCCAACCCGCTGAATCCGAACACAGGGTCACGGGGGTCTGCTGGAGCCAATCCCAGCCAACACAGGGCACAAGGCAGGAACCAATCCCAGGCAGGGTGCCAACCCACTGCAGACTTGCTCACATTCATTGGTTGTTAGCTCTTATGCATACAAAGCCCATACCTACGGCTAAAGACAAAATCAAACTGGACTAGTTGGAGTCAGTCAAAGGATATGTCAGACTAGATGACTGCCATTCACAAGAGTGTGCCTGCAGCTCTGCCTTCAATTTAGAAAGAATATGTAAAAGAAGGCTACAACCAGGGCCGGATTTATATGAAAAGAGGCCCTAGGCTATTCCACTTATAAGGCCCTTTCACCTTCCATTTTTAAGTTTGTAAATTACATGAGAGATAATAAAATTTTGCTAACAATTTGCATGTAGGCCCCTCTTGATCTTGAGGCCCTAGGCTGAAGCCTAGTTAGCCTATAGGAAAATCCGGCCCTGGCTACAACTGAACATCGCTGGGAAATTCACCTTATGTGACAGGGCTGTATTTTGTTAGATAATGATGATGTCAAAGGGTATCAATGATCCAATACCAATTGATACAAACCACACAAAAGCATTCTATGTTTTATGTTTTGCATGAACTTGCCTATTTCGCTAGTCATTGAGGGGCAGCTGTTATTAGTCAGATGAATTATTGTTTGCAGTAGTGATATCTGCACACATAAAGGGAAATTCTAGTATGACCCTTCCCAAATTTCATGCCAAAAATGCTACTGATTACAATTAGTACATAAAGATTCCTTTACATATGTTGCAGTATGCACTAAAATACTGCAGCATCCTTTTCTATAAGAAGCTTTCGCATCTGCATACACATTGCTGAGGTACAGCTCCATAGCACAGCTTTGCAAACCCTTTACTCTGAGAAGCTTCTTCGTTGGAGACGCCCTTTCCAAGATGTTTTTATGGGGCGTGATGCCAGTGTCACATTTAAAGTGCGCCTTCTTCGTAAGTAAGCTATTAACGCATTACTCACATTTTAGTTGACGTGAAAACTCACCCGGAGGCAGCAAAATCATTATAATATCAGATGTATTAGAATTTATGTAGAAGACTGTAATTAATTTAAATTGTCCATAGTTTCGCATTTCATTATCTTAGAGAAACAAACAGGGCAACACATTAATATATTTTAATCAACCATATTTTCGTTTTAGGGCCCGTATAAAGCAATTGTTGGCCGCGAGCAGGTTACGCTTATTCCGTCTTGCATCGAGAGAGCAAAGAGGCAACGAAGCCTGTACGGAATAGTCTATATACACATAAAGAACAAAAAAAGAAATCCCAAAAGCAATTAACCTGGAAATATATTGGTATTATTTTGATTAATTTCAAAACGACATTAAGGTGATAAAACGATTTAGCAACCACATAGAAAAGTGCGTGTTTTGTATGAAAGCTGACTACAGGCTGTGTTGTAGGGCGGAAAGAGTCAAAGAGATGATGGATGTGCGGACAAAGAAATGTGAGTTTGAAGTTGTTTTGTCTCTTTTATTGTTGTGCGGAGTCTTGACGGTGCTCAAAATGTTATTGTATATAAATAATGATTCGTTTATGCAATAGAATGTAGGTTGTGTTCTTGTGTGAGCTCATTTGTTGCATGTATCGTATTTTTTTAAAATCCTAACCCTACTCAGACCTCCTAGGTTTCTGTTGCTGTATCCGCAGTACTTTAAAAGGGCGTTAGCGGTGAAGTAAAGGGCTGTGTCTTTCTGGTGTCTTACGTCAGCTGCTTTCGTAAAAGTACGTATTTTATATTAGTAAACTGGGCAACCAGATAGTCCCGATTTCAGGCTATGTCTCGTTCAGTAACGTCAGTAGGACTGTGATAAAACCAGATTAGGATAATCCCTTGGGTGATTTGATGAACAGAGCTCCTTAAGAGAGAGGTAATCAAATGCAGCGCGGTAAATCCCGCTCTGAATGGCATGCAGACACAACATCGTTTCATCAAGAGTCCCCAGTACTGGTTTCAACCCGCGGACACTCGGTCGTTTTATTGGGCACTGCACAAATATTTTATAGACAATCATTTGTGTGTCAACCACTCTGGTAGTGTCACTCGGTGCGGTCCGCGTCCCGCTACCCTTAATCCCATTTTGGCCCGTTCTTAGGTGGCTGAAAAGCGAAGGGGGACCCCACGCCCTGATTAGTGCTCGATTTCGTGAGCAAAATAATGACGGGTCTTCAATTTTATTTGCGTATAGCACAATCCACTGGATTAATGAGTTGTGTCCTGTTTTTTAAACTGACAATCATCTACATTTATCCCGGTTTAAGATTCACAAAAACTTCTCACCCTATTGGTAGGACGCAAATCTTGTCCGAACGTGAAATATATTATCACCGAAATGATCAACTGGCCTTTTATATTTTCAGCAATGAGTTGTAACATATTAAAAAGAAATTGTGGTTGACGTTTTCGATACAACGTAGGAATAAAACCGTGCAATTTAGTTTGCCTGAATAAATCATATGGTTTAGTCGAGTATGAAAGTGTATTATTTATGTTATATTCACTTAACCAGCTCGATGGTTTTCAAGACACTCAGAGTGGTTATGTGCTTTGGTGGCAGCCCTAAAGCAGGGGTCCGGTCTTTCCCTCTTGAAATGACTTATGGACGGGCTTCGGCGGCTCCGTATATCCAGGCTGACGTTTAGTTCGACTGCTGCAGTAAGTGCCAGCCATATCCGGTCGGTCCATTATGTAACAAGGGCGCAAACAACCGTGGGTGCGCAGTTTCTGAAGTGAATTTCGGATAATGAGGGGCGCCGTTTATGTGGCGTGCGCTCCGTTCATTTCTGTTACAATAGACGCCCTCTGCAGATGAGAAACTCAGAAGCCCCTCCATGTGGAGCCAAACAAAGCGTAAATCATGTATTTGCGTGCGTAATCTATTGGTTTACACGTGAGCACTATTGGTTTATGAATTATTATTATCGGTTTGTGTGTATACTTAATTTGTTTAATTCATATGAACTATATTGTTTCGTGTCTGTATATTATCGGTTTGTGTGTGAACTACATTGGTTTGTATAAACATACTACTGGTTTGCATATGAACTATATTGATTTGCACGAGTATATTACTGGTTCCAGTCCATTGTTATTGGTTTGTGAGTGAACATCATCGGTATACGCTCGCATGCTATCAGTTTCTGTATGATCTAATTGGCAGGTGTTCATATACTACTAGTGTGCTGGTCTAGTAATGGATTTGTGTATGCACCCTGTCACTGCTTTGTGTATGAACTAGATCGGTTCTGCATGCGAACTATAGTCTATTGGTTCTTCACGTGATCATCAGCAGCAATGGGAGGGGCAAGAAAATGAAAAGCTGGTGAATAAATGAAAGAATAAAAAGCCAGTCGAATGCTTACCTAACTTCTGCCCGTGATCATTTCAGAATTAAGGGAATATACTATTAAAAATAGTTACCATCATGCTGTTTCACAAACTTACAATGGTGTACAAAAGTATTAATTTCCCAAGTATTCAAGTTATCTTAATTTTCTGCACAACAAAAGATTTGTAGACATATTTATTCATTCAGTATTTTTAATGTGAACTCCTATGCTGTAACAATACATTTCCAATGACGTTTATCGTGTGGTGATTGGTTATGTGGAGAAAGAAAAAGGAAGGATAGGAACAGGGGGTTTGGTACGTCAGAGAGAGACAGCACGCATGCAATACAGAAAGCCCGCTCAGAAGAACATCCATTGAATTCTGTGTTCGTGTCTCCAACCACCAGATCACTAACCCAACATTTACGCAATACCTCAATTAAACCAGTGCGATACCCAGTCATACATCCAGTTTTTTGGAATCTCATCACATCTGCCATAAAGTTCACTACACTGAACGTAGACCTGTGGACCACTTACTGCAAGGAAGCAGCACTACCGCCACTCCACCGTGCCCCCCGCCACCCATGTTTAATACATGCTTTAATGCATTTCATCATGAAAATCCATCCATTCATCCATCCATTTCCTAACCCGCTGAATCCGAACACAGGCTCACGGGGGTCTGCTGGAGCCAATCCCAGCCAACACAGGGCACAAGGCAGGAAACAATCCCGGGCAGGGTGCCAACCCACCGCAGGACACACACAAACACGCCCACATACCAAGCACACACTAGGGCCAATTTAGAATCGCCAATCCACCTAACCTGCATGTCTTTGGATTGTGGGAGGAAACCGGAGCGCCCGGAAGAAACCCACGCAGACATGGGGAGAACATGCAAACTCCACGCAGGGTGGACCCAGGAAGCGAACCTGGGTCTCCTAACTGCGAGGCAGCAGCACTACCACTGCGCCACCGTGCCGCCCCATCATGAAAATGATATCAAATATTTATCTTAACATTCTAAATGTTCAGAGAGCAGCAATATCATGAAGTGAATGTATTCTGTGCAGCGATCACTGCCTGCACCTCCTCTTAGTGCAGAGGATGTCAGTTTAAGAAGCGCGTAGCGATTAACATCTGGGTCGGGGAACACCTAACACAAAGCATTTAATGTGCTACATTAACTTATGACGGGATTTGAGAAAATCTAGTAAATTAAACATTCATTTTAAGAAGTTTAGTTTACGACATCCTACTGACAAAATAAACTACAAGAATAAAGTGGAAATGTCGACTTTAATCTTGACATAAACGGCGAGAATAAAGTGGAAATGTCGAGAATTAAAGTCAACATGTCGACATTATTCTCGTCATAAATGTCGGGATTAAAGTGGAAATGTCGATCGACTTATAGTTTTTTTTTTTTTCTTCACTATGGCCCTAATACGCTTCCGTAACATTTTCTGTAGATACATAACTGAAGAAGAAAGACACCAGTAAAACTGCAGTAGTCCACTGCCGGTATTTCAAAGCCCTATTTTGTCCTTCAAAGAATGGTTTTCTTGTCTCGATGCATGCTCAATAATCCAGGTAAGGAAATCCTAGAAATTTGATTCTGTTCATCTGGACAAAGTTTTTAAGTGGGAGAAATATTTCGAGACTTATCCAAATCTCTTCCTCAGTCTCAATTGACTGCAGGTTTCCCCAACCTTATAAACAGTACCTTTGCTTAATCACAGAGACTAGCACCATTGACAAAGGGCCAGTTGATCAGTGATATGCAAATTGTCCACTGATTAGTAGACGTGTGAACCATTCATAGAGGGTTGAGGAATGGCTGCAATCACAGCATTGTAAGATGGCGACAGAACCTGCAGTCAATTGAGACTGAGGAAGAGACTTGGATAAGTCTCGAAATATTTCCCCCACTTAAAAACTTTGTCCAGATGAACAGAATCAAATTTCTAGGATTTCCTTACCTGGATTATTGAGCATGCATCGAGACATCGAGAGCCACTTTGGCAAGAACGGCCTAAAGCTTATACGTGAGTATGAGCAAACAGCACGCAAGATGGCAGACTACAGGAACCATCTGAGATTCAGCCTCAGATGTAGACAGAGCGGGATCACTCCTAAAAGTCTACAGATGAAATCGTCAGTAAAAGGCCTGCGAGCTAACAAAATCCTCCAGAAGGCACAGAGTCAGCTGCTAAATGAACGGGTGAGACAAACTAACTTCACTATTGATGTTTTAAAATCCAAAGAGGAGCAGATCCACCAAAGATTAAAGATTTTAAAGATGGTGATCAGCATGAGCTCAAGCGCGTGCAGAAGGAACTCCGAGTCCAACTCAGGGCGGCGAAGGAGCAGTACAGGAGAAAGCTGGAGCAGAAGTTGCAGAATAACAGCATGAAGGAAGTGTGGGATGGGATGAAGATCATCACTGGCTGCAGCTCGAAGCGGGGTACCACCATTGAGAGAGACGTGAAGAGAGCAAACCAAATGAACAACTTTTTTAACAGGTTTGACCACCCTAACCCACTCTCACTCTCACCTCGGAGTACTGCACCCTCCACACATCCTTCTGCTGATACCAGCATAGGAAAAACATCCCCACCCATAATAACAACAGCGCAAGTGAGCAGAGAGCTGATGAGACTTCGTGCCAGCAAAGCAGCGGGTCCAGATGGAGTATCGCCACGACTGCTGAAGGTCTGTGCATCGGAGCTGGGGGGTCCTCTACAGCGCATCTTCAACCTGAGCCTGGAACAGGGGAGAGTCCCGAGGCTTTGGAAAACATCTTGTATCACTCCAGTCCCAAAGGTATCACGTCCTAGTGAGCTGAATGACTTTCGGCCTGTTGCTCTGACATCACATGTGATGAAGACCATGGAGAGGCTGCTGCTTCACCACCTTAGGCCACAGGTTCAACACGCCCTTGACCCTCTGCAGTTTGCATATCAGGAGAAGGTGGGAGCGGAAGATGCCATCATCTATATGCTACACCGATCCCTCTCTCACTTGGACAGAGGCAGTGGTGCTGTAAGAATTATGTTTCTAGACTTCTCTAGCGCCTTCAACACAATCCAACCTCTGCTCCTTAGGGACAAGCTGACAGAGATGGGATTAGATTCATACCTAGTGGCATGGATCGTGGACTATCTTAAAGACAGACCTCAGTATGTGCGTCTTGGGAACTGCACGTCTGACATTGTGGTCAGCAACACAGGAGCGCCACAAGGGACTGTACTTTCTCCGGTCCTGTTCAGCCTATATACATCGGACTTCCAATACAACTCGGAGTCCTGCCATGTGCAAAAGTTTGCTGATGACACTGCTATCGTGGGCTGTATCAGGAATGGGCTGGAGGAGGAGTATAGGGACCTAATCAATGACTTTGTTAAATGGTCCGACTCAAACCACCTACACCTGAACACCAGCAAAACCAAGGAGCTGGTGGTGGATTTTAGGAGGCCCAGACCCCTCATAGACCCAGTGATCATCAAAGGTGACTGTGTGCAGATGGTGCAGACCTATAAATATCTGGGAGTGCAGCTGGATGATAAATTAGACTGGACTGCCAATACTGATGCGCTGTGCAAGAAAGGACAAAGCCGGTTATACTTCCTTAGAAGGCTGGCTTCCTTCAACATCTGCAATAAGATGCTGCAGATGTTCTATCAAACAGTTGTGGCGAGCGCCCTCTTCTACGCAGTGGTGTGCTGGGGAGGCAGCATTAAGAGGAAAGACGCCTCACGCCTGGACAAACTGGTGAGGAAGGCAGGCTCTATTGTTGGCATGGAGCTGGACAGTTTAACATCTGTGGCAGAGCGAAGGGCGCTCAGCAGGCTCCTATCAATTATGGCGAATCCACTGCATCCACTAAATAATGTCATCTCCAGACAGAAGAGCAGCTTCAGCGACAGACTGCTGTCACTGTCCTGCTCCACAGACAGATTGAGGAGATCGTTCCTCCCCCAAACTATGCGACTCTTTAATTCCACCAGGGGGGGTAAACGTTAATATTTAACATTATACATAGTTATTGTCTGTTTTTTTTTCACCTGTATTATTATCATTCTTTAATTTAATATTATTTATTGTATCAGTATGCTGCTGCTGAAGAATGTGAATTTCCCATCGGGATTAATAAAGTATCTATCTATCTATCTATCTATCTATCTATCTATCTATCTATCTATCTATCTATCTATCTATCTATCACTTCTAGATGAGAAAACACTTCAACAGTGCTTGAGTTCACCGAGAAGGCTCGTCTAGCACAGCATGAAAAGTCTAAAACCAGGCAAAAGAGGAAGTTTGATCTACTTGCGGTGCGCCACAAACACCAGCACACTATGGGGAGTGTCCTCCACAACCAGCAGAGAGAAGGATGCCAGACAGAAACTAAAGATGTGGACAAATGGGTGAAGAACTTGTCTGACAAACAACTCACCCAAGCAGAGAAAAACGTCCTTTCTAAAGGGTTAAATTTTGCGGTCACACCGAAACAAATCCCGCTAATGGAACTGATTACAGCCACAGAATATACTATCAGAAACAACAACATTGCTGATTTGGAAGCTGAACAACTGCGGATAAAAGTTTCGGCATGTCTCAGCAATGCAAAACCCCCTGCATCCAATATCAGCATTGAGGAGAGGAAGGCCCTCACGGCACTCAGCAAGGACAACAACATCATCATCCTTCCAGCGGACAAGGGGAGATGCACAGTTGTGCTAAACCAGACAGACTACCATGAGAAAATTTTGTCTCTGCTCAGTGACAAAAATACTTATGAGCCCTTAAAGCGAGATCCAGGTGGTGGTTACAAGAAAAAGGTGATAGATTGTCTTAAGCAGTTAGTTCAGGACAATGCTATTGACCGGACCACATACCACAGATTATACCCAGGGGAATCTACACCAAGTCTGTATGGTTTACCAAAAATACACAAACAGGGTGCTCCTTTGAGACCCATTGTCTGCATGATCAATTCAGTCACGTATAACATCTCCAAGTTCCTGGCCGCTGTTCTTAACCCAGTGGTAGGCAGCTCAAAACACCACATTCAGAACACATTGGATTTCGTGGAGAAAGTGAGAGAGGTCATTATGGAGGCAGAAGAAACCTTGGTCTCATTTGATGTTACATCTCTATTCACTTGTGTCCCAGTGACTGAAGCAGTGGAGGTAGTACGTAAGAGATTACAGAATGACCCCACTCTCAGTAAAAGAACCTCTCTCAACGCAGACCAAGTGTGCCTGCTTTTGGAACTGTGTCTTCAATCAACATATTTCATATACAAAAGCCAGTACTACAGGCAGAAGCACGGGTGTGCCATGGGTTCACCTGTTTCACCTATAGTAGCCAATCTATATATGGAAGAAGTGGAAAAGAGGGCTCTATCATCCTATCCTGGAATACCACCGAGCCATTGGTTCAGATATGTGGATGACACCTGGGTGAAAATCAGATCCCAGGAGGTACCACAGTTCACAGACAACATCAACGGGGTGGACAAACATATCAAGTTCACCAGAGAGGATATGGAAAATAACAAGCTAGCCTTCTTAGACTGTGAAATTTCCATCGTCAACGGGGGACATTTGAAAGTGGATGTGTACCGTAAACCCACACATACGGACCAGTATCTAAGGTTTGACTCTCACCATCCACTAGAGCACAAACTAGGTGTCATTAGGACTCTACAACACAGAGCTAACACCATTCCCACAGACTCAGAGGCCAGGGAAGCAGAAGAACACCACGTTAAAAAGGCCCTGAGTAAATGTGGATATCCCAGCTGGTCCTTTGTCAAAGCAGGGAGGACACCTAAAGAACGCTCCAAGCGATTCATGAGAGAGGAAGGACATCCACTGCCTAAGCGAAAACCCTTAGTGATCCCGTATGTGTCAGGAGTATCGGAACAGCTGAGGCGCATTTTCTCGAAACACCGGGTCTCAGTGGCTTTCAAACCCCAAAACACGTTACGCCAAAGATTGGTCCATCCCAAGGATCGGGTCCCACGGCACAAACAGAGTAACATAGTTTACGCAGTTAAGTGCCAGGAGGAGTGCCGTGAATTGTACATCGGGGAAACCAAGCAGCCACTGGCTAAGCGCATGTCACAACACAGAAGAGCTTCCTCGTTAGGCCAGGACTCCGCAGTCTATTTACATCTACAGGATAGTGGTCACTCCTTTAAAGATGAAGAGGTGCACATCCTGGACAGGGAGGAGCGCTGGTTTGAGAGAGGAATCAAGGAGGCCATTTACGTGAAAAAGGAACGACCATCTCTGAACAGAGGAGGGGGCCTAAGGGTACATCTGTCGCCATCTTACAATGCTGTGATTGCAGCCATTCCTCAACCCTCTATGAATGGTTCACACGTCTACTAATCAGTGGACAATTTGCATATCACTGATCAACTGGCCCTTTGTCAATGGTGCTAGTCTCTGTGATTAAGCAAAGGTACTGTTTATAAGGTTGGGGAAACCTGCAGTCAATTGAGACTGAGGAAGAGACTTGGATAAGTCTCGAAATATTTCTCCCACTTAAAAACTTTGTCCAGATGAACAGAATCAAATTTCTAGGAATGGTTTTCTTCCTGCCACTCAACCCGTCAAACGTGCAGCACAACGTCTCCTTTTCACAGTAGAAACTATCTTGGACCTGATCTGCTGCTCTGGTGTTGTTCCTTTTGATCTCACAGCAGATGAACTCACTATAACCGACCATTTTCTTCTTTCATTCAATGCCAAACTTACCTTTTCTGTTCCTAAGCTTCCACGTCTCATAGCCTTTCGCAACATTAAGAATATTAACTTGAATTTGCTGTTTTCTAGAATCGATTCCCAAATGGACTTTTATAATTTATCCACTCCCATAGAACTGGTCTCATATTATAACACCTGTCTTAATGGTATTCTTAATTCTCTGGCTCCACTAAAAACACGTTCTGTTTCTTTTTCTTTTTCTGCCCCTTGGTTTACGCCTGAACTTCGGCTTCTGAAAGCTAAGGGCAGGCAACTTGAAAGGTTGTTTAAAAAATCCGGACTCTTTGTCCACAAAGAGATGTATAAAAATCATCTTCTCTATTATAAGGATTGTATAGCTCAAACCAAGTCTAATTATTACACTCAGTTAATTACTCGTAATACAGGTAACACCAAGACTTTGTTTTCTTTACTTAATAATGTTACACAACCTCCAGACTCTTTACCATCTCACCTTTACTCAACTGCTTTCTGTAATTCTCTTATGTCTTTTTTCAACAAGAAAATCCAAAAGATACATCAGCACCTTGGTCCAGATCCTCTCTATATTCCTTCTGAACTACACTCGCCTATTCACTTTTTCTCTTCTTTCCAGCTTCCCACTTCCTCTGAAATTTCAGATCTCATCTGCAAATCCAAGTCATCTACTTGTCAGCTGGATCCCCTGCCTACAGTTCTGGTTAAAGCTTGCCTCCCCTCTCTAGTCCCTCTCATTTCTGCCATCATTCACTCTTCTCTCACTACTGGTATTATTCCCTCATCTTTTAAAACTGCTGCTATAACCCCAATACTAAAAAAACCTGGTGCTGATCATACTAATTTCAATAATTTTCGCCCCATTTCTAACTTGCCCTTTATCTCCAAAATTCTTGAAAAAATAGTAGCTATCCAACTTCACACCCATTTATCTCACAATAATCTATATGAAAAGTTCCAGTCTGGTTTTCGCCCCCTTCATAGTACAGAAACGGCACTTGTTAAAATTACTAATGACCTCCTTATGGCTGCTGATTCTGGTCTAATCACTATTCTCATCCTCCTTGATCTGAGTGCGGCCTTTGATACTATTTGTCATACCACTCTCCTTAATAGATTATCTCTGATTGGCATTACCCACACTCCACTTGATTGGTTTAGATCCTACCTCTTAGGCCGCACTCAGTTCATACAACTTAAAACCTTCACATCCCAACCCACCACTGTTACTTCTGGTGTGCCCCAGGGCTCTGTCCTGGGGCCCCTTCTTTTTATTATTTACCTTCTTCCCCTTGGCAATATTTTTCGCAAATATAACATTAATTTTCACTGTTATGCTGTTGACACCCAGCTCTACCTTGCTGGTAATCCCACCTCCTCTTTTCCACCACCCTCGCTTATTGACTGCATTGCTGAAATTAAATCCTGGTTTTCTTCGAATTTTCTTAAATTAAACAGTGACAAAACTGAGGTTCTCCTCATTGGTTCAAAATCATCATTATCCAAAACCAATAATCTTTCTTTTATTATTGATGACTTTGTTGTTTCCCCATCATCTCAGGTCAAGAGTCTGGGTGTCATCCTCGACAGTACTCTATCCCTCCAATCTCACATTAATAACATCACCCGGTCTGCTTACTTCCACCTACGTAATATTAATCGCATTCGCCCCTCCCTCACTCCTCACACCACTGCCATTCTTGTTCATAGTCTTGTCACTTCTTGGCTGGACTAGTGCAATTCACTCCTCTTTGGTCTCCCGAATAAATCTCTTCATAAGCTTCAGTTAGTCCAGAATTCTGCAGCACGTATCATCACTCAAATCCCATCTATTCACCATATTACTCCGGTCTTGCAGCAGCTTCATTGGCTCCCGATTAAGTTTCGTATTGATTTTAAGATTCTACTATTAACATTTAAGGCCATCCATAACCTCGCCCCTCCATATCTGTCTGACCTTCTTCATGTTGCCATTCCATCCCGTAACCTTAGATCCTCTTCCTCCACCCATCTGACTGTCCCTCCCGCCCGTCTAACCACCATGGGGAGCAGAGCTTTCAGCCGTTCTGCTCCCAAGCTCTGGAATTCATTGCCTGCGGATCTCCGAAATATCAAATCATATTCATCCTTCAAATGTAAACTTAAAACGCATCTGTTTAAAATGGCTTTTTCTTTTTCCTCCTGATTATAATGGTTTTGTTTGGTTTTAATTTCTAGATTTTCTGATGTTTTAAGTTTTTTATAATTGTGTCTTTTATTTAATTATTTATTTATTTATTGTTGTTCGGTGTCCTTGAGTTCCCTGAAAGGCGCCTTGTATAAATAAAATGTATTATTATTATTATTATTAAACTGACACTTGCAGTTCTCGACCTGCACTGTCAAGTTGTGCTGTGAGGCGCCTGTGATCACGCAAGCTGGTGACCCCCAGAAACTTGTCTTCTGTTTGGCTAGTGACTTTGCGTCAGCCACAACTCTTCCAATTTCCAATTGCCTTTGGATTGTGTAGGACACCATTGTAGTCATTGACACTTTTGATTTGTTTTTTTCAATTTCACTAAATGAAAGTCTGACTTCTAAGAGTAATAATGCTCAGTCTCATTTCATTTGTTAATTACCATTTCTTGCCATTATTACTGGAATTTACAACTTTCAACAGTGTAATATTAGAGAGTGTAGTAACAGTTTGTCCTAACTCTGCTTTAAGACAGAGGGTTTCTAAGTAGTCAACAGACGTTGGGACACCTGTGAAAATTGACTGCTTCAACTTGCAAGACTTAATTTACTTTAATTGCTGCATAAAATCTGTAGATTGTAACCTATTATTTGTGCCCATTTTTAATATTCTGAAATATCCTTTATTTCAGTTTTTGCTAACCTTAACTTTAAATTTAAAGCTCTGGCAGTTTACTGCTTGCCTTTTTACCATTTTAGGTATATTCATTGCATTTAAGTGATTAAATTAATTAAAAATGAAAAACCTCATGTGTTCTAAATATATATATTTGTGTTTGTGTGTTTGTGTATGTGTGTGTCCACATATTTTTAGAACATCCATCCATCCATCCATTATCCAACCCAACCCGCAATTTAGGGTCGTCAATGCACCTAACTGGCATGTCTTTGGACTGTGGGAGGAAACTGGAGCACCCGGAGGAAACATATTGCAATATATTTAAAAACTACTAAAAGTAGTTCAAGTAGGTAGCTGAGCCAGCATATGTGGGCTTCAATTTACAACCTCATTAATTATGGCAAGTTTATATATTTTTAAATTATAATTCAATCCAGAAAAAAGATAGATATCTATCATGAAATGTATAATGTAAAATATATTACACATTATATCATAGCTATTGAATTTACAGTATATTTTAAATATATTATAATTGGTTTCTAAAATATATCTTACAGTATATTATTTCTAGTATTTTAAAATATATTAAGACATACATTTTTATATTTTGAAAAATATATTGCAATTTACAAAAATGGCATTAAATTATATTTTTAAAAACATTTTTACAAGATATTGTAATATACTTACTTTTAAAGTATAACATATTTTAAAATAAATTGACATAGAAATTATATATTTGTTGCAATTTTTTTTACATGTATTTCATTTTTGTATTTGTGGCAAGAATATTATAATTAAGGCTGAAAAAAGTAGGTTTGTTTATAACTGTTTCTTTGACATCTTGTAAAGCACTTTGTTCTACATCTTATGTATGAAAATGCGATATAGAAATAAAAATCTTGTTAATATTTCATAACCCCATATCAGTAGCTGGCAGCAGTGCAGGAGGCTGCTGCCGATGTTAGCCAGTCTCCTTCGTTAATGGCAGAACCTCTAGGACAGAATGAAGTCTGCAGGGCTACCCTGGGGATACCAAGGCCCAGAGCTTTACAGGATGGAATCTGACTTGAAAATGCTCCTTTGGAGAAATTCCTTGACATTGGAAATGATGCTGAGTCAGGATATTGAGATCCTCGACCATTTCTGAGTCCAGAGTCGGGTGTGAAGCTAGAGGTAAGTGTTCACTTGAGGCAGTGGAGGGAAAAGAAACCACTAGTTTGGAAGAAGACCTTACAAGACAGGAAGCACTGCATTTGAACTGAGCAGTGGACTAGCTGCAGTTTGTTCAGATAGTATTAGCAATAATGTTTTAATATTCTGAAAATGTACTTCCCTGTGTGTTTATTTCTATTAATTAAATAGCATTTTTATTTATTTTGGACTTCTGTGGTCTTATTTTGGGGTCTGCTCTACACATAAGACTTATGTTTGATTATATAATTTGCATGTGTCTCTATAGACAACTTTGTGTTAATAGTTTTTGGCAAAAAGTTTGCCAAATGTATACATCTTTAATATTACTTTGTGGAGATGAATAAGTCTACTGCTAGCATAACAACTTTAAATAAAACCAGGTCTAAAATATTAGACCATTAATTCTTAAGCAAAACTTATCTTAGTTAAACATTGTACATTTTCATGTAGCAAATCAAAATACAAAGCAAAAACCTCCAGTAAAAGTAATAACTCAGCATATAATATGCAAGAATGTTAAAGAATTAAAATGTTCTCTGGATATAATTTGTTTGAATTTGCCTACTTTTAGTTACAATTTACAAATCAAGAGCTGTACTGAGGACAGAGCATTGCAGGTTACAACCTTTTATTTTGTGCAAGATTAACACACTGTGCTTAGAGTTTGTGTTGTGTAACATGCAGTTTATGTAGAATATACTGCATTTCAATGTACAGTATGAGATATCTAATGGGTGATATATTCAATGCCAGGTTAACATGTCTTTAAAATATATCACAAATGTGCAAAAATAATAATGATGTATTAAATACATTCAAATACTGTAAAATATATGTACAGTATTTATACAGCAAATAGTATTTACAGCATCTTAAAAATATTAAAATATTCTAAAATATACATAAACCATATATAATTTCTAGCTTGTATTTTAAGACTATATGAAGAAAAATATTTTTATAATTTGGAAAACATATTATATAATATACAAAAATGGCAATTATATATACACTTATACCACAAGATATTACAATATATTTACCTTTGAAATAAATCGTAACATATTTTAAAATTTCTGAATATTGGTAGTAATTTATTTTAAAAAATATATATTTTACATTTATTTCATTTTCATAAGGATTGTGTGTTGCAAATGTGGGAAACCAGTGAACATGGTTTAAGAAAAAGACATTGAAATCTCAAGAAAATGTAAAAAAATAAAAAAGTCTCTCTCCCTTGTTTCTTTTTCCAAAAAAAAATAACAATTTCAGCTAAAAATGCAAGAGTCAATTTAAATGGGTTATCTGGGAGTGCACAGTCAAATGTAAACCTGTCAGTGGAGAGCATTCAAAATCCACAGAGCAGGCATGCCAGCCTTAAGTTGATTCCAACTCAGATGGCTACACTCTCTCCTGGGCTACTGTGAAATATATTAAAAGAAACTGTTAGCAGCTGTAACATAATTATTATTGATTGCACGTAAAAAAATAAAGTATACAGTAAACAGTCAGTATCATAATGAGCTCCACACTTTTAGCAAGGGCACCTGGGAAATGAAACCTTTAACTAGTTAAAAGGCATTTGTGTACAGTGAATTCTGCCATTAAGAGGCCCTTATTCACCATACTATGTTGCCATTGAATATGAAGCATGGTCACTTTTTATGCCACCTGAACTCTTCATTACTCACTGATATATCTAACTATGAGTAATTAATCAAGGGGCAATGCATTTTAACTTTGCTCTTGGCTCACAGTATGCATGTCTCTCTGGCACTAGTGATGTTTTTCCCATGTAAACTGAACGCTAATTGTGGTTGGTAGAACCCAACCGGGGAAGGCCTCTTTGTAAGGACCCCAAGCAATGACACCTGGTCCAGAATTGTGTATGTTGAAGATTTTGCCAGTTATTCCAGTCCACTGAGCTGTGTAGGAGGATTTGAGCTGGACATTATTAACGTAGGGGCTTTCATAGATGGTTTGCCCCATTCTCTCTGTTTGCCTTTGTTATAGTGAGTATGAATTTATATGTGTGTGTGCCC
Source organism: Erpetoichthys calabaricus (assembly GCF_900747795.2). Classification (NCBI taxonomy): domain Eukaryota; kingdom Metazoa; phylum Chordata; class Cladistia; order Polypteriformes; family Polypteridae; genus Erpetoichthys; species Erpetoichthys calabaricus. Next base: position 56,031,314 of record NC_041405.2, on the reverse strand, counting down.
ATAGATTGACACTGCCTTCCTGTCCAACACTGGTTCTTGCCTTAAACACTGGCTGCCCTGTGAACCTGAAATGGAGCAGAAACAGATGGAGAAGTGATGTTTTTAGATTTTATTTTCAGTAATTAGATGTAGAGAAAAGCCAAGCAAAATGACACATTTTATTGGCTAACTAAAAAGATTACAATATGCAAGCTTTCGAGGCAACTCAGGCCCCTTCTTCAAGCAAGATGTAATCAAGAAGGGGCCTGAGTTGCCTCGAAAGCTTGCATATTATAATCTTTTTAGTTAGCCAATAAAAGGTGTCATTTTGCTTGGCTTTTCTCTACATTCATAATGGCTAACACAGTACAACACACTAAGTACTACAGTGATTAGATCAAATTCTCCCTTTGTATTCTTTGCTGTCTGCTAATTTATTTCTTTTTGTCTTTCTTTATAATGTCTTCCAGGCCTTTACTTTTAGAACTGAAGATTAGTTTTTCACTCCTGTAGTAATTGTCTAATTAAATCCTTGTAATACTATTTTAATGAAGGATTAAAATAACAATCCTGTCAAGCATGTTGAAATTTTTAAATTGCCAGGAGCTTTTTTTTTTTTTTTTTTTATGGGTCTGCTGAGTCACCAGACTTGTCCTAAGTTGCTCATACTGGTGTTGTCATTCTAAAGCTCTGTACAACTAGGCTGATTTTTTACTTCTATGTAAATGGAATTTTGGTGATGGAGTCAAAAATTCTGTATGAAGTTCAACACAGATTCTGATTCTATGATGTTAAAAACGTCAAGGAAATTTTTAGAATGTTTAGAATGTTTGTCGAAAAATTTAAAAAATATATATTTTTACAAGCTTTTTACAGGTTCCAAGCCTGTTTTTTGGTTAGTTTGGCTCAGTATTTATCTCCATAGCCTTCAAAAACTGTTTAACCTATGTCTAATGACAATTTCCACTGCCATAAAAATTGTTAACTGTGATTTTTGCAGTCTGCTTCATTTAGTCATGTGACCAGGGACATTAATTTGCCAAATTTTTGCAGAAGCAATTTGTTTAAATATACATGTTCACACACACAAGTGGCAACATGAACACATTCACTCAAAGAAATGTATAACTGAAGATAGCTGACAGCTTGTTTACCTTACCTGATGAAGAGAAAGAAATGAGAGCACACACACACACTAACACTCATGCACACACACAAAACAGTAGATGTGTAAAGAGGCATAACGCCTCTAAGTACCAATCTGTCTATCTAAGCAGCTTGTTTGCTTCATTTGACCCAATGTGTTTAGTTTCACATTAAGTATCATTTAAGATGTCCATTTAATTAACATACTATTTGTTTTAGTTTATATTTATTTGTATACATAATTGAATATTGTACAAGTTAATGTATTTGGTTTTATATTACTGTACAGTAAACTTGGTTGTATTCTATTGTAAAATGTTCCATTGAGTGATTTCCAGAGGTTTCACTAAAGTGAAATTTACATGGAAGTACTGTACGGACCATTCCATAACTATTTTTTCTATTGACAATATTGCATCTGGTTTGTAAAATTTTCAATTCCCTCTGTGTTTTTCTGTTTTTTGTCAAGCATGTATAAACTTGAACTTCAACTGATAGCTGTACTCATAAGTATTTGCTGAAGAACAAAACGGGTTTAAGAACCCATTATGCAAGATATTCTTAATGCACCATTTCCTCCAGAACATTGTTTTTTGCTTATTGTGTAATAACCTGAAAGTGTTCCAAAAGCATCACATCATGAAGGATGCTGTCCTTTTGTTGCTTTTACGTCAGGTCAGTGAAAAGTGAAAGAAGTGACATGGGAACCGCTTTGAATGATTTGAACTCACTGTGGCTATAAATTGTTTCAGCTTTTGTTTCCAACCATGACTTAATGTGGAGAGGGAGAATCTTTAGCTTATTTTGTCAGCTGGTGCATTGTTATCTCTCAAATTATTAGGCTTAGAAATTGTAAAAAATGGTGGACAATGAGACAACATGACTTGTTTGGAAATAAATTCTAAGGCCAACCAACTGTATATGATGTACAATCTTTATATTAAGGGGTTTATGACATTCAGTGGTCACTATCATGGCCATGACTTTATTGAAGTAAGGAATCAAAGATTAGAAGGTAGGGTCTATAACTATTTCCCATCATTTTAACTTGGGTATGGATGTGAATTTGAAGGTCTTTTTTTGAAGATATATATTTGTATGTATGCTTAACAATAAGATGTAACCAGGAGTTCAGGATCCTGAACTACTAAAGTGGACAGAAAAAAGGAATTCCATATAAACATCTTGTTTAGTAAATTTAATAATTCAGAGTTCATTTTTTTGTGTGTACATATAAATGGCTATGAACCATCTCAACATCTTTAAATACTGTCTCAGTGGCCTGTGCCTGAGACTTTTCTGATCCAATTATGATACCCACTTATTGTCCCCATGGACAAATTTTTGACAGCCGAACTTTATATTGATTTGACAACTTAACCTGTACTACTGATAATCCTATCTTTTAGAACAGATGACATTTAATTTTTTTTATATATATGTGTCCCCTCCAGGAGGTGCTGTCTTGAAGCACTTTTAGCCACGGGTTCATTCCACCACATTGTGCTAAGATGCCTTTCTGGGGGGTCTTTTCTGCCCACTACTCTCATGCAATTCAGTGCTTACCCAATTATTCATTATGTTTTTTTTATTTATTTATTTACTAATCAATTGATTGAATTATTGACTGTATTACCTGTGATGTGAGTCAGTATCTTTGTTTTTTTATGTTTCTACTGTTGTATGCATCTGAATTTCCCCTTGGGATTGGTAAAGTTTATCTAATCTACACTGAAAAAAAGGGAAATGGCAGGTTGCTACATTTACCAAAATGTATTTACTTTATATTACATGTATTGCTTATGTTCCACTTTTGAACATAACTCAATCATGTTTAATCTATTGAATCTTGTTGGATGTGCAATATACTAATTTCAGTCATTTAGGTAGAAGTCAAAATAGTTATATTTAGTCCTCACTGGAAATTAATACGCACCAAGCGGATTCATTGACAGCAGACGATGGATAACTTGGTGTAAAGTCATGTGACTTTCAAAGAAGCAACAGGCTGAGGGTTGGAATTGTCATTGCCAGTTAAAAGCAAAAGGATAGTGAAATAAAAGTTAGAAAAGCACACACACCCACACACACACAAGAACCATTCAGATATTCATTTAAAACACTTAATCACAGAGACTAACATTACTCTGTTTTGCATTTTTCCTCGTATTCTCTTTTAATGTTTTATCTAACTATGTTCACTAAGTCAGTAAATGTTCTATTAAGTTGACTAGATTTACTCACTTAGTACAGGTACGTACTTAAAAAAACACAAAACATCTGACTTTCGTTACAGGTCAACAACTTTCAGCATTGCTGTTCATTAGTATTATCATAACATTGCTCAACCAGATAAATACTATTAATACAGACAAATAAATAATACACCTGAATACAATACAATGTAGTTGCCGAATTTGCTCATTTGAAAATTTAAAAAAAAAAAATACATATATACATAGTGAAAGGAGGTGCCAAGCAGCAATTTTTGCACTTTATATTTTACTAATATTTAACATTTATTCTATAATATATACATATAGTTACATAAATATAAATAAATGTATTTTATAATATAACATTCTATCCAAGGTGCATTTTATGTTCATATTTAGTTATACATTGGTCATGGCATTCTGGCACAGCCAAAGAAGAAGTGTTCTTATACAACTGTTGTACATTTCTGATTTTGAATAATAATCTTTTGTATTTTTGTTGGTTTGTATTGTTTTTACCAAAAAACTGGCTTTGGTATAAGCAAACCTGTTTATTTCTTATTAATAACTTTGAACATGAACTATAAAATGATACTGGTAGAAGTATAATTAACAACCTAAAAAGGTTATAGCTAAGTAACTCAGTGAGGTGCATTTTTTAAAAAGTTTATAAAGCAATTGTTAAAATATTATGCTTTATTGACATGAGTCAAGTTCATTTAATATAACATATTTAATTTAACGAGAATGAAAGTTTCATTCATTTTATATAAAAATATGTTGTTCCAGGATATATTAATTTAGAGCATAAAGCGTAAATGAATTACTTTTGATAAAAACAATTATACATATTTTTTTTTAATTTTAATCTGACATGCCATTTTTTTCAGTGTAATCTAATCTAATGTAAACAAAGGACCTTAAATCCTGCAAAAAATCTATTTAAGTCTGTAGTAGGTCTGAATTGACCCAATGAACATAACAGTTTTCAAAATGTGTAGCAGCTTTACAAAAATGTGACATTTAAAAAGGTTTGGTGTTTTTTCAAGTTAGGTTACTGTAGTGAAGTCCTTGACATTTCTGAGCCATCTGGAATATTTGTATGGGTTGTGAACAAACAAACAAATTATCATAAACAGAGAGTAAAATCCAATAGTGTCAATGGTGGGTCCAAATAACCACCTCCTTCTGTTAAAATTTTGCTGTGTTGAATACAGCTGCCAGGATCTCACATCTTCACCTTTATTTTGTATTGCCAAAAGGCTAAATGTTCATATCTATTTCTATCTAATAGTAAAAGGTATGTTTTAAAACATATTATCCCAGCCCAGGGACATAAAGATTTCTGTAAGAACAGTCCAGCACATTAGAAGCAGTTGCATTATAAGGGGGACCCAGAATAAATGCTGCCAAATTAAATAGCCACACATCAAAAAACCAAAATTAATACATCATTTTGCACAGTGTCAATCCTTAAAATGTCCAATCACTTTATTGTCATTTTCATACATGCTCTTCTACAACACCAATTTACCTATAGTGAAGTTGGTTAATTAAAATATGCAACAAAAGAGCAGCAAGTAAAGTGAGAAATTCTCTGACCTGGAAGTGGTGGTCTGTGGGCTGCTTGATTTGGGTGGCACTTAGTTATTTTCTTTTTCTTATCATAATGGATCTCTCTGTTGTCTATTAGCTAACTTATTCAGATTTCCTCACATTTGCCGTATGTTGCCTGTAATGTCATGCGATGTGACACACTAGGTTTTTTTTCACCTTTTTCTTTAGTCTAAAATTGCACAAAATCATTTTTTCTTTTAGTAAACATGAAATATATTTTTGTAGCTGACTTTGTGGAGGTCTGGCGAAGGGTACCTTTAAATCTCCCAGCGCTACACAGGGGCTGCAGAGGCATCTGCCACACCAGTGAGATAGCAACCTGTAACAGAAAAGAGAGCAACAGAAGACAAATTATGAGATTGGATAGCAAAAGAGCATCTGGGACAGCAGTGAACAGGTATTAGGTATGTGTATAAGAATAAGCCAAATATGTGCTAGAAACAGTTTTTTAGGCATTAAAAATGTTGGTATTATTTCTTTGTCATGTCAAGTTTTGTTCAGTTGTGGTTACCATATGACCAAAGACATTGTCAAAACTGGAGAACTGTATAACCTGAAGATTCTAACATTTGGACTTAAGCTCATCTTGAAACAATCATTTGGTACTCTAGAGTATTTGCAATGCGATGTAAACATATTTATGGACTGTGACCTTTTTTTCTGAAACTTAAAGTCTCCACCTTCATGCTGAGCCCAACCCTTGGAAAGTGAACCTAGCACTTATGTCAAACACTCATTTTTCTATATAATTTTGTTTTAAACTATAATTAATTTCTCTGTAGCACAAAGCTTCTTCCAGACCTACCACCATTTTTGAAACTTTTTGAAACAGGAATGAACGCTAATGCCTCCTTTATATTTTCAGACAATTGTGTCCATGGATGTCTTTCACATTATTTGCCATTGATGTCAAACAAAAGGTTAAAATCTACATAAGGCAGTAACATAAGCAGAAAGATGACACACAAATCAATGTCAAAAATGAAACGAAAATCCATAAACCATGAACACAAAGCAAGCAGAAGATACAAAGAACTCGAAATATAAAGGAATCAAAGTCACTAAATATAAGGTAAAAGCCTGTTTTAATATGACTACTGCATGGTTTGTAAGCTAATGTATGAAATGGATGTCACCAAAAGCAGGCTGCAGGGGATCTAAACCTTTACCATGGATGTTGCATGACATCACTTTTGTATGATGTTATACGTATTGCCATTTACAACCAATGCAAGAGGGCCTACTGATGCTTAGCTATTACCCTGTGGTTATTTATGTTCTCCTGCAATATCAAATGCTTCTCTGGGCTTCATCTTTGTTGGATGACCACTTCTGAAAATGGTGTTAAATTTATTCAATTTGTATTCTATTGGCAATCAAAGTCTTTTTTAATCTTTACAAATTGTTTCTGTTTCTCTTTCTAATTTCCTTATAAATCTCTGCTTTTTAGGGCATCATTTATTTTCACGAGACTGCTATGAAAACTTGTTTATAATGTGACAAAGATTTTATTTCCCCCTTAAACTCACACTTAAATTCCAGTCAATGACTGGGACACCTGAATCAAATTACCCCCTTTAATAAATCTGATCAATCTATGGGGTACAAGCATAGACAGTGAATACTGAACAATATTTTCGGAAAGACATACAGTATAAAGGCCTAAAAGTATATGGATGAGATATTGAGATAACTTAGCCACTAGCTTACCAAACAAGCTCAGTAGACTGAATGGTCTCCTTTCATTTCACATTTTTAAGATATGAAAAAGTACACTTTATGGGTAAATTGTTTAAATCGTTTTCTCTTCGTATGTTATTTGCCACGGTACCTGTCAAAGACAAAGAATAATTTAAAAATATTTGCTATCTCATGTCCTATGTGTACCTTCAGTGTCTTTTTACAGTATTCTTGTGCAGCTGAAGGTCTCTGTCAAGTGTGTTCCTATAAAGCCTTCTCACACTCTTGCCATTATTTTTGAGGTGCCTTTCTCACCTCCTATCCAATTTTATACCTGCCATCTTTGAAAGCGACTGTCTCAACATCATACGCCTTTACTCCTCCTCATGCATGTCACACTCGCACTTCGTCTTTCATTGCATCACCAAAACAAAACCGACCAGTCACTTAAAGCAAACTGACCAATTAGATTGCTCTGAGAGACTGGATACACAGACCTTAGTGTTTTAGTATACTAGGGAGCCCCCTGTTCGCTTCGCTCGCCAACCCCCAAGCTATGCGCTAACCACTTAACAGCTCTGCCGTTTGCATATGGGGAAGCAGATGTACATTTTAAACAGATTGTTATTTTCATGGGAATTTTTACATATGCATAATAGACCTAGCTATTTTACATTACAGCAAGTAATTAACCATAGTATAAAACAGTAAAACATAACAAATTGAAAGAAAATTGTGTTTTATGTTGCGTTAGAGGTATTTGTTGCATTATATGTTTTCATTCTGTTTGGCTTTAAAATTAACATGCAAATACTTTTTAAACTTTCACTTTTACTGTAAAACTTCAGTAAAAACAATATTTGGAATTAACTTTTCGTCAATATCGCATTTAATTTTGATTCCATGTTTGGAGTTACATCGTGACAATGCAACGTATAACTGCCCGTGAGTGAATATCGTTTCTTTCTCTCTAATAAATAAACCGACTTTTTCTAATGTTTGTCCCTGTGATTTGTTAATTGTCATAGCAAAAGCTATTCTAACGTGAAACTGTAAACATTTTAATACGAGTGACATATTAAGATCTCCTTTGGTGTCTTTGATGTACTACATTACCTTTCTTGTCACCTGTTAAAATTTTACACATAATAACATTATGACACATCCTTCTTTCAACAGTAATTGTGGAGGACCGGACGGTGTTAATGGTTGTAGAAATTCTACAGGATATTGTAAGTTGATGTTTTCATCTTCAGCAACATCACCACCAACTGTTTCAGCATAGTCTATTGATATGCATTTAACCAATTTGCCGTGTAACTGATCAACAATTTTCATATTAATTCGTTTGACTTCATCATTTCTTGGTGCTAGGATTGCCCATGTACTCATTTCTTCTGTTGATAACCCTTCAGGATGAAATTCTTCAATGAGATTTGGATATAATAAGTCTTCCTTTATTAGGAACTTAAAGTGAGGAAAATGTAAAAATTTATAAGAGCTGAGAGTGCAGAAACTGTGTCTGACAAAAGTATTCACACGAATGAGAGGTTAGAGGACCGTGGGCGTGGGCCGTTAACTGTAAATGGTTGAGAGGAGGGAGAGACTTGAAAAAATCTCTTGGCAATAGTCTCGTCTCAAGATTTTCTTTTATAATAGAGAGATAATAGATTAGGACTTTATTGATGGTCAAATAACCTTTTCTGATAAATAATGTAGGAAAATATCAGTGTGTGAAAAGCTGCTGTCTATCCTGGCATCATTTGGAAAAATAAAAATATCTAGGACACCCCCAAACCCCAATCACCACACTGTAAAAATGAAAATTGTAAAAAAAAAAAAAAAATAGTAAAACATTTGTTAGCAATGAGGGCCAACCAAAATCCTTAAAATGACAACCATTTGCTGTATTAAAAAAATCTAATAATAAAATACCCTTAAGATAATAGTAATTAAGTGGCAAAGGACTGTTAATTCACAGATACTCCTTGTATTCACAAGATAATTGACTGTTAAAAAGATGCTTTTCACATAATAAAAAATTTTACATATTTCAAATCAATACTGAACTCTTAAAAGAATGCAGATCTTTCATAAAAATTTCAATTTGTTCGTATAAATTTCTAATACATCCATATAATAATATATATTTATATATAAATCTTTATATATAACTTCATCTATATATATAAAAGCCAAATACCCTGACTCACTCATCACGAAATCCCCCGAACCATGAGGACTTGGGACTTGAAATTTGGAATGTAGGTTACCCTTGACCCATAGGTGCTCGCTAAGAAATGGTTTAAAAAATTTCATGGTCCAAGCACAAAAACTCCAACATCTGTCTCTCTGTGTATGTCTGTCCGCTTTTCACGAGAGAACTACTTAATGGATTTAGATTAGATTTTTTTCTATAATTTGCTTGAACATTCTGGTTGATTTTGCAACTTCTCTCATTGCGCTAAGAATCATAGTTCGCTTGCAGGACCGATATATTCACGCTAATCCGAGACAGAGGCTGTGGGCTGAGGGGAGGGAGAAGAGTGACGTCAGCAGTAGGGAGCTGGGCGAGACCCTCCTCACTGTCCTGTTTCACTACTATGAGGGCGGGGGATGGTTAGTGTATAAATAAATATTTAGAAAGAAAGTTACTTTAAACATGTAACATTACTAACAAAAATTGTAAAATTATTCTAGAATGCTCTTTATTTTTTCTATCCTTCCTAATTTCCAAACCCACTTACTCTGAGCAGAAAACCTGGAACCTGTCTCAGCAAGCATCAGATACAAGGGAGAGCACCCAAAGGAAACCCACACGGGCATGCAAACTCAATTCAGGGAACACCCAGGACACAAATCCGAGTCTCCATGTTGCAAGGCAGCAGCACTACCGCTGCAGCACTGCATTTTCTTTCTCTTTTGCACTACTTATTTTTCTTGTTCAAGTAGACAAACAAACAAGTTTTAATATATTACAGATTATTTTTTATTACTATTTTCAAGCCAAATTCTAAACATTCTTATTTAAATGTTTATTTAAAACTTTATTTATTTATTTATTTATTTACAGTTCTAGTTCTACCTTCACAAGATGTGCCAGTCTGATGCTGGAGCTTTTGAAGTTTGAAATGCATTATAATCATTGATTTGGAATCAATGGATCTTGTTGAGAATTAACTGAGCTGAAGGCAAACTTGAAACTTAATATGAAAATTCAGTAAACATAAACTCACTAGTGAAAAAGAGCCTTTTATACTCTTATGGTCTTGAAAAAGTGTTCAGTAGAGTGATGATGAGATCACTTAAGTGATGTTATTACGAGATATCTGCATTCTTTTAGGGTGTCTGTACTGATCTGAAGTATTTAAAACCTTTTAATTTGTTGAAAAACATTTTATTTAACAGACCTTGAGCATACAAGGAGTATATGTGAATTAACAGTTGTCACACGCTTGTGCTTGGGAGACAGTTTAAGGGCTTAATTCTCCACCAGTCCAGAGTGTGGTGCTGTGTGATAATGCTCCCTCTTTTTTCCCCCTCTGCAAACCAGAAGACTGATGGCACTCCACCAAGGACATCACTTCCTGTGTCCATCTACCTGGACCTGCCTTTTCCTGCCCAGCAGCTATATTACCAAAAGAATCACCATCTTCAGCAGTCCAAATTAGACTCCAGTCTATGAAGTCACATTTTTGCGTTTTTAACACACACTTCTTTTTCAATAATGATATACAGTGGAACCTCGGTTTGCGAGCATAATTCATTCCGGAAACGTGCTTGTAATCCAAAGCACTCGTATATCAAAACAAATTTCCCCATAAGAAATAATGGAAACTCCGATAATTTGTTTCACAACCCACAAATATTTATATAAAAATGATTAATACAAAATATAAAGTAAAAATACGTAAAACAAATTAACCTGTACTTTACCTTTGAAAAGAATCGTGGCTGGTGTGAGGGAGACGAGAGAGAGGAGAGGAGGAGGAAGAGGAGAGTTACTGTGCAGGACGACTTTCACTCTAACTAACAGAATCACTGCTATCTGTTGGTTTACTGAAATCTTCTTTTTTTTTTGCGACTTTAACAATGACAGTTTATTTTACCTGAAGAGTCACTAAACTTGGACACAAAATAAAAAAAATGTTTAACGCACTGTAAGGTTTCTAAACTCTTTTGGGATTCCCCTCCCCCAATGGGACAACACGTGGAAGAGCGTCCCGAAGCAACCACAGGCTCCCAGCGCTGTAGCAGTTCGCCATAAAAATGAATCAGAAAAGATCGCGGTCAGCTATAAGCTCCTGCCATCGATGGGTGATGCAAGGAACATTATAAATGCAAGAGCACAGTATTACTTAGCCACTAACCTGGTTACAAACCTGCCTGATTGCTGTGTCTCTGTATAGGAGAGCCGTAGATCCCTACAATAAATAACCGTGCTGTTCCTGTTTCACACTGAATAAAGCTGGTTTTGCTAAAGTACTGAGACTCAGCCTCGTGTTTTGGGGTGCATGACAGGGACTCACACGTTACAGCACACACACATGGTCACCATGCTATAGTAAACAGTATATGCTCATACGGATGTTGACTATATGAGTGAGGCACGCCAACTGAGAACAAGCAAGGGAGACTAATACCCACAATCCCCACATGATGCTTGGCAGACAAAGTGTATACGTACTACTTGTATTGCAAGACCTCACTCATTTATCAAGTTCAAATTTATTTAAAATTTTAGCTTGTCTTGCAAAACACTTGCACTACTAAGTTACTTGCAATCCAAGGTTTTACTGTAATAGACTGTGCTTATCTTACATAGTCTTGTGCCACTTAATGATGGAATAGAAATTACTTTAATTTTAGGGTATTTTATGTTTTTTAAATATAGCAAATGATTGTTATTTTATGGCTTTTAGTTGGCTCCCTTTGCTGTTGTACTTTTCACCATATTTTTACAATTTTTTTTGACACTGTATAATATTTGTGTTTATTTTTTTAATAGTTTTTTCCATAATACTACTTTAATTGCAAATACACAGATGCAAATGTAAAATTGATATGGTTTCCTTTAAAAAAAGGGGGATATCTTTGTATTTTACATAGACAGAGAAAATCTGTTAAATAACAAAATGTTAAATTGCAGTTCATTATTGTTTTTAAAAAGAAGGTATTAGTTATTTGGAATAACATGAAAATACTGCTAAATGTGACTGTATGTTTTCCTGTAAAAATATGCTTTTTTTTTACAGTGCAATTGACTTAACACCCATGTCTTTGGGGTATGGCATGGGACCCGTAGTCCCTGGATAAAAATTCACACAGGCACAATGAGAATATGCAAACTCTATATGGACAGTGGTTATGGCAGGAATCAAGCTGAGATCTCTGAATCTGTGAGACAGCAGAGCTAACTACTAAACATCTTGGGTAATACAAATATTTATTTTTATTTGTGTTCACCAAAGCAAAATGTTTTAATAGACTCTGACTCATGTCCACCATTGCTGTCATGTACTGTTGTTAATAAAATATCAAAGAAGTGCTGTTAACAAGCATGGATCACCTTCCAGATTCTGATAAGGCATGCGGGGTGAGAGGGTATGTGGTGCTAAATGTGTTGTCTCTTTCTGTCCCTACAGCGCCATGAGGGCAACTGAATTCCACCCACAGCTTCCCAGAAGCCCCGACCCTTCCATTGTAAAACCAAGACACCCACAGAAAAGGTTGTCTCACTTCTCGGAGAAGCTTCCATATAACAGAACTGCCCATGACTGACCCTCTCAAATGAGCTGCTTATAATGGAGAGCCGAGTTGGCTGAGAGGGCGATTAAGAAGCCTGATTTCTACTGTGAGTGTTTTTGTTCTGTTTTCTGGACTATTGCATTAAATGGGGTGGTCCAGTTGGCATTCCAACGTTTCTTTGGAATTCCAGTTGTCCCTCCATCCTTCACACAAGTATATGATAAAATACAACATCAGCATCAGCGTTAACAACTAGAATAAGCAACGTCAGCAGTAGTTGAAATTGGTATGCTAAGGATTAAGGGAATTCAATTTAAATCTTTCATTTTCTGGCAGACTGTTACGGATGAAGAATTTGTTAGTACTTTAGATCATTGTGAAACTTTAAAGATTTTCTGGTATTTTCTATTTTACCAGTGAGCTTAAAAGACAAATCCTCTTGAGCTTTTGTTTTTAGAAGGCAAACAACTCAACCTTTTTCACTTTTTCCTTTTGTGTTCTTATGAATATCTGTGTATTCTTTAGTGCAGTGATTTGCGGTTTTGCTTTATTATGGCAAAGGAAAAGAGCATTCAATTTATGACAGTGTCTTCCTTTGAAAAAAAACTCTCAGTTTCTCTTTGGCTTGAACTCTCAGCAGAGAACAATAGGAGTGGCTGGTATGAAGACGAAAGGGTACTGGAGCCCATGTTGCACAACCTGAAAGAACAATTATTGTGGGCAGATCAGAAAACACTATACTTTAATCAGCAGGTCATCAGGACAAGCAAAAGCAATTTAGGAAGCTCCAAATCAAGATCTTTAAATCTAAAGCAAGCTATTGTACTGAGTTAAATCTCCTTTAGATTATGCAAACTGCAACACTGACATGTCTCTGGTGGCATCTTGATTTACATGGCGTGCCCCTAAATCAATGAGATATTAGTCACATATACACTGACATCACTGAGATATACACTGATATATACACTGACATATAAGTTCTTGGTGGCATCTTGATTTACATGATGTGCCCCTAAATATAGAGGACATAGTTAATGATTTTGTTTGATACCCCTGAATGTGCCTCTTTTAGCATTCTACACCAGTAACATGTTGTTGTGCTCCTCAAGAATCTGTAGATAGCACATAAGCACCAGGATCCCCCTGAACTTTCTGTATTTTACTAGCAGTTTAACATGGAGGTTTGTCAATCCCCACTTCCACATTCCTCACAGATGTTATTTCTGCAGATACAAGAAAGGATATAATCATTACATGAATAAATACACCCAACAGTTTTTGTTTGAAACCTGGTTCTTAGTTGTAACAAATGCAGTTAACAGCATAATTATTGCAATCCAGTTTAATTAAGGACTGGCTGCATACAATTGACATTAACAATAATTTGTAGCTGAGAAACATTGCAGTGAATTCTCATTGGCTTTCTGGCTGGTTTACATTCTTTAATGTCTACTCTGACTTTGATGTATACTATTTATTTGAACAGCCCAAAGAAACATTTTTCACTTTTAAACTATTTGCGTGTCATTTTACATTGATGACGTACAATGACACCTTTGGCAAAACAGTGATTTCTTATTCAGCCTGCGTAACACACACACGTTGCAAATCCACCCAGGTTTCAGGTAAACAATTACTCATCAGTGTGTCCCTGTTTGGTACTTACTGTCATGGAAACAGAAGCATCCAACAAACTATTGAGATGAGAATTGGACAGATTTCTTGGTACCCCTACATGAAAAAAGAACACACAATTGTCTCTGAAATAACTTGAATTTGACAAAAGTAATTGGCACCCATCATTGTGTATTCCGCATTTAACAAATTTCAGGATTTTCTTTAAAGCTCTGATTCAACAGAATATTTCAAATTAAAACCCAAATGGCATGGACAAAAATGATGGAACCCCTTAACCTAACATTTTGTTGCACAACCTATGGAAGTAATCACTGCAAACAAGTGATTCCTGGGGCAAATTCCTGTCTGGCTTTTTTATGTTTTTTTATCAACAGTAGAGTCCTACTGGGTCTTCTTCAATTGAGCCCACAGTGACAGATTTTGTGATCAGACACTGACGGTCCTTCGCCTTGGGAGTTCAGCTGGTATCTCTTTGGAAGTTGTCCTTTACTTTTTGTCTACCATTCCCACTATCCTTCTGCCCATTCTGAAGTTGATATTCCCCTTGCATCCACTTCTAGGTTGGCTACAGTCCCATGGACCTTAAACTTCTTAATATTTGCAACTGTCTTCACAAGAACATCATGCTGCTTGGAGATGATCTTATAGCTTTTAACATGCTGGTCTGTCATTTTGTTTTTGATCTCCTCAGATAACTCTCTTCTTTGCTTTCTCTGGTCCATGTTCAGCATGGTACACACAGTGACACCAAGCAGCAGACCAACTACTTTTCTCAATTTAAATAAGCTGAATGACTGATTGCACGATTGGAGACATGTGTGATGCTAATTAAAGAAAACAGCTATTTTGAAAAATCACTGTAATCCAATTATTTATAATATTTTCCCTGGGTACAAACAAATGTGTCCAGGCAAATTTAGAATTTCTTTATAGAATAAGTAATACTTTATCTCTTTTCACCCTTGCTTTGCTTTACTCAATGGCATTTCAAAGGCATGCAGGTACACATGGGGTGTCTGCTTTTGATTTAATTACTTTTCTGGAGGCAAGCAGCACTTTTTTAATGAGCTGTTAAGGGTACCACATCTATATGTGTTTTATATAGTGCCATGCACCATTCTAAGGTGATTTACAGTGCAAGCAAGAATACAAAACTGTACTCAGACAGAACTGAATCAAACCTTAAAATAACGATAGCTGAACCAAACACAATACAGCAGGAACATGCCCTGGAGGAGCTTCAAGTCAAAGAGAACAAAGCACAGTCACTCAGGAGAGATTCCTTGAATGTTTTACTGCCACAACAGTAAGTTGAAGCAGAGCGCACTACAGCATGGAAGGATAAATTAAAGAGGCCTTCAACATTTGCTTCATTTATGAATATTTTTTTTTAGACTGTGGAACAAATTTTCAGTTCCTATGCACTTTGAACAAACAGTGAGTGTTGCACAAGAAACAAATCCAAAACTATTAACCAAAGAAAGTGTTTTTTAAAGAAAGCTACACAAGGCAGTTAGGTTTTGTATTATGGAATAATTGATTTACATGACTTCATGGGTAAAGACCAATCAGAGGCCATGACAGCTCAACAATCACCTCGCGGTGATTCCATGTCATTGCAGGTTCAATGTGAGAAGCAGAAACCAACAGAGCCACAAAATATCATGGATTGTTCCTGAAACTTTCTGAAAAAAAACACATAAAAACTGACTTTAACATACCCAGTGCTACTGGAAAAGCGACATGGATAGCCGTTATTTTATTAAACTTCCTCTCACTCTGTAAAACTCCACACATCCACCTGATTATTCTCTGATGCTTGTTTGTGCTTGTTTGTAGAAGGCATTACATTGTAGGGAAGTCGTTGTTTGATTCACTGCCAACATTCTGATATAGCGTGCAAAGCACTGAACTCTAAACTTCATTGCTGTTGGTACCATTACTACCATTTATTCATAAGTCCCCCTCAAAACGACAAATTGGACTGGTCTCACAACACAGAGAAATAATATAAGAAAAGGCAATTCAGGCTCTTTTTCCTTAGGAGACTGTGTTCCTTTAATGTAGTAAGTGACATCCTTCACATCTTCTACGACTCTGTGATAGCCAGTGTGATTTTCTATGCTGTAGCATGATGGACTAGTAACATCACTTCAAGAGAGGCCCAAAAATTTCAACAAGCTAATTGAAAGGGCAGGCTCAGTTATGGGATGCACTCTGGACCCCCTGAAGGCAGTAGCAAAGGACATTATTAAAACAAAACTGTGTGCCATTATGAGCAATGCTGAACATCCATTCTGACATACCAACACTTTCAACCAATGAATTTTTCAGTAGAAATGTGTCAAGAAACACTATTAGAGGCTCCTTTACACCAACAACAATACATCAGCATAATGCCTTACTGGGACTGGGACAGTGAAGTAAGAAGTTTTTCTTTCCTTTCAATGTTCTTCCTTTTTAGTCATTCTGGTGTGTGTTCAGACCATAGTGTGTGTATATATATGTTATACAGTGATTGCCAAATAATAGAAAGAGTACACAACACGTGTTTCGCCCTAATTCGGGTATACAGTATATGTTATATATAAACGTCTACACGTGGAAGTGTGTGCATCTGTCTGTCTGGCCCAGAAGTGTGATGCTACAGCATGAAGGTCAAAGAGCCGATAAGGCTGCCCCAAGTTAACAAGTTGGAGATAAACTCGCTTAGCCACTAATACACAAGCAAGGCAAGTACATCTGCAAAACGAAACCTCTGAGGAGAGAGAAACTTGCTTACACTCAAAAGAAAATTGGGGGCGACCACGTCCACAAAACGAAACCACTGACTCTGCCTTTCAACTTTTTCTCTGACGATTTCAATAGTTTCTATTGTATAGTATATACAATATATAGTGACGTGTGAGTCAGTGTCATGCACCAAAAAGACAAGGCTGAGTCTAAGGACTTCAGGAAAACCAGCTTTATTCAACTTAAAACAGGAACAGCAAGGGTATTTATTGAAGCGGGAGATACCACTCGACTACACAAAGACAGTAAACGGGCAGGGCTGGGCCAGGTCAGTGGCAAAATGGCAAATGTTCCCTGCATTCCCCTACCAGGTGAAAGAAGCATTGCACAAGGCAGTGAGCTTGCAGTTGCCTCTGTGGCACTGCAAATCTGCAGGGCACTGTGAATGTGCAGTTGCATCTACGACAAACGAACAGCGCTAGACAGATGCGTCAATTGCATTTCGGCATGTCACCCTGTTGGGGAGGGCTTCAAAAGGGTTAAAAATATCTCACTATATATATATATATCTATATTATAAAAAAATCTTGGGAGGGAAACTAGAGAGACGAGACGTGATCTTCTCAGAAGACAATTTGACGTCCTGCGAGAGACACTTTAATGTCACGCGAGACAAAGCAGTCAGACAACATTTAAAACAAGTTTACGGACATCTAACCTAGCAGTTGTTGGAATGCTTTTGGCAGACGCACTTCACGTGCTCCCAGCTCTTAAAACAACGACAAGCAACAAGCAGAAGATGTAGCTCGCCAGCAGCAGGAAGCCAGCAGATGATCCGACTGCTTTTCCTTGGCGTGCATTCAAGGACTCGTGATGCAGGCACTCCCTGGGTGGTGTGGTCGATTGGTGTGGCTGTAGTTCCTGGTGGTATGGCACAGTGGGTGTGTGAGGCTTTTGGTTGAAGGGCCCCATGTGGGTCTGCTTCACATTTTGATTGCTACACACTTTGAAATATTGACTTATTTTTGACTTTGTTAAATAAACAATTTTTCAACTGCAAAACCAAACTTGTTACTGATATTATAATTGACAACAATTTGAGAGAAACAGGCATAACACAGAATGAGCAGTTCAGCCCTTAAATCAATGGACATGCTGTTATGCCTTTACATTTACAGGCAGTCACTTAACCCTAGAGTACCTAAGGGAACTCTTCTATTGTTAGGGACCATGGCTGGTCACCACTTCCAAAAACAATATCTGTACACCTTCCATCTTAGTGGGGGGACTCCTCACAAAGTTTCCTATGGCCCGACCACTTTAGCAGTCCCAGCACTATTTAAATCAGTTAGACTTCATAGAGCCTGACCCCTACAAAGAGCTTTCCAGAAGGGTGTTGAAAGGCTTTACATGTCTTCTTCTGGAACAGTCACTGTGACAGTTGGACCCACCCTGCCTGTAAGTGCTTAGTCTTTCCGTTGCTAAAATACACTAGTAAGCAAACATGCAAAGTATGCTATGTCTGTGAGGCATGTGTCCATGTGAGGCTTGTCTGCATTGTTACAACAGGATTGCACAGAATAGAAAAGGAGTACCTGTGAATTTCTGTAGCTAAGCTAAAGATCATAAGGTCATGCAGTTTTTACTTTCATTGCAAATTCTACCACATGCAAATCATATTTAATTTATATACTTTAGGTCGGTTGTAAATGGTGGTGTTGAGAGCACCAAAACTGCCTACCTGTATAATAAAATGCACAGTGTTAATCCAAACAACCAGTCATGTTGAGTAGTCACATCTGTTTGTCTGTTAATCTCTCTGTCCAATGTAACAACATGGCTCCCAGTGGACTGATTTGGCACACTTATTCTTCAAGAAGATATGTTGTGACAGTTCAGTTTTCATTGAGATATCTTGAATACAGCATACTGTACACATTTCTGAAATTTCTAATTCTTGAATTAAAAAGTATTCAATTATCAAACTCGTCTGTCTTAAAACAGAAAAACTTTTTGTGTGACATCAACTATGAAATAGTTTAATGTTTCAATATTACCTTGAGAGTAGTTACTTGAACTTCATTATTTTTTATATTTGTTTTTTATTTTACTCTTGATACCTGCTTCTGAGGACAAAATAGTTAAAACACCCACAGTGAAGCCAATGCACACTCGCTTCAAGACAGGATAGGGCGGGGTCAGATGTGGGCGGGGTTGAGGTAGGGAGCAAGCAAGGTTGGATGACCGAGTATTATCATATAAGAATTGTACAATGTGTATTTATTAATTCAATTCACTAATAAAGATACCGTATATACTCGCGTTTAAGTTCTCCCACAGATAAGTCGGGGCTTGATTTTACCATATAATTTCTGGTATTTTATAATGTCGGTCGTGTAAGTCAAATGCAGAAAGCTCACGTTATTGGTCCAAGAGATTATGATATGCTAATGCCCACCTGACAGAGTAACCACTGAGCACACTGCCTTTTTTTCTATGTATTTTGCCTACATGACCACACGGTAAATAATACACAAACTATTCCGAAGCGACGTTTACACTGTTTTGTGTTTTTTGTATCTCACACCCTCATACACCTTTATCGTAAGAGCATCCCTTATGAAGAAAATATGAAGCTGGTTTTAAATTAAAAGCCATTAAAATTAACAAAGAAATTGGTTATTGAGCTGCTGCAACAAAATTCAATGTGTCTGAGAAACTGGTGTAAGATTGGAGGAAGCAAGATGTAAAAAAAAAATATATGCGTCGTATTTTTGAACGGGTATATAAGTCGGGGTCTGATTTTATGATTGATTTTTTTCGGGTTTCAAGACCCGACTTATACGCGAATATACACGGTATTCTTTATTTTTTCAATATAGAATTAAGAATAATGTTTATTTGTTGTTCATTATTCCTTACTTACCAGATTGCAGCAGTAAGACTCATTATGTCTCTGGCTTCTGCCTCCATCGCAACTGTCTCGTCTCTGCATGGCATGAACCTCAGTCCCAGAAGGTCACTACTCCTGCTCCTTGAAATAAATAAATGACGTGATGTCAAGCAACATAACGTACATGAAAATGTATGAAAGATGGCTTAGAGACACATTACACTAAAGTCACTAAATGTGCACTCAGTATTTCCGCTACACTAAAAGTAACTTCACAGCTAATGATTTTCTTTTGATTTGAGACAGCTCATTAATCAGCCTACACATAAAGCAGGTCATACATTAGACTTAGTAATTACTAAAGGACTGAAAGTTGATGTGAAGCAGATCATTGATATTGGTCTATCAGACCATTTTCTTTTACTATTTAATATAGAAATAATGATAGAAAATATTCACGAGAAGCATATTGTTAAAAAACACTTCTTTGATTCAGCAGCAGCTTCAAAATTTACAAACATTCTAAGCAACCAGTCCATTTGTAGTGCTAACTACAATAGCGAGGATAATGTAAATAGTAAGGTGAAAAAATGTAATACTAAGGTGAGAGCTGCTGCTGACATAGTCGCACCTGAAAAGACAGTTAAAAAATCTTCTAGCATTGTTATACCATGGAAGACCCAAAGAGTGTCTGATTTAAAGAGAACATGCCGGAGAGCTGAGCGTAAATGGAGAAAAACTAAACTAACTATCCACTATGAGATATTGAAGGTTAAAATAAACAGAATACAATAACACAGTCCGTCTTGAGAGGCGCTGCTATTTCTCTAGATTTATAAATAACAATACTAGTAATCCCAGAGTCTTATTCTCTATGATTGATCGTCTGCTAAATCCAGCTAACTCAATGGAATACTTTCAGTGAAACTTAAGAGGCTATTGCTGTATTTTTCAATCAAAAAATTAATGATATTAGAAATAATATAGTATGTCTCCCCAACACTGCGCATCCTCTTAAGCCCCAGTACTCCGTTATAAACAAATTTATATATATATAAATATATATTTATTTTATATAAATGTACCTGATTTATATAAAATAATTTCTCAACTGAGACCCTCCACCTGCATCCTTGACCCAATACCAATAAGTTTTGTCAAAGAAGTATCGGGCGTGCTAATTGATAGTATTCTTGACATAGTAAACTCGTCATTAGATACAGACGGTCTTAAGACTGCTGTAGTTAAACCCCTACTCAAAAAAAATAATCTCGACTCCACTGCTTTTGAAAATGTTAGACCTATTTCTAACCTGCCTTTCTTAAGTAAAATTCTAGAGAAGGCAGTCATTATGCAGCTAAATGACCACCTCAATAAACATGCTATTCTTGATAAGTTTCAGTCGGGTTTTAGAACAAATCACAGTACAGAAACTGCACTTGTTAAAGTAGTAAATGACTTGCAGGTAAATGCAGACAGAGGCCGTTTATCTGTTCTTATCCTCTTAGATCTTAGTGCCGCATTTGACACCATTGATCACAATATTCTTAGAAATCGCCTTAGTCAGTGGGTGGTCCTCTCTGACAGTGTCTTAAATTGGTTTGAATCCTACCTGACAGGTAGAAAATTCTTTGTTAGTTGAGGTAATTATACTTCAAAGACACATGATATCCTATATGGTGTTCCACAAGGCTCTATCCTGGGTCGCTGCTCTTTTCAATCTACATGCTTCCGTTAGGTCAGATTATCTCGGGGCACATTGTGAGCTACTACAGCTATGCCGATGACACACAACTGTACTTATCAATAGCGCCTGATGAACCCAACTCTCTTGATTCACTGACACAATGTCTTATTTGTGTTTCTGAGTGGATGAGTAGTAATTTTCTCAAGCTAAATAAAGAGAAAACTGAAATTTTAGTGATTGGCAATAATGGATATAATGAGGTTATTAGAAATAAACTTGATGCATTAGGATTAAAAGTCAAGACGGAGGTAAAGAATTTAGGGGTAACTGTTGACTGTGACCTGAATTATAAATCGCATATTAATCAGATCACTAGAACAGCATTTTTTCACTTAAGAAATATAGCAAAGGTTAGACCTCTTATATCATTGAAAGATGCTGAGAAATTAGTTCATGCTTTTGTTTTCAGTCGACTAGATTACTGTAACGCACTCCTCTCAGGACTACCCAAAAAAGACATAAATTGATTGCAACTAGTGCAGAATGCAGCTGCTAGAATCCTAACTAGGAAAAGAAAATCCGAGCACATTTCTCCAGTTTTGATGTCACTACACTGGTTACCTGTGTCATTCAGAATTGACTTTAAAGTACTGCTTATGGTTTATAAAGCCTTAAATAATCTTACTCCATCTTATATATTGGAATGTCTGACAAACTTAGATCTTCAAATGAGTGTCTGCTTAGAATTCCAAGAGCTAATCTTAAAAGAAGTGGTGAGGCGGCCTTCTGCTGTTATGCACCTAAAATCTGGAATAGCTTGCCAATAGGAATTCGCCAGGCTGATAAGGTGGAGCACTTTTAAAAACTGCTAAAAACACATTACTTTAACATGGCTTTCTCATAACTTCATTTTAATTTAATCCTGATGCTCTGCATATTCAATTAATTATAATTACTATTCATGGTGGCTCCAAAATCCGTACTAACCCCTACTTTCTCTTCTTTTCTTTTTCTGGTTTTCTGTGGTGGCGACCTGCGCCGCCACCACCACCTAATCAAAGCACCATGATGTCCCCACATTGATGGATTAAAGGCCAGAAGTCCATGTGACCGTCATCATCAAGTCCTTCCATGAAAACCCTGAATACAATGAGGACTGATCATTTATGTTAGGTAGAATGCCTAGAGGGGGCTGGGTGGTCTCGTGGCCTGGAACCCCTGCAGATATTTTTTTTTCTCCAGCCGTCTGGAGTTTTTTTTTGTTTGTTTTTTCTGTCCTCCCTGGCCATCGGACCTTACTCTTATTCTATGTTAATTAGTATTCACTTATTTTAATTCTTACTTTGTCTTTTTTCTCATTCTTCATCATGTAAAGCACTTTGAGCTACATCATTTGTATGAAAATGTGCTATTGAAATAAATGTTATTGTTGTTGTTGTTTCATGATTCATTATTTCTCTGATGCCATCATTTATCATGAAAGCGCCATAATAATCTGCTATCTTTCATGTTCGGATGCATCCAACAACTTATCTTGAGACTTAAAACAAATATTAAATCTCCATTGGGTATTTCTTTAAAAAAGTTTATCCATCCATCCATCCATCCTCTTCCGCTTATCTGAGGTCGGGTCGCAGGGGCAGCAGCTTGAGCAGAGATGCCCAGACTTCCCTCTCCCCGGCCACTTCTTCTAGCTCTTCCGGGAGAATCCCAAGGCGTTCCCAGGCCAGCCAGGAGACATAGTCCCTCCAGCGTGTCCTGGGTCTGCCCCGGGGCCTCCTCCCGGTTGGACATGCCCGGAACACCTCACCAGGGAGGTGTCCAGGAGGCATCCTGATCAGATGCCCGAGCCACCTCATCTGACTCCACTCGATGCGGAGGAGCAGCGGCTCTACTCTGAGCTCCTCCCGGATGACTAAGCTTCTCACCCTATCTTTAAGGGAGAACCCAGACACCCTGCGGAGGAAACTCATTTCAGCCGCTTGTATTCGCGATCTCGTTCTTTCGGTCACTACCCATAGCTCATGACCATAGGTGAGGGTAGGAACATAGATCGACCGGTAAATTGAGAGCTTTGCCTTACGGCTCAGCTCCTTTTTCACCACGACAGACTGATGCAGAGCCCTCATCACTGAGGACGCCGCACCGATCCACCTGTCGATCTCACGCTCCATTCTTCCCTCACTCGTGAACAAGACCCCGAGATACTTGAACTCCTCCACTTGAGGCAGGATCTCGCTCCCGACCCTAAGAGGGCACTCCACCCTTTTCCGGCTGAGGACCATGGTCTCGGATTTGGAGGTGCTGATTCCCATCCCAGCCGCTTCACACTCAGCTGCGAACTGATCCAGAGAGAGCTGAAGATCACGGCCTGATGAAGCAAACAGGACAACATCATCTGCAAAAAGCAGTGACCCAATCCTGAGTCCACCAAACCGGACCCCCTCAACACCATGGCTGCGCCTAGAAATTCTGTCCATAAAAGTTATGAACAGAATCGGTGACAAAGGGCAGCCTTGGCACAGTCCAACTCTCACTGGAAATGGGTTCGACTTACTGCCGGCAATGCGGACCAAGCTCTGACACCGGTTGTACAGGGACCGAACAGCCCTTATCAGGTGGTCCGGTACCCCATACTCCCGGAGCACCCCCCACAGGATTCCCCGAGGGACATGGTCGAACGCCTTTTCCAAGTCCACAAAACACATGTAGACTGGTTGGGCGAACTCACATGCACCCTACAGGACTCTGCTAAGGGTGTAGAGCTGGTCCACTGTTCCGCGACCAGGACAAAAACCACACTGTTCCTCCTGAATCCGAGGTTCGACTATCCAATGGACCCTCCTCTCCAGAACCCCCGAATAGACTTTTCCAGGGAGGCTGAGGAGTGTGATCCCTCTGTAGTTGGAACACACCCTCCGGTCCCCCTTCTTAAAGAGGGGGACCACCACCCCGGTCTGCCAATCCAGAGGCACTGTCCCTGATGTCCATGCGATGTTGTAGAGACGTGTCAACCAAGACAGCCCTACAACATCCAGAGCCTTGAAGAACTCCGGGCGTATCTCATCCACCCCCGGGGCCCTGCCACCAAGGAGTTTTTTGACCACCTCAGTGACCTCAGTCCCAGAGATGGGGGAGCCCACCTCCGAGTCCCCAGGCTCTGTTTCCTCATTGGAAGGCATGTTATTGGGATTGAGGAGATCTTCGAAGTACTCCCCCCACCGACCCACAACGTCCCGAGTCGAGGTCAGCAGCAAAAAAGTTTATGTTTAAGAAATTTGAACTATAATAACCACAGATACTCCACATCCAACAACATCTTTCCATCACTTGAGTTGGAATCTGCTCTCTATAAAAGCAATTTCAGCCACATTATATCGTAAAATGGTATCAAAAAAATGTTTTATGTACACTACCAGCACATGTAATTACATTATATTTTCATTGTTTCTTTTGAACATGACAAAAATATGTAAGAAGCAAACTTGTCATAACAAACACTGATGAAGTGACAAGAAAATTATAAAATGCTCCACCTTTCAAACCAGCTAACCAAGCCCATGAACACACCCAACTGTTGCCCTGTGCCTACATTTGCTGACTTGTTGTGATAGTAGAAGCTATAGAGACACACTATATTGAAACAAAGCTATTTCTTTTCATTTTTAAGTGATCTGGTATCTTACTGCCCCTAAATTCAATGCAACCACCTCTGATTTCTGAAGTGATGTTTATAGCTTATCAAAGCAAACGTTAGTTTAGACCCAGATCTGGTATGACACACATACTTATTTAAATCAACAGGCACAAATAACAGTAAATATTCAACAATGTAAATAGCACATGATTACACATGATATGATTAAGGTAAAATTTGCTCAAAATTTCTCCCTTGGAGAAAAAGAAAATTGCGAGGATGACTTGATAATATTGCACCACCATGGAAATGCCACATACTTTACATGAAGACAGGAGTTAAAGAGGTTAAAAATGTTTAAAATTATCTAATGTAATTGCTTAATTGCAATTGACTCTTCTCTTTTTGAACTGCTGTCTAAAGTAACCATCTAAAATTGTTGCAGTTATTTATGCAGATTGCCTCCCTAAGATTAATTCTTCATTCACTCTTTTTCTAAACCTGCTTACTCCAGAACAAGGCAAAATTTAAACCTGAATTAGGTACCAGTCCATCACAGGACCCACTCTAACATACCCACAATTGCACAGGGGCAAGTTAAAATTTTTGTTTAGAATTGGATGGGCTATGGAACTAAGAGGACCTGGTAAAAAAAACAAGCAAACAGGGATTTTAACACAGGATTTTGGAGCTTTAAGGCAGTAGCACTAACCACTTTTCATTTATGGTGATAATACTCTCTCTTTCTGACTCACCACAAGCACTCACCATAGTCTTCCCTGCTATGTATCAAGATATAACAAGGGTTTTATTTGGTCTTATTAAGGCTTACAATACACCAAAAAGTGATTATTAATTTTAAAGAGAATTCCACTGCAACAACACTGAGACAGTGAGACGTCTTATTTTTTTTTTACCTGTAAATAGATAAAACTGTAAAGCCATTCACTCTACATGAAGATTTGAATCTCACCACCATGACAATGATGGTAGAGACTGAGTGAGGTAAAGCAAACAAGCAGACAGTCATAAACAATGCTCATTGTCAAATGACAAGGTATTATTGTTGTTGGACTGAAACTGCAACGTTTGTTGCAGAAATAACAACAAATGAGAATAATAGCAAACCAAAACAAGTCCAACAACAAAAACAACAGGGGGAAACGTTTACAACTCTGAAGACTGAACTCAGTGGCCTTTGTTGTCTTGTGTGACTGCCTCTTGTGGTCACCACTGTATGCCAAAGTTGCTGGCCATTGACTGACAGAGGGTCACATTTTAGTACATTGTGATTCAGGGTGTACCAAAGTCTGCTCTGTGGGGTTAAGGTCAGGAGAGAAGGCATACCAAGGCAACACTCCTCAAAACAATTGTGACTGCAGCAGCTGTGTGTGGCATGGCATTGTCCTCCTCTAGGGTCAGATTGTGTTGCCTCACATAAGAAATCATGATTTGCTTCATAGTCTCCTGCTTACAATAAACTCTCTTCAGCCTTCCATCAATGAAGTAGATCTATGTCCAGTCGGTGTGGTGAATGAGAGTCCACACCATTACACTGCTTCCAAACCCAGGGGGCTATTTCCTGGACAGAAGTATTAGCATAATATCATCCTCCTCCTCTCCACGTTGTAATTCTCTTGTCTGCAGGAAAAAGGGTGAAGTATGGCTTATCCTTGAAGAGAATCAGACGCGACTGCTGATGAGACTATTGAAGTCCAGCTGCTTGTGATGTCTAAATGGTGTGATCAGTGGCCCTCTATAACATGGATCCTGTCTCTCGTTGCCCTGTCACTGATGAGGGCATTCTGTTTGACGGCTGCTTCAGCAGTTGGCAGATCTGAAAAGGTCTCTCAGATAGACTAGCCTGATTTGTCACTCGTAGTCTGAGGTGATCACTCACTGACTACATTTTGAATGGTCATTTGTCTTGTCAGTCTCCTGAAAACTTGTCTACTCTCAGAACATGGTGGAGCCATTTAATCCTCAGTGTCTGTCATTGCTGGCGCATGACATGCCTGACTGTAGCATGCCAATGGCTCCCTCCCTTGCCTCTGGCAACATTCAAGGCACAATGAAATGCACAAAAAATGACTACGTATGGCCTTTGTCTTCTTCTGACCTAAAGCTTTTCAAATTTAAGACATTTCTAAAGGTCACCTTACAAGGCATTGTTCTGCCTAAACCTTGATGGGTAAAAGTGCACTTAATGAACTTTTGTGTGTTTGAAAAGTTGAAATGACTTACTGCTGGTCAGAGGGCTAAAACAAATTGACAGCTTTTTGCAAAGGTACCCAAGCGATAGCTATAGTTATCTCATTCCAGAAAATGTATGTTTTTTATCAATGTAGTTGTTTTTGCTGCAGGTTGAGAAATTTCATGATCAATAAATCAAAATATGTAATTGAAAAGGTAGGGTTTACATGGCAGAATACCCACCCATGTTACCCACCTCGAGTCTTCTAGGACAGAATCGCTGATTTTTTTTTTTCTGTTCCAGACCTTCACAACTATGGTGGACATGATTCTCTTTCCACCAACTAAAATATGGGGGCTCTTTTTTAGGTCGAACACAGCTACATGATCTTTTTTCCAGTCTTAAGCCACCTCAGCTCCAAACTTTTTCTCCAGTTCTTTTAGGACCAGTTAAAGCCCTTTTTTAATGATGTGATTCCATCATACATTCTGAGAGTCAAAATGGTTTATGTAAATGCCAGGTGTGTTCCTTGCCTAGCCTAGTAATGCAGTCACCTGTCAAATTCTACAGGGGGTCTTCTTCCCTTTGATCAATCCCATGATTCCATCCTTATAAAAGTTTGTCATTTTCTAATAGTAGTTAACATGACTGCTAAAAGTTGATCCCACAGCATTAGAGGACCCGAGGTGTTCTGGGGTGTCTGATCCTGCCCTCTGATCCTGCCCGACTGACAGTAAGGTCGACGCCAGCGGCACAGCCTTCTCATGGTGGCCTGCAGAGTAAAGAAGGCTCAACTGTGATGTGGTTCTTACTTTCAGAGAGAGCTGGCATGGGTGCAATTTGTCTGTCCATAGTTTACCTTCTGAGCAATCCCCCACCATTCCATGATAATTACACACCTATCTAAAGCCATCAGGGAGACATAATCTGTCCCAAACATTGTCATACCACGGTGTCTTTCCACCAGGTGCTTTTGGTCTGCTTCTCTTCACTGAGTCTTGTTTCATTATCTGGGTTCCACTGTAATTGCACACCCACACATGCCACAAAAACAGATGACCATATACATTCATGTGGGGTGAGAAGGCAAATCCATTTTGCAGCTCATCTCTCACAATTCTACAGTCTAGTCCTTTTAAGATTGATCGCTCCTCTCAACCTTACAAAGGTCATATACTCTGTGAAAAAATGTGCAGTCAGACTCTTCTGGAAATATCTGTCTCTGCACACCCACCCAAGCTACAAACAGTCCAGACACAAACAAACCTTGTTTAACTAAACACTGCCTTCGAGGAGTCTACCTAATCCTCACGCTATTTTGAAAACTTTGTCACCTGACACCTTAACCAGATACATACTTCAGTACTTTCTTTTCTCACTTAAAAAAATTTTAAAGATAGTTAAGGATCCGTAGGTCCGGGCTGGTCGTCCTACTAGTGACATAAATAGAGATGAAAAGAATATCCAGTGACGTGTCTCCACACAGACAACTATTGCCAAAGAGTTAAGACATCAACAAGCACATAGGGGTGTGAGTAACAGGGAGAACAAAATGTACGAATCAACAAACTAAACTAAAATAAAAGCCTGCTCTCTACTGACTTCACTTTCTCATCTCAGTTCCTGCATATCTTTCTCTGAGTGTGTTTACATGCACACATAAACCAGGTTAAGGGGAAGTTTTGTAATGTGCATACAAGTTGATAAATATTTTGTATGTCTTTATTTGTAACTTAGACAAAGCAATGCAATATTAGTGTTACATTATAGATGATAGCAGCAATGGTTTGATGGTTTAAGAACCCCTTCCCCCCTTTTAGGAATGAGTCTCTTTGTAATTTTACGACAGGGTTAGGGGAAGTGCTGCAAACACGTTTGGTAAGTGTTTCTCTCCTGAAGTCTCTCAGTCATCCCCCACAGGAAAGCCAGGCTGCCTAACTGCCAAGCTTTACCTTAACATATGGTTTTGGGGACAGGTGTGAAGGTGTTCTGAAATATGGCTGTTTGGAATTGGCTTGTATCAAAAGCTTTTAAGTACTATGACGCCCTATTGGCTGTAGGGGTTGGACATAAAACCATTAAATTTGCTTGCTTTACCTCACTCTCTCTCTCTCTTACCAAACTGATGAACTGAAAAGGACAACACAACGAAGAGCACAGCTTGGCAGCCATATTGAGACAGGCATGCAGCCTGTTCTGAAGAAAGCAGACCACAAATGATGCCTTAACTAGAGACATTTTTAAGTAACTAACAAGTCTGTGTGCCGCCTGAAACTACACATCACCATTTATCAGGTTCAAATGTACTTTGCATATTGTTATTATTTATGAATATTATCAATAATACATTATTTATTGTAACTTAACTCCTGCTTGTCTTTTGCTACACCTAATTGGCTGAGGTTATATATGTAGAAGGGAAGGTGGGGAGAAGTTATATGGTACAATACCTTATAAACAGTGGTAAGTCTGTGAGATTTGACGCATTCTGACAAAGGCTACATATTAATAGTACAAAAGGGGAAAGTAGAGTAATATATTACTCTACCAAGACAAAACAGAGAGTAACCCAGTTAAGGCAGAAACCTGGTTTCTTACAAACTTCTATTTAAATGTGCAAGTATGCTTCTGGAGTCCTCCCTTGGCAAAATGCTCAGACGTCATTAAACAGCACAAAAAAAAGAGTTAAACTCTATCATCAGTTGCCTTGAAAACAAGCATGACGTCACGGATAATTTTCTTGAGTTTTTAGTCCTTCATGTGCTCTGAAGTAAATAACATACATGCCCTTTAACATCCTTGATCTGAGCCAGCAATGATTTGCAGTATGAACACTGGCAGCTGCATCTCAAAATCTCACTACAGTAGACCCCTGCAAAGTCGCAGTTCAGAGTTCGCTGCCTCAGTCGTTTGCAGATTTTTCCTTAGAACCTAACTAATAATTGTTAGCGGAAACTGCAAATATCCTCCGCGATTTTTTTATGGCTTTTTTCGAGGTAATACTTTACTGTAGAGAGAACACAAAGCAACTGTAGAGGAAAATGCAGCTTGGAATGGTGAAAGTAGCCAATCCAAGAAAGTTATTCATTTCTCCTTGCTGCTGCCCTATGACGCATCTCCGGCAGATGTAGCCCAGCATTCCTGCATCAAAACAGTTTACTGTGTGTAGCTATCTCGAGTGATTCACTGAGTGTTGTTGTGTTTTTCGTGTTGTTCTTCTTAAAGTCTTTAGATACCGCCCAAAACGCCCTGCACCTTCTAAGGCTTCTGGTAATGAACCTAAGCACCAAAAGAAGTTTAAAACACTCCAGGAGAAGGCTGAACTACTGGATTTGCTCCGGGAACTAAAAAGTTACGCTGCAGTAGCCACCCGAGTAGCTGTAAATCCTCTGATTTGCTGTGCAGTCTTTAGCTTCATTACATACATTCATCATACTGCACAGCTAATTCATCATCATCATAATCTTTAATCAATATCATTCATTATTTGTGAGAACCTGTACATTTTACTGTATTTTTTTAAATTAAATTAAATTAAATTATTACATATTTACCCTACTTATACCAAAGAAAACGACAGTACATACTAAAGAAAACGCGCTTGCAAAAATTACAGTACAAATAGAATTAACATCAGTATTTTACATTCTAGCACTGCAGGGGACATAGCAGTACAGTACTGTACAGTATACGGGTTTACCTTTACATTCTTTAGAGTAATGTATTAACCTAAGTATGAAATGAATTTAAAGTGTTTTGGGAGCATATTTAGGGTTTAAACTATAAAAATAGACATTTATAGGCATTTTTTTGACCACATCCAAAATTCACAGTTTTTCACAATTCACTAGGAATGTAATCCCTGTAAATTTCGGGGGTCGTCTGTATTTCAAAATTTCTACAATAAATAGCCAGAAGAAAACTAAAATGACTTTTAGTAACAGATTTCTGTTACCAGATTGCACGCAGCACACTCTTCTGCTTGGATGTGCGACTAAGCCCTACAAAGGAGTGGCATACCAGGACGTGTGCTTCTTGCCTTACACCCAGCACTGCTGCTGGGACAATATTACCATCAGTATTTTTACTTCAAAAAATAGGTACAGTGATCCCTCGCTATATCGCGCTTCGCCTTTCGCAGCTTCACTCTATTGCGGATTTTATATGTAAGCATATTTAAATATATATCGCGGATTTTTTGCTGGTTCGCGGATTTCTGAGGACAATGTGTCTTTTAATTTCTGGTACATGCTTCCTCAGTTGGTTTGCCCAGTTGATTTCATACAAGGGACGCTATTGGCAGATGGCTGAGAAGCTACCCAACTTACTTTTCTTTCTCTCTCTCCTGCGCTGATTATCTGTGATCCTGACGTAGGGGGTGTGAGCAGGGGGGCTGTTCGCACACCTAGACGATACGGACGTTCGTCTAAAAATGCTGAAAGATTATCTTCACGTTGCTACCTTCTGTGTGCAGCTTTTAAGTATGCTGCACGGTGCTTCGCATACTTAAAAGCTCAAAGGGCACGTATTGATTTTTGATTTTGTTTTTCTCTGTCTCTCTCTCTCTCTCTCTCTCTCTCTCTCTCTCTCTCTCCCTGCTCCTGACGGAGGGGGTGTGAGCTGCCGCCTTCAACAGCTTTGTACCGGCGGTGCTTCGCATACTTAAAAACAAACAGCCCTATTGATTTGTTTGCTTTCCTCTCTGTTTCCTTTGAAGAGGAAGATATGTTTGCATTCTTTTAATTGTGAGACAGAACTGTCATCTCTGTCTTGTCATGGAGCACAGTTTAAACTTTTGAAAAAGAGACAAATGTTTGTTTGCAGTGTTTGAATAACGTTCCTGTCTCTCTACAACCTCCTGTGTTTCTGCGCAAATCTGTGACCCAAGCATGACAATATAAAAATAACCATATAAACATATGGTTTCTACTTCGCGGATTTTCTTTTTTCGCGGGTGGCTCTGGAACGCAACCCCCGCGATGGAGGAGGGATTACTGTATTGCATTAGGTGATTTATTTTTATAAAAAGTAAGCAGATTACACAACACACATTTCTTTACATACATTAACTGCAACCACTGTTCCCAAGATTGTGCTGCTGAGCTTAGCACTGTATGTTCTGGCCATCGGTATAAATTTAGTGATTTCTGAAATAATGAGACAGATTATTTCAACCAAGAGAAGCAATAATATGATTGCCTGAGCATTTTCCTCTGGAAATTTATGTTTGTGGGCACTTCTACCTGTAGCTGCTAAATGTGTGTGTGAAGCTAACACATGAGCAGGTGAACAGAGTGAAATCAAAAATGCACAGACTTCAAAATCCTAACCTTTAACCTGGCTAAGGATTTACATGGCCAAATAACTGGGTTACTGGAAGAGAATTCTACATGTATTAGCCTGTTTTGTCAGAGACTAATAACTTGGTTTATCTTACCAGAGTAAAGGTTTACATGGTATTTTAGAAACCAGGTTTCTATGAATAACTGGGTTATTAAAGAATCTCATATAAATGCACTCATGTCCTTGGCTTTTTGCAACCAGCAATAATCCTTTCGTCAAACTCTAGCCTGAAATGCCTTTAAACCCCCTCTCTGTGTCATTTCTTGACCTAGGTTATCCTTCTATGTTTATAGGAACACCACACTGAAATTGTCTTTGCAGTCCTTCACCCCCACAGACTCATTAGCTCTTGAAGAGTCTTCAAAGCAGCCTTCTTTGTGCATTTTTGTTTACTTGGGTAGCATAGTTCCACCTGCACCTGGCCTGGGGTCTTCTAGCCTTTTCTCACTCAAACTCTTCATCATCTTATATATAAAACATATATTGTTCAGTATGTCAGATGATACAAGAATCTCAAACCCACTTGAAACAGTTCAGGGTAGCTGATGCCTATGCTGGCAGCATCAGCTACAACTCAGGTACCAGCCCTATATAGGGACTGTTGTCAGGTCATCCATATCTACACCAGGATGATTTGGAGTCAGCAGTTAACTTAACATGCATGACTCTGGAAAGTGGGAGGAAAACAAGAGTAAATTAAGAAAAATCCACCTGGACACATGCAGAGTACACATGTACTAAGCACAGAATTATAACTTCTCTCTCTCTATCAATCTCTATAACCATAGAGAACCATAAATACCAGTATATATAACCATATATATTTACATATTTAAGGCCCCAAACCCCAAACACAACCACACTAATGGCAGCCCTGAGTTCAAAAGACTTCAATTTACAGGAAAATTACCTTACACATGTACACCAAAAGTAAACAATTCAATCCCTTTTCTTTTCCTTTCTTTCTCCTTCTCCATTCCTCCCAGGCAAGTGTTGTCCTCCTCCTCCTCTCCCAATTTCAACTTGATGAGGTGAGGCAGTGAAGCTTCTTTTACGCCAGACATGGGAATACTTCTGGTGCCACAATGTTGCACCCAGGAAGCACTTTTAAGTCAGGCAGATCTATGAACTGGGAACCTCCCTGCAGCTCCCCATGGCAGCACTGAAGAAACCCAGCAGGGTCTACACACGGGAGATCCATCAGAGGGATGCTGCGATCCACCAAGTTATGGACATGGCCCAAGGAGGCAGTCTCTTTCCATCCTTCCATTTTATTATTACCTCAGCCATCCATGGGTGCCATTCATTGCAATGGCCTCCTGGCCACTTAAGACGTCATACATCCCAGCCAGTATGCCAGCCAATCCATACCCTCTATTCCAATATATACTGTATGTAAGCATACATAGTCACTGCACAGGGTTGCGTGTGTATGTGTACTTGTGTATATCTGCAATCTTCCACTTTACTTCAAGCAATGCTCACTTGACAAAAGAAAGCATTTCCCTCAGGCAGCCAGGGCTCAGTAAAATTCAAAAGTGCCGTCTACAGAATCAGACTGATGATTCTAAGCAGTTGTTTTCTCGAAAGCCTGCAAAATACATTTACTTATTGGGTTGACACCTTTACCCAAGGCGACTTACAACATTTATGATAAAACTGGTTACATTTCTTTTGGTTTTCCATTTAGAGCACAAGCAGGTTAAGAGACTTGCTTATGGTCACACAATTTTAGCAGCGGGACTTGAACCCACAACTTCAGGGTTTGAGATTCAAAGCCATAACCACTACACCACACTGCCTCTCTGAAACAAATGGAATAATATAAAATAAATAGAGTAAAAAGAATTTAATATAAAGAAAAAATAGATTTAAACAAATAAAAGAGAATATACAGAAGAAATAAAAAGAAGACCCCCAACATCCCCACTTCCCCATCCAAGTGCATAACCATAATATAGCATAACAGCATGGAAACTAGAAATTTCTGATGTTCTAACTTTATTTGTTGGCATATCTTTTAAGAGAGTTAGTCAGAAGGTTTTCCCTTTCTTTCTTTTTAGATTTCTTTCTTTTTAATCATTGTAGTATACAGTATATATATTGTCGTTTGTCAAAATATAATAGTATTATTTATTTATTGAGCTTTTGTAAAAAGCTAAATTTCCCCCGGGGCAAATAAAGTGTATCTATCCATCTATCTATCTATCTATCTATATGGGGGGCTTTAGCCTCTTGTGAAGATGGTAGCTGTGGAACCAGGTAAGAAAACGTTGCAGCTGCTTAGATAGAAGTTGCTTTATTGGAAGTGTTTGGTTATGTGATAAGGGACCATGTGCTGCACTGCTGTGACCTCCAGGGTAAACAAGGCAAATCATTCTCCCTTTTAGATGCTATATATACACTGTACTGTAAATATACAGTATATCTGTATATGCTGTCAAGAAAGGGTCAGTTAAAGGTACAAGAATTGGAGTACCAGTCCAGTAATCCCATTTTTATAAATATCCATATCACTTATACTTCAGAGCAGAACAGAACTTGTAATTCACCTGAAGCTAAAGATGTGACATGAAGATGGGTGACCAACCAAGAAAAGCCTGGATTGCTGCTAGAAGAGGTGTTGCTGCAGCCAGCAAGGGGGTGCTTACAATGTGACCTAAATTGAATCCCAATGGCAAAGTGCAGTGATGGGGACACTGTGCTGTAGAAAATGGTGCCATCCTTCAGATGAGATGTAAAATTGAGATCCTGACTCTCTGTGGTCATAAAAGATCCCTGGGCATCTTTATAAAGGGCAGGGTGTATCCAATGTCCTGGCTAAACTGGCCACCATTGCTTGTTCATTGTGGTCCCTTAATCTTCCCCTGTCTCTAATTGACTAACTGTCTCTCACTCCTTCATCACCTAACAGCTAATGTGTGGTGAGCGTATTGGCACAAAATGGCTTCTTTTGCATCATGCAGGTGGATGCTGCACATTAGTGGTGGTTGAAGTGGCTCCCCACTCACTGTGTAAAGCACTTTGAGTAGTGAGAGAAGCACTATATATATGTAAGGAATTATTATTAATAATAATAAAAGAAAAAACAGGTTTGAAGCAGAAATCCACAGCCAGAATGGCTTTATTTCAGTCAAAAGTCTTTAAGGTAGCAAAGGTACTCAGACAAGCTCTTCAGAGCTTGAGTGGGAGCATAGCCATGGATGCTCGGGTATGTGTCCTTTACAACTGCAGGAAAAAGAGAAAAGGTAGTAAGCGACATCAACCCCTCCCATTTCTGGTTGGAACTGCTTACCTCAATTAAGCCTTACAGGTGCCCCTTAAGCACAAGCGTGTGACAGTGTGTATTAGGTGACTGGATTGGGCTGACCACCATCACCTTCTTTCCAGGACTGAATCCCAGTTGTTGGGCTTACATCTTTATCACAGTCTGGATACACAGGAGACCTATTTAGATGGACAGTGTATTTGACTCTTGAGTGGTTGTCAAACCAAGGTTTGGCTGAGGTGGAATTTTACATGGGGCTGAACCACAGCAGGTTAACAGATATATAGTATAAATTTAGGTATAGTTTACTAACCTTTAAGAGAAAGGTAGGAACAAACACCGGGCAGGGAGCCAGCCCACCACAGGGCACACACACACACCACACACAATTTAGGATCGCCAATGCACCTAATCTGCATGTCTTTGGACTGTGGGAGGAAACCCACGCAGACATGGGGAGAACATGCAAACTCCACACAGGGAGGACCCAGGAAGCGAAATCCTCATTGTAAGATCCACAGATCCCCATATCTTAAAACATAACTCACCCCCCAACTGGTCTTGTACTACACCCACAGAACAAGTTCAACCTAAATCTTATTCTACATTTATGATCAGGATACCAATATTTTCTTGAACATAAATTTTGCCCTCCTTTCCTTCAGGCCTGATAATTTTTCAATTACTTCCTGATTAAATTGATTCATTTTACTAAGCCTCCCAAAAAAACTAGCCTCATACTATTGTCTATACCAGTATTTCCCTACCCTTTTTCTGTAGTGGCACACTTTTTGTAATCAAAATCACCTCAAGACACATCACTATTTCACTAGCGACATACACATTATATCTCATAAATGTGCCCGAAGGGGAGGGACTACCAGAGAAGCCGGTGAAAAAGCACCTCCGAGATCGCAGACACGGCACTTATTGAACACTTTGGTGGTATCTCCAAGCTTCTTTGCCCTTTTGCCCACCTATATGCCACAATTCACCCACTAGTCCTGTGAGGCTTGCTGGTGACCACACACCCAGGGCAGATGAACTCTTGCACCAGGAGACACATCTGAAGTGCTCTAACATGGCGTTCATAGAGATGCTTTCATGCCAGTTTCTCCAGGCAGACCAATCCTCCTCAGACAGGTCTCGACTTTGTGTGGGAAAAAATCCATGTGTTAGCTCATTCTTGATCACTTGTTGCTGAAGTCAGGTCAGTCCAGTCAATGCTCCTTTATTTATTTTTTAATTTATGAAGGGG
Organism: Erpetoichthys calabaricus; assembly: GCF_900747795.2. Taxonomy (NCBI): domain Eukaryota; kingdom Metazoa; phylum Chordata; class Cladistia; order Polypteriformes; family Polypteridae; genus Erpetoichthys; species Erpetoichthys calabaricus. The sequence continues at coordinate 55,994,274 of NC_041405.2, read as the reverse complement.
TGTTTCATTATGGAAATAACTGCTTTTTCTTTGACTTCTGAAGTTCCATTTGAAGTTGCCATCAAAATCGCATTCACTCATCTGTATTTACAACAATGTTGGGTGTGTACTGTGAACCATTGACGTCAACATGACATAGTGCGTTGACGATTGCCCAATCACATTACATAAAAACACCTTCACTGTCAATAAATGTGGATTGTCCGGGGCACAGAGAACTGCATTGCTGGGAAAATCTGAAAGCAGCCAACTAAAGGGCAGCCTCAGTTCACCTGCTTGCCAAAAGATCAGGGACTTACATAATGCCAGTGCCCTTCATTTAGAAAATATAGGTGTTCACACAGAAATGAAACAAGTACAAGTCGGAACCAAGTTAAGTAGAGTTTTTAAAATATTTGGAAGGGGGGAAGCACCCCAGCGCAATACATTACAATTCACCCCTGGTTATGAGATTATTATAATTTATTCAAAAATTTACAGAAGTTTTTTTTTTTATTCTAAAAATGTTTCAAATAGAATTTAAAATCAAGTGTGAGTTCTTACATGATTAGAGAAGTGGTAGAAAGTTTGCTGTTCTTTATATCTTGCCTATTGTTGTGTCTCACAACCCTATAATGCCCAATGCTTACAAAACAACATCCTATTTTTGAATTTTTTTGTATTTATTGTTCATCAAACATTGAACTTTTTTAAACATACATAAGGGATGGCAAAATGTCCTATACTTGAGTAATCACAAAACAAACAGCTAACCACCATAATGACAACAAGTAGAAGAAGAAGAAGAGCGTTGATTTCTGCCCAGCACCAAGTAAACTGTAGAAGATGCTTAAGTGATGAAGACCAAGCAACCAATAAGAAGACACTGAAGTACACAGTCAAGCATGAAGTGATCCTAAATATTGAACACTTGAGCTGCCGGCAGATACAATGGCCCATAGGCACCAATGACAAACCTTTAGAAAAGCAACAGCCAAAAGTGCATCTATTAGTCACTTATTGGTATGTAACAAGACCCTTAACAAAGGCACTGTTTGTGTTACGTAGCCAAACATGACTAATAAAAGCATCATTGATAGCCCCGTTCTAAAGTGTTACCTGTCTAACAACATGCACTATGAAAGAATCCTGGGTAATGCTTTTTGACAAACATGTATTCATTAAATTAAGTATAGGCTGCGTAACTACTGCTGGTGAGTTGTTTCACTTTAGAAATCAAACATAAATTATTTGTCATGTCATAATATAAACGTATATGGTGGTAAGTCCAAGAGTGCATTACCCACTGCTGCTACATCTGGAAGCTGACAGCTTAATCTTCAATCTTATGCTATCTTATTTATTATTAATACATCTATAAAATCTGTAAATCTATAAAGTCATGGTATTTGATTGTGTTATATAGGAGCGTTTATAAAACCTGGATTACTTATATAGAATGATATTGTTTATAAATTGATCTGATTTTATAGATTTTCTATGTTTCTGCACTTTACTTCTTCTGTTGTAATTAAGCTGGAATGTCAGGCTACGGCTTTGGTCGCAAGCTGCCACCTTGTGTTGAGTTGAAATACTACAATAATGTCTTAATATTAGTACAATTACAGACATTTGCAGTAAGTCGATGGTTACCCTCTTTACACTTTGCTTATTGTGCCTGTTACCTATGGAATTTATACAGCTATTTCATGAGATTCTAAACAGTTTGATAGTTTTCACTGGAAATTTCTTAATATATGAGAAATGTATTCATTTTACTGTATATATTAACATATAATTATTAATTATAAATATTCATCTACTCTCAGACCTCCATAATCCAGTTGTTAGAGCTGGGGCCTGTTCCAGCAACACTAATCAGAAATCAGGAACCAAACAAAGATGGGGTGCCAACACCCCTGCACCTACATTCTATTACACTGGTCTACAAAAAAATATTTTTGTTTGTTACTGGGAACTTCAGAGCAGCTCTTTATTAAGTTTTTTACATTGAATTCATATATGAAATAGGAATTAAGCTAGCACATCAGGTTTTTGAAATACACATCATTAATGTTTTGACACTTTTGAATATCAATATACTGTAATATATCAACACTGGAGTTTGGACTATGTCCCACCAAAATTGTTTTGATGTGTTTATTTTGAAAACAAACCAGAAGACGATACCAGAGACACGTTAAAGCATATTTATGTCAATTTACCTCAATATAAAAGTGAAGTCAGCGTGCCCAAAAATGTTGGCTGCACTCGCTTTTGCACTTGTACTGCACATCCGTCTCTCTTTGCAAGAACCAACAGTACTCAACTATCATGCTCGGAGTGAATTTTCCCCGATAGATAGATAGATAGATAGATAGATAGATAGATAGATAGATAGATAGATAGATAGATAGATAGATAGATAGATAGATAGATAGATAGATAGATAGATAGATAGATAGATAGATAGATAGATAGATAGATACTTTATTAATCCCAAGGGGAAATTCACAATATCAGTTTTCCATCACCTTTATATCTTGATTAAATCTTTCCCCATGCTCGTCTCTGACATTGCTTAGATTAGGTGGAAAAAAGTCCAGATGAGAATGTAAAAAATGCTTTCAGCATATTCTCCACAAGCTCAGCATTATTCTTTGCTCTGTGACTGTCAAGAAAATTCTTGACAACCTGCACGAATGAGGGTGCCGATTCAGTTGGCTTCAGTTTCCTTTTGAACTCATCGTCGAGCATCAGTTCACGGATTTCAGGGCCAACAAAAACACCTTCCTTAATTTTGGCTTCACTTTTCTCGAGACCAAACTTATTTCTTAAATGCTGAAACGCATCGCCTTTACTGTCCAGTCACCCTAGTTGTCCAAGACCTGGAACATCATAACTAAAAAATGGGACGTGCTGGACGAAAACGGTTTTCAGATTTGGAGTCAGCAAGTGAAATTTATTAAAGTACAGATGAAAGAATCCCAGTAGCAAAATGCTTGTTGACCAGTGCTATAGAGCACAAATTTAGATTTTGGGATGTGACAACAAAACTGGAGCACCTGTACAAAAATGCACACAGAAAATGCAGACTTCATACAGAGAGTGTCTAGGCTGGGATTCAAATTTAGGATTCAAGTGCTTTAAGCCAGTGATGCTGACTAGTGTGCCACCATGGCATCAGATCATAAGGGTCAAAAGACCTTCGTAGTGAGTCTGTCTCTACACAACAACATTCACTCAGGAAACCTGACATGGCAAATCTCGCTGGACTAGATCCATTTTTTCTGTCCTTATTTGAAAAACATACTGTGCAGAAATAATAATAATAATGCAGAATTTCAAACATTATTCTGTTTTTTTAACATATACTGTCCAGTTCATTTGTTCAGATCAAGAATCCAAAAAAATAAACCTTATACCTGTACTGTAATTATTCTTGTACAAAGATTAGCACACTTGAAAGAACAATAATGTGGAATTATTTCAGGCTTTATTGGAGAACAAAATGTGTTTATGTATCACCATGTTTACATCTTCAACAGCAACAGGACACAGGAGACGAAAATAATACCAAAACAGTTTGAAATGGAAGCTTTAGTACAAAAGCACTTCATCACACTGAAAGTACTTTGCATGTCTTCTGTTCAAAGTAATCCATGGCAGACAAAATACAGTTTTTCACAAGCTTATCTTAGAAAATGTAATTAAATGACTGAAAGTCAGCAGCCATTTTCAGAGGTGGTGATGCAGCTTTACAGGAACAGTAAACAAGCTAAAGTCCTCATTGGGGTCTGTGAAGTTGGAGTTCATGGTCACATTGCATGAGCAAGGGAGCACCTGACCCGTGGCCCTAAAGTGGTTAATGTAAGGATCTCTAGAGGAGTAAAGCCAAAGAAAGAGCTGGACTTGGGAACAGGATGTTAACACGTTATTATACTGCTCATGGGAAACAGGGAAACAGGCTGTTGTTTATCCCACCTGTTACTTTCCTGAAGCTGTTACCCATAATCCTTGTCTTGGGGCATCCAGTAAATTTAGTCTTGATACAAACCTTAAATTAATTGATAACCAAAAAATAAGGTGTATAATTAGACCAAGGGATAAAACCAGACCCTCCACCAGGGGCATCTGTAATAGAAATTTACTACAAATTAAAACAAAAAGTATATCACCAATTCAGAAAGAAGCATACAGTTTTAAATGCTGCTTATTGAACATTCGCTCTCTTGGCACTAAAGCTGTTTTGGTAAATGATATTATATTAAGTACAAAATCTGATCTGTGTCTTCTCACCGAAACCTGGCTTAGTAAATGTGACACTGTCCCCCTAGCTGAGGCGTCACCAGATGGATACTCATTCCTTCATAAGTCTAGAGATTCAGGTCGAGGAAGGGGCCTTGGAATAATTCACTGTAGCAAAATGCAAATCACTTCTAAAAATTTAGGCAACTTTACATCCTTTGAAACATTCATTTTAAATATTAAAACAGATCCCAACACAATTATAGTGCTAGTCTATAGACCACCAGGGCCGTATTCATTGTTCATGTCTGAATTTAGCAACCTTTTATCTGACTTGGCTATAAATTATGATCACGTAGTACTGATGGGAGATTTTAATGTACACATTGATGTGGAAACTGACACTTTTACCAAATGTTTTACTTATTTGTTAAATTCACTAGGATTTTGTCAGAATGTCAAAGGTCCAACTCATAATCATAACCACACATTAGATTTAATTATAACTTACAAAGTTGAAATTCAAAATTTAATTAGTACTCCATTAAATGAAGTTATTTCTGATCACTACTTAATTACATTTGATTTAGTCCTGCCCTTGCCAACACACTCCCAGATTAAAACAAAGACAGTGCGACATCTAGATTGTAATTCTGCTTCAAAATGTATAGATACTTTGAGTAAGTCGAGTGAAATTGTGGAAAACAATTTAGATGAGCTAACATCACATTATAATGTGACCTTGAGAGATGCTTTGGACACAGTGGCTCCCCTTAAAACAAAAGTGATCAAAGCACATAGAAACTCTCCCTGGTTTAATGAAAACACTCGAGCTCTTAAATTAGAGTGTCGAAAACTGGAACGCAGATGGAGAACAACAAAGCTACATGTCTTTCAAATTGCATGGACAGAGAGTGTTAATAAATATAAAAAAGCCCTCTTTAAAGCTCGGTCAGAATATTATTCTACATCTACATTAATAGATAGCAATAATAAAAATCCTCGGGTACTGTTTAGAACAGTGGCTAAATTAACAAATGGAAATTCAGATCAACAGTGCAAAATACCAACAGACATTAGCAGTACAGACTTTATGAACTTCTTCAATGAGAAAATTAAAAATATAAGATCCCAGATCTCTGCATCACAGTACAAACCAAATACTAGCTTAGCAGACCCTGTCTCACATTGCACTCAGCACTTTAGTAATTTTAATCCTGTAACTGAGCAGGAAGTCTTAAGTTTAATTTCTAAAATGAAGCCCACTACTTGTTCCCTAGATCCAGTGCCAACAAAACTAGTAAAAAGTGCAATGGATGTTCTTGCAGCGCCTATCCTAAACATTATCAATAGTTCATTATTGCATGGCACAGTACCTGATGCACTAAAAGTGTCAGTCATTAAACCATTACTTAAAAAGTCAGACCTTGACCCACATATACTAAATAATTATAGGCCTATTTCAAATTTACCGTTTCTCTCTAAAATACTAGAAAAAGTAGTCGCCAATCAGCTTCAGACACATCTTACGCATTACAATTTATTTGAGAAATTCCAGTCTGGTTTTCGCACTGGTCATAGTACAGAAACGGCACTAACACGGGTTGTAAACGACATTCTGATATCCTCTGATGAAGGAAAGTCCACTGTAATTATGTTGTTGGCCTTAAGTGCAGCATTTGACACCATCGACCATTCTATTTTACTGCACAGGCTAGAAAATGATGTTGGGCTTACAGGCACCGTGCTCGCTTGGTTTAGTTCTTACTTATCAAATCGATTCCAATATGTACAGAAATGTGCTGACAGTACTCCATCATTATACACAGAAGTTCAATATGGTGTCCCACAGGGCTCAGTACTGGGACCTTTACTGTTTTCACTGTACATGCTTCCACTGGGATCTCTCATTAGGAAACATAATGTTAATTTTCACTCGTATGCAGATGACACCCAGTTATACCTTTCATTTAAATCAAATGAAGTTTCTCCAATGTTGTCTTTAATTAGTTGTGTTAGTGAATTAAAGGAGTGGATGGATAAGAACTACTTGTCTTTAAATACAGATAAAACAGAGATGTTAATTGTTGGAGGGAATGATGCTGATCACAACAATATTTTGTCATCATTTAACTCAGTGGGAATCCCAGTCAATTTTACTGAATCAGCCCGCAATCTAGGAGTTCTCTTTGACTCTAGCATGTCATTTGAAGCGCATATTACAAAGTTGTCCAAGACATGTTTCTTCCATCTTAAAAATGTTAGGAAATTAAGGCGCTTTTTAAATAAACAGGATTCTGAGAAACTAATTCATGCATTTATCTCTAGTAGGATTGACTACTGCAATGCGGTGTTCACTGGATGTTCAAACTGTTCTATATACAGCCTCCAGTTAATCCAAAATGCGGCTGCGAGAATTATTACAAGAACAAGAAAATACGAACACATAACTCCAGTTCTTAAATCCTTACACTGGCTCCCGGTTAAGTTTAGGGCAGATTTCAAAATCCTTCTTTTAACATATAAAGCATTAAATGGTCGAGGTCCGGCTTACTTGTCTGAACTTATCATGACCTACAAACCAGAGCGCACATTAAGATCTCAAGATGCCAGTCTGCTTATGATTCCAAGGATTAATAAAATAACAATGGGAGGTCGAGCTTTTAGTTACAGGGGCCCCTAAACTGTGGAATGGTCTGCCTGCTACTATAAGAGATGCCCCTTCGGTCTCAGCTTTTAAATCCCGGCTGAAGACTCACTACTTCAGTTTAGCATATCCTGACTAGAGCTGCTGATTAACTGTACAGACTGCATCAATCTCTGTTGTTAGTCATTAGCACTTAAACATAAGTAACATGACAGTTATAATTGTATAATAACCCTCACTTATTCTGTTTTTCTTCTCGGTACTCAAATGTGGCACTTGGTGCCACGGCCCACCTGCCAAGTTGTTTTGCCTGCCTAAGGAAAAGTCATCTCTGATGGAGGATCGCAGGAATCGTGGGAAAGAGGGGTCCTTTCATCGGATTGGCTGGCCCAGCACTGTTTCAGCCGTGGAATGGCCAAAGGGGGGGGCAGCTTGAAGGATGAGGTCTCCAGGACTCTACACAAATCCAAATCTTATTATGGGATATATCATCTACTGTTAAATTCTGCTCTGTACTTCTAAAATTTATATTTTTTATTTCTTACTATATTGAGAAATTGTTCTGTTCTGTGTACTGTATTGTATTGTATTGACCCCCTTCTTTTGACACCCACTGCACGCCCAGCCTACCTGGAAAGGGGTCTCTCTTTGAACTGCCTTTCCCAAGGTTTCTTCCATTTTTCCCTACAAGGTTTTTTTTGGGAGTTTTTTCCTTGTCTTCTTAGAGAGTCAAGGCTGGGGGGCTGTCAAGAGGGCAGGGCCTGTTAAAGCCCATTGCGGCACTTCCTGTGTGATTTTGGGCTATACAAAAATAAACTGTATTGTATTGTATTGTAAGTGTGAGCAGCCATCAAGGATAAAAGGAGTAGCAGAGCAATGTCCTTGAAATGGCAAAAAAAAAAAAAAATTTGGATGAGATGGGAGTATATAATGGAGCGGAAGATCTCCTGGGAGTCTATCCTCCATAGAAGTCTTCGATGTTTTTCAAACCTGTATTTATGGGAAAAGTGGATACACCAGGCTGTCACTTATGTCCCAGTGAGGGGACTGAAACACATCCTAATCTGCTGGCCTCAAGGCATGAAATGAGTTGTGTTACGATCAAGTGCTCAATTTAATTGCATAAGAACTCAGCAATGGGATTAGTACCAGGAGGAGTGTCTGCTTGTCAATCAAGGTGATTTTTTGTCAAGGTGGGAACAGTCAATGGAGGCAATAAAGTTTTATGCAACTGGACTATTGCATACAGCACAGGATTTGGAGAGTCAATTGAAGATACCATCACCTATCATCCAGACAATACTAAGACTAGATATCATTCTCATTTCTGAGGCAATGAAACAGTTGATCCTATCTGAGAATTTTTTTTTCTTAAAAAGAGGATAAAAGAGGCCCAGAAGAGAAAGAAGGCAAAATACCAGGAGATGGTTGAAGGCATTTGGAAGCAGCAGTGGAGGACAGAGTGCTTGTTGATAGAGGTGGGTTGCAGGAGGTGTTGTAGGACAATCGCTGAGTAGGGTCTATGGAACATTTGGCATCACCAGAGCAGAAGGGCAAGAACCATTAAGAGCCATATGGAGGCTGCACAAAGAGCCTCCAGATGACTCTGACTGAACAGAGAAGAAAAGTGGACTGTAGCATGACTCTTGAACACAGGCAGTGGCTTGATAAACCCTAGTCGGGTTGCCTAGAAGAGGATGCATGATAGTTTAAACTGACCTGAAACAGCTGAGGACTCTGGGAGCTATCAGTGATGAGGTGTTCACGTTTGTGCATCAGAAGATGTATCATATACTGTAACTGAACTTTTACTCCATAAAGAGGCACAATCTCTTAGTCAATCCATTCATGCATTTTCACCTTACTATTCCAGTAACATAAGCTCTTAGGCGAGCCCGGTCAGTGTGGCAATCAATTTTAAGTTTTTCCAGGTCCTCAAAAGTCCTCCCATATTGCTGAGTTTCTCAACCTATCTTGAAATTGAACCCAGCAACCGAGAGCACGAACCTCATTTTGACTGCATGTATTAGTGATCTCATTATTTTTGTCACTACCCAGAAAATTGTCTGAGGACTTAGCTCCCACCTTGTCACAAATAAGAATTCATAAATTACTTTCATGGCGGTTCTAATTAAATATAACAGAACCTCACCTGTAACAGAGATACTGATGCCCACTCCTTCAGCCAGGCCTTCGAGTGGTATTCACCAGTGAGTACCTGTTGGTAATGTGACCCACATACATCAGTCAGGTCAGCCTTAAAATGCTGTGTGGAACTGTAAAGGGTGAAGTTCAGGTAGAATGCCAGGTGGGTGACAGGCATGAATGAGCCCAGAGGAGTGATTTCTTAACTTGAATGAAATTCGCTACTTTGGAAGTAGAGAATATGCATTGCTAGTTTCTTAAATGAACATGACGGGCTTGCTAAAATGTGTTGTTATGTTAAGAATATCTATTTACATAACAGAGATTTTTACTACAATTCTTGGTTTCCATGGTACTGTATGAAAAAAAACAGTGGATCTTGAAGTCATGTAAGAAGAAAGATAAAGGTCTAAGAGGAATGTTGTACTTCAATGGAATGAAAAAGTTCTTGACAGAGAAGAAAACATGGGGATTTTATTCAAGCTTTCAGAATTCTGAAGGGTAAACCACGGAACACCCTGAGAAACTATGGAGAAGCATCTTTTAAAAAAAAGTGACCCTGTGCAAGTATGGAATTGGTTATTTAATCATGCAGCTAAAGCTGATCCCAATGTCACTTTCAAGACGTTAGCACGTAAGCAAGCTTTGATGTGAGAAAAATGCTACAATGCCCCGATTAGATATTGGAATAAACATTTACATTGCAGGAGTTTCAGGTAAAGCTTGGGTATTATTTTTACCATTTTGCTTATTTTTCATTTTCTATAAACATGTAGTAATGAGTGTTATTCATTCTTTGGGATACTAGCTATTAGAATTTGTTTCGGAGAGGAAGATGAAGCTAAAGGGCAGCATCTCTAAGCCCCTTGGCTCCTTACAAACTTGGGTCTTATCACTGCTTTTTTATCTGTGAAATCCAAACAGCTGCACTTCACATGCACAACCAATAAGGATGGTCACGTCTACTGATAACACCACATTTGTGACAAGTCTGCTAACACCAATGAGATAACAGCGCTGGACAAATGGTGTTGCTGAAATTGCCTGGTATTAAACCACAAGAATAAAAGAGTTAGTCGTGGGGCTTTAAGGAAGACAAAAGATTACATCAAAATATGGGAAAGAGTGATGGATGCTAGGCTGAGAGGAGAGGTGGTGATCTGTGAGCAGCAATATGGTTTCATGCCAGAAAAAGAGTACTACAGATACAATGTTTGCTTTAAGAGTGTTGATGGAAAAGTAGAGAGAAAGTCAGAACTAATTGTAATTGTGTGTTTGTGGATTTGCCAAGAGAGGAGTTATGGTACTGTGTGAGGAAGTTGGGAGTAGCAGAAAAGTAGGTGGTGCAGGATATGTATAAGGAAAGTGTGACTGCAGTACACTGCAAAAAAACAGCCTAGAAATAAGATAAAAACACTAAATTTCAGGAGAAAATGACTTAGTGAAATTATCCGTCCATGCAGCAAGATAATTTACTTGCCAAGAAATCTTAAAATAAGTTAGTTCCAGTCTAGAAATAAGAAAGCTACTGATAGGTGTTCAAAGGTTTGAAATAAGTAGAAAATGCTGTTTTTTTAGAACAAATTACTTAAGATTAGACTTTCTATGGTGGAAATACACTGAATATTAGAAAATAATTTTTCAAGGAACAAGAGAATAAATCACTAATATAAGTGGAAAATTCTTAATACCAGTCGAAAAATAAAGTCTTCTTACTTGAAATAAGTTAGCTCATCTTGAAATAGGTAGTCCAATATTTAATCTCAGAGCATATATTTTAAAACAGGAAAATTAGATTACAAAAATCACAGAATAAGAAACAAATATACGATTATTAAGAAATAAATGCTTGAAATAAGCAAAATTATATGCCAATGGGGTGAGATATATTGACTTGGATTTTTATAAAATCCTGAAAGTAGTTAATTTCAACACATACTAAGCTATATTTGCATGATATATACAACAAATTTCAGTCCACCTACAAAAGAATAAGGTAAAAGTAGCACAGTGCTCTCATTTTAGGATGGTCTTCATTTCAAATTGAAACCAAATATTTTAGCAGATGTTTGAATTAGGAATTCACTCCTACATTCAAGACGCATTATTAATATATAATTTCCTGATATATGTTGGCTTCCTGAATAAAATAAAATAACTTACAATAAAGACATAATCATTAGCATTGCTCTTATTTAAGTATTACATCAGTATCCAACAGCACTACTGCTGTGTTTACAATACAGAAACAGAAAAAACATAAGCACATGAAAATTAGTTGACACAGGGAGATTACCTTGTATATAACACAAAAGTCATATCCATATCATTATTGTACACTGTAGTTCAGGACTGTCTCATCTTGTCACAGTCAGAAATGCACAACAAACTTAAATTACATAAACAAAATTTTAACAGTGGTAACTTTGCCAAAAAACAGGACAAACAAAATGCAACCTAACATGTTAAAATCCACAAAATATCAAATTATCTACAATTTATCTAATTGATTTTCAAATATGGTAATTATATACAGTACATCACACACATGCATTTCCTGTTCTACATTTGGCTCACACAATTTTTCTTCTAGCATATTTGTATTTTCCCTTCAAATTGTGTCCAGTAATATTTCAGTTTGAATTGCAGAGAGGACAGCGGGAATGCATTTAAGATATGTTAGATGTAGTGCATAATAGTATGCCATAAGGTACATGATACATTCCTGCAACATTTCTTGAGGGAAAGTTGTCACAGGCTCACTTCCAATAGCTAGCATGCAGTTATCTTGGTCCACAATAAGGGCAGCGCTAGTCAGTGGTCAGTCTTTGCTACAGAAAGGTAACAGGATTCTCGGAGGTCTTCAAGACAAACAAAAACCAACAAAGAAAATAGGCTGAATTTATTTTATCCTCTGTAGTCCTATACAGATTTATTATACATTTACTTATTTATAATACTGAATTAATGTGCTAATTTTAACAGAAGCTGTTATACACAGCTTGTAATTGAAATAGCAAAGAAATCAATAAAAATTGAAGATTGTTATATTCTGTTGAGCCCCTTTAATCAAACCGTTTAATGTATAGTGTCGTTCCTGTAGCTAACATTAAAAACAACCCTGAAAATTGCTGCCAGTCACAGATGGATAGAATTGCAGTAACTGTCTTTATTTTTCCTTTAAGCAATATAAAAATGCAAAGTTTTACCTTAAGGCCATGAACTAATGCCTCATGTTTTATTTCCCAGCTTTTCTGGGGGTAGAGAAAGTGTAGGAAACATGGATGGCAGAGCTCTAAACATGGCGATGGCATTTTTCACTAATGAAAAAGAAAAAAAAATCTTATTAAATATTTTTTCGCTTTATGTTCTAATATAACTCAAACATTCTCCTTTTAATGAAAAAAAACAACATACAGCAAGATTTAAATTAAGAATGATTTATAACAAAAATGATATGATGTCTGGTATTATTTTTACCTACTAATATGCTAGAACATGAACGAACAATTGAAATGAGCCTTACATAGATCATATTTAAAGTTTTAAGTATTCTTTAAAATATTCCTTCATTATTTATACCTAACAAAAGGATAGTGTCAGTCAGTTTATTATTCTGTTGTGTCTTAAAAAGATCTAGACAAAACTATTTACAATGCTAATAAATGGCTTTTTAAATACATAATTAAAGGGAAAATTTTATTTCAGAATAACACAGTACAACATTCGTAATACAATGAAGAAAAAGGAACCTGGAACTCACAAATCAACAGTTACTGGCAAAGAGAGCAGTAATAATATTTTGCATGAAAATTTCTCAAAGTTTGGCTTACTATAATATAGACTTGGTCTGTATGGAAAAAAATGGCATAAAAAAAGCGCAACCCTTTGAGCATTAACTGCAAAATATCATAACTTTAAACAACTTCAATTTGACTTTCATTTAGGCCTATCATGCTGCAACACTGAGGTAAAGTGCGATAACTAACTAAAATGAGTTTGAATAAAATATGCATGATAAGTGTTACCATCATCGTGCATATGTGGAGGCTTCAGGATCTTCATTACTCCATACAGCGGTGCTTTTCCATAAAAACTGGTCCATCTGCTCTTAACTTCTGTGATGCAGTTAAGATTATTCCAACTAAGAATACAACGCATTTCCATTACCTATAAAATAAGCACACTCTAAGTCAGCACATATTTTGTTTTAAGAAACCATTGTGGCACCCGGACGGGGCTTATGCCCGGCCGGGACACCCAGGAGGACAGGAGGAGGGCTCATTCCTCCTCCAGAACGCGAGGGGGTGTCCGCCCTGGTTGTATTGGGGGCTTGGAAGCTCTACCCTGTAGGGGCCCGTGGCCACCGCCAGGGGGTGCCCTGATGCCTTGGGGACCCTGGATCCCAGCGCTTCCGCCACACCCGGAAGTGCTGGGGGGAAGAGAAAAAGGGACACCCGGAGTGCTTCCGGGTACACAGCCGACACTTCCGCCACACAGGGGAGTGCCGGTGGAAGATTGCCGGGGAGCACTGGAGGGCACATCCGGGTGTGTATAAAAGGGGCCGCCTCCCTCCAGTCATGGACAAGAGTCGGGAGGAAGGAAGATGATGTCGGGAGGAAGACAAGGAGGCAGCCTGAAGAGAGAGAAGGCATTGTGTTGTGGCCAGGACTTTGGGGTCTTTGGGGTTTGTGAGCACAGTAAGACTGTAAATAGTACTGTAAATAAACGTGTGTTGGGTGACATGAGCGTGTCTGCCTGTCTGTGTCCGAGCCAGTCTCCACACCATTTTCAAAAATATTTCAGTGAAATGTCTGTGTTTTATGTACTGTACATGATCCAGTTCTTTAAAGGCCTGGGTAAGCCTCCCATATAAATTACCTCTGTGCATTAAATTCATGATCATGGAGCTGAGTAACTGCAAATTTATTTGGCTCTGGCTTCTTGTAAGGTCCTGTAGTGTTTTGTAGTGCCTGGCCTGTATTTAGTGGCTGTCAACTATTGTGTCAACAGCTGCAAAAACATATAAATGAATAATCAAATCAGTTGGTGTTTTCTAAACAGTCTGAACTAAGATGGGATATGACCATCTCTATTGTGCACTTACCAGATGGATCATATTCTTTCTCTGCTGTAACTTCTTGGGTACGACTAGAAAGGTGACACGTTAACAAGCGTCGCTGAAGCAATAGAATTCCCGAAGATGCAGTGGAATCGGCCTCGCCTGCATTCTCGACTTCAGCAGCATCAGGCTTGTCAGTGGTGATGCCGAGACATCTCTTTATTTATTTGAGGCATACAGTCCTGTCGCTTCTGAGGTGTGCAGATATTCTGTAGCCTTTCCAGGAGTTGCTTAAACACAGGTTCCTGTAATGAGATTACACTCTTTTAAAAAGTGTGCAAGTGAATACAAGGTGTGACTGCTCAGTCTAAACCCCCAATAAAAACTAGTTATTTATACTCACCCATGAATTTTGATCTTCAGCTGTGTATAGGTTTTGGATAATACTTGACTATAAGTTTTGCCATTGAAGAAACCTCATCATTGGAGGTATATTTGTCTTCCCTTGCTGTTGTCCTCAGTATGGGCACTATGTTGGTCACTGTAGTTCTAATTAGGTGGCGCAGTGGTAGTGCTGATGCTTTGCAGTAAGGAGACTGTGGAAGATTGTGGGTTCACTTCCCGGTTCCTCCCTGTGTGGGATAGCGCTTTGAGTACTGAGAAAAGCGCTATATAAATGTAATGAATTAATTATCTACAGCGCAGATCCTTTGAAAGAATACAATGCTCCTCTTCCCTATGTGCTGCAGTGTTTTCTGACCTGCTCCAACTCCATTGTCACTATGAAGGCTACTTCTCAGGGCTTGGTAGTTGAATGATTTTAGAGGGAGCTGGCTCCTCTTCAAAGTTTTCTGGAACATCCTTGCTCACTGGATTGATGGGTAGGTGAAAAACTGGTATTTTTTAGAGTATTGCAATCAGAAGAGGAGGAAGATGTGCAGCTGTCTTTTAAGTTATCTTGCTGCACAGAAAACTGCAGATCCTGTTAAAAAAAAAAAAAAATACAGGAAAAGGACATTGAAAATAGTCACCAGTTATCAATAAACTGTTTATATAATTATGAAATTTGATGACGCCTGACATAAATGGAAATATTTACTTTTATTTAACGTAAATGAAATTAGTAATCAAAGACAGCATTGCTCAAATATCTGACCGCTTATATTTTCATTGTTAAAATTTTTAGGTAACTAAAAACAAAATAGTAGTCATCTTCTTTACTTCCGGATAATACACAGAAACGATATGTGCTCAGTTATCTATTGATATGGAGTATTTTCATAATATCCATCCATCCATCCATCCATTTTCCAAACCCGCTATATTCCTAACTACAGGGTCACGGGGGTCTGCTGGAGCCAATCCCAGCCAACACAGGGCACAAGGCAGGAAACCAATCCTGGGCAGGGTGCCAACCCACCACAGATTTTCATAATATGTTGTATTGAACTAAATAAGTGCTACATGAGTACTGTGAAATTCTTACTTCTGTGTGCTAATTAACACGTAACACGCTATCATTCTCTGGCGGCATGATAAACTTATCAAAACATTTGTAAATTAATATAGACTTTGTATAAATTACAAACATACATAAATATGTGTTTACACAAAGATTCAAATGCTGAGGTGAACATGTTGGGGCAACAGCCTTGATGGATGCATGAGCTGTCCTGCGCTCAGGTGTGACATTTCAAACTGCTTTTATTGAATTAATTGAGAACGACAAAGCCCAAGTTTCAACTCTTCAAATTTCCACATCTATAAATATATATTTATGTTGTCATCACTTTCATATCATAAATGTCCTTTTCCCTATTATCATTTATATTTTTCCCCTGCTTGATCTCAAATATCATCAGGCATTGGACACTTCTGACATAAAAGTTGCTACAGAAGCCTTTAATCTCAACAAAAAGAACATAGCAAAAGTAATAATAACTACATTGTTTGCTCAACAATATTTCTTAAATAAATAAATAAATAAATAAATAATGCTGGCCTCTTGCTGTACTGCTGGCCATGAGGTTTTCTTTGAAGGAAATGCTTCAGATCTTTCATGTTGAAAGAGTCCCTAGAAGATCTTCTGTAACATTTGCAACTTGAAAGCAACAGAGAAGACCAGTAATTCATTCATATTTTGGACGTCATCTGCACAATTACCGGCAGTGTCATTTCCAAATTAGGTTTTTGCCTTTAAGTGCTAAACTTACAAATTTTTATAAGTTTTAAGAGTTTCTTGAAAGATGGTACATGTGCAAATCATGATACCTTTTTATTAAATGTTTTACATTTTGTTTCTTTTCTGAACAAGTATATCATACTGAGGTTTTAGGCAAGTAGAGATATCCTACAGAGGTGTATTTACCGTGCTGCCTGATCAAGGACACGATACATACGACTTACTAACTTAATTTGTGAGTGTATAAAATTAGCAGGGCGTTAACATTTCACTCAGACTGAGGCCTTCCCCTGTGCCATTAAAGTAATAAAGAGCACTGTCTCACTCGGGGCTGGCTCTAGAATATAGGCGAAGCTGTACAAGTCGCGCCCAAACCTTCGATTTTTTTTATATGACGCGCTCATGTATGGTATTGATAACGAAGTTAAGGGGGATGGGTGCTTCCATTGCAGTTTCGAGTACAGCAATCTTTTATATTCAAGCAATAAGCTTACAATTGTGGATACCTCAAAATCGATAATAATTTTAAAATACTGGCCTCTAAATTTTAAAGTCTTTTCTTTAAAGGTATCTCAATTAGAAGCGACTTGTGTCGTGTTCGCATTTACTACCCGTAAGAGCATGAGGCGCGTGCAATGCAGTTAGAACTTGGTACATTTTTAAAAGACACATTTCAATTTATTTTTAAGCAAACAGAAGTCTGTATCACAACGTCTTTAACAACTTTTTAAATAAATCACTAACAAATAAATCAACGACATTTCCGACTAACATTTATTTCATAATAACTCTTTGTATATATGAAATCTAACAATGATGGCGCTCGATAAAAAGAGCCAAGTGTTGCTGTGCAGCCTCAAACCACTCATTAATGCCTAAAATGGAAAGAGAAGCGCTAAATGTACCAATATATTCGAAAGTAAGAACTGCGTGCAGTGTAAGTTATAATTCAGGCCAGTGTTTGCAGGATAAATTGCAAAGGTGAAAACCGGAAATGAAAAAATAAATATGTATAACATAAACACCTGCATTTATTTTTTAAATTTTATGTAATGGTTACACGAAACTAGCTTGCCCCACTACTTCTGTTTTGTGTCGTAATGATTATAGGTATCAACGTGGACAGGTGAATTCTTGTGGATTCATAAAAACAGAATGAACTGCAGCAACAGTAAATGTCAATTTGAAACTTCCATCCATCCATCCATTTTCCAACCCGCTGAATCCGAACACAGGGTCACGGGGGTCTGCTGGAGCCAATCCCAGCCACAATTTGAAACTTACCTTTTAATATTTCCAGTGTGACTTCGTCAAGTGAATCCATCGGTTTATATGCGTAAATATGTTACTTATCAGCTGCAAAGAGCAAAGCAGTATTTTAGCTATCTATGTAACGTTATTAATAACCTTATGGTGAGAACGTTTCGAAATGTAACATCTGATGCGCGGGAAAGCTAAGGACGCTTTCCAGGGAACGCGTTTACGCATGCTCAAAGAAAGGTATGTTCCATTACATGACGAAGAAGGGATCAAAAACAGCACTGTATATTATATTTGAAAAAAAATAAATAACCGTATTTGTAAAAAAAAAAAAAAAAAAAAAAAACAATTGGAAACTGGAAGGAAACTAATTATACCGTTAGCTTTTCATATACTCAACAATGTCATTGACGTAAATATTTTTTTTCCCTAAAATAATGGAACGATCCTGTATATTACGTCTCATAACAGCTACAGTCGCTTAGCACTCGCGCTTTTTGTTGTTTAAACATCAAAGATGATTTGGCGTTGTTTTATTTGCTGCTCGTTTGTGGCTTTGAGTTTAAAACGACTTTTGAACCATATCAACACTACACATTATATTGTTTGGAGTTTCAAGTTCATGATGCTGTGTCTTTGATAGAGATGTTTTGTCATTTGAAATTAAAATCCCTAACCTGGATAAATCCACCCGTTTTGTTGATGCTACGAAGCTGGTTAATTTTAATTTCAGTGAGACTATATGACTGAAAAACAAAATATATATTCTTGTGAAGTACTATCATGGGGATATCATTGAACTACTGTATATAAAACTTTTAAAGATTCCTAAATTCTTTAACTTTTCTTTTTATGTTAAGAAAATCCAGCAACACTGTTTGGATTAAGCCATTTATTTGACACAGTGAAAAAACTCTTGCATCAAACCACCAGGCACATTTTTTATACAAGGGTCATTTATTTTAAAATGTGGAAACCATTTTGATTTGAAGAAAAATATTACCATTTGAATATAATAAAGTACTACCCTTTGCAGGGAATCCAGCTGTTAAATCATACTAGTTACAGAAAAAGGCCAATGAATTAGGCAAGTGTTAATCTGAAATGGCATAGTTGTTAACAAAATCAAGGTTGTATTCTAAAACCTTTCTGGAATAAAAAAGAGTTTAATTTAAGTCTCGGGGTTGTGTCTTACTCAGTTCTTAAAACAAGACAAACCTAGAAAGTTTTGGTTCTTGAAATAAGAATATATGTCCTGCTATGCTCATCACTGTAGTTGATAACAGGCTTTTCTCTCACAGTTGTGTTTTTTTAAGTCGAAATTGTCTTGGAATTACACTTTTATATCTAAGTCAGATAGTTTAAGACCAGTTATCTTGAATTGAGCAAAATAATCTAGCAAGTATCATTGCAACATGAGATATTTAATCTCTTGGGGCAAAATATTAGATATATTACCTTAAAATAAGAAATTTGTACTTGTTAAGAAAAAATGTTTTGCAGTGTAGGAATGACAGCCTTGTTCAAGGTGAGATTAGAATTACATCAATGATCAGCTCTCAGCCTTTTCCTTTTCTTGTTCTTTATTTCACCTTATACAATTTCTTGTATTAGGAATTTGTTAGTTTTCACATACCAATTGGGGTCAGAGCACAGGGTCAGCCATTGTAAAGCGCCCCTGGAGCAATTGCAGGTTGAGGGCATTGCTCAAGGGCCCAGCAGAGTACAATCCCCTTTGACAGTAACAGGGATTTGAATTGGCAAATTTCTGGACATCAGCACAGATCCTTAGCCTCAGAGCCACCACTTCGGCTTAAGTGGTGTTTGCAATGGTGATGGACACGTTGGCAGATGAGGTCAGACAGGAGTCTCCGTGGAGTATGATGTTTGCGTATGACATTGTGATCTGTAGTGAGAGTGGACAACAGGTTGAGGCAAACCTGGAAAGGTGGAGCTACACACTGGAGAGAAGGGGAATGAATGTCAGTAGGAGTAAGATGGAGTACATGAATGGGAATGAATGGGAATGTGATGGAAGGGTGCAACTGAAAGCAGCAGACATTATGAAGTTAGATTAATTTAAATATTTGGGTTCAACAGTCCAAACCAATGAAGAGTGCAGCAAAAAGTAGACGAAGATAGTTCAGGCAGGGTGGACTGGGTGGAGAGGAGTGGCAGGAGTGATTTGTGATAGAAGAGTATATGCCAGAGTGAAAGGGAAGGTCTCTAAAATGGTAGTGAGACCAATTATGTTATATGGTTTGGAGACAGTAGCACTAACAAAAAGACTTGAGGCAGAGCCTGAAGTGAAAGAGTTGAAGATGTTACAATTTTTGCTCTGAGTAATGAGGGTAGACAGGATTAGGATTGAGTATATTAAAGAGACTACACAGGCACGACAGTTTGCTGAGCAAGTGAGAGAGGCTAAATTGAGGTGGTTTGAGCATATGCAGTGGAGAGACGAGGGGTACATCAGGAAAAGAATGCCGAGGATGGAACTGCCAGGCAAGATGAAAGAAGGAAGGCCAAAGAGGAGGTTTATGGGTGTGGTCACGGAGGACATGAAGGCACTCGGTGTGGCAGAAAATGATGTAACAGACAGGGATAGATGGAGACAGATGATCAACTGTGGGAACACCTAAAGGGAACAGTCAAAATAATAATAATTCATTTTATTTCTATAGAACCTTTAAATATCTCAACTTTCAAAAATTTTGTATTGGGGATCTGTTTAGGCAACAGGACTGAAGAGCAACTAAGGCTGATTCCAGGACTGCATGGTATGAGTTATTTGGAAAGGTTGAAGGAGTTGAACCTTTTCAGTTTAAGTAAACAAAGATAAAGAGGTGACATGACTGAAGTGTTTAAAACTGTAAAAAGGAATTAGTACAGTAGATCCAGGATTATACTTTGAAATGAGTCCAACAAAAACATGGAAACACAGTAGGAAACTTGTTATTGAGAAATTTTACACAAATAAAGTTTTCTTCACATAGAGAACCATAAACACATAGAATAAATTACTGAGAATAGTGGTTGAGTAGAACTTTAGGGACATTCAAAACTCGATTTGTTCTTATTTTAGAGGAATTAGGTGGATAAGATTTTAGAGTTTTGTTGGGATGACTTGCTTGTTGTCATCAAATTTTTTCTAATATTCTAGTGTTCTAATGAGGGTCTATCAGTTGAGTTAAGGTGGGTCCAAATAACATCTGTTAAGCTATATTAAAAAAAAGTTAACCCTATCTGTAATTGAAGTCGCACAGAGTGGGCATTAGTTTTCTGGTATTCATTCTCTGTGATTTGATGAACACATCTAACCCAGCATGATCTTTTTCTGCTGAAGTAGCCCATTCACTGTAAGGTCAGGTGTGTTGTGTGTTCAAAGATACCTTTCTACACACCACTGCTTTAATGGGCCATAATTTGAGCACCTGTGTTGATAGCTCCCCTAGTCTCTTTCAGTATTAAGGTGTTTTTACCCACATACTGTAATGCCACTTATATCTGATACGAGAACCACTACGTCTGGTAGCAGTCAAGCCACTAGACTTTAGTCATTGTAATGTTTGATCAAACAACAGCTAAACCTCTTGACCATAAATGCATGTGATGCTGTATGCTGAGATGAAGCCATGAGACTGGCTGTTTGGATGAGCTGGCTTTTGGCATTAATGAGTAGGTGCCTATTGAAGTGGCCACTGAGTAATATAGTATATACAATAAATAAGCAGTGAAAACTCTAATTAGAGAAGTAATTATATATACAAGGCAAGTAAAATTAGGATACCACAGAAAGCACTGCCACATATGAATAAGTTCACTTTATCTCTCTTGCATCTTCCAGATTGTTTTGCTTAATCCTTCCCAGTAGATATCACCACCTTATATAATTGTTTCCCATACATTTCAACAGATTTTCCAAGTTTTGTCAAAGTTCAACATCAATGACACAATGTCTTTCCTTCCGATTGATTACTGCTCATTCATCTTTCAATGAACAGATTTCTAGCCTGCTCCCAACTCCAAATGCTGGGTATAGTGGTTCAGTATAGTTTGTTTTGAAAGTGTGTAGATGTGTCATTGTTTTTGAGACACTATAAAATGACAGGGTGCCTTCTGGCCAGTCCAGATACACCCCTATCCTGGAGCAACGGCTAGCAGTTACTGGAGTTACTCTATTATTGTGCCAGGCAGAGTAACAGGAATCAGAATAGAATAAACTCCATGACGTGTTGTTGAACCCAAGGGCACATTTACCACCATTTCCTTTTCTTTGGATGTTTTTGTAGGCAACACCAATAGTTGTTTCTTCCCCACTCCACTCCACCTCCCAGTAAAAGCGACCGCCATAAAGGCCTTCTTGGCAAAGCACTTGACAATAGCAATCAAAACTCTCGGGGTGATCAGAACATGGCAGTCCATTTCCCTTCAATGTTGCTTTTTTGTCATCATCAGATATGCAAAGCCTTCTGTGTGCAGTCTTCTGGTCCATTTTAAGATGGCATAAATCTAATTAATAAAAAAAATGAAGAAGAGTCTTGGAAAATAGGTCATTCATTCTGTGTTGTGCTTGAAAATGTGTAATTATAATATGTATATAGATTAAATATAATTAATGCACAATGCAAAATACTATATATCTTTTAGTTTGTTTGCCAAAATACATTGTTCGGACAGGACAGTTGGCCCACATTCCAGTGTCCAATAAAACCCCCCATGGCTTCAGCAGTTTTTTTTTTTGTAACTGCTATCTTCAGATGGCTTTTTCTTTTCTGTTTTTTTTTTTTTTTTTCTATTGGTCTCCTCTACTTTTTTTTGAAGAAAACTGTAAATGGAATGATATAATTAGAACATAATATGAGAAGTTAGACAAACAAGAGGAGACCATTCCATTTGGGAATAGACAAAAACTGAACTGTGAAGAAAGAATCAAGATAGTTCAACCATGGAAGCTGTTGACATAGGCAAGAATTGGAACATACAATAAACTGGACAACTGGACCATAGAAATTGTGAACTTGTAAAAATATGAATAAATAACTAAAAATTGAATTATATATAAAGCTGTGATCTAAACCAATTGATAGAATTTATAAGCAAATATCAAGGGGAACAACAAACTAAACAGTCAAAATTCAAACTAAATCATGACATTTATACATGGAACTAAATTAAGACACAAAAGCTAAGATATAAACCAGTTCATTTAATATGTTGACTCAGTCAACATATTAAATGTGAACAAAAACCAAGATATGAACATGATTGAAGTGTTTAAAATGATGAAGGGAATTCGTCCAGTGGATTGAGACTGCGACTTTAAAATATGTTCATCAAGAACACAGGGACACAGTTGGAAACTTGTTAAAAGTAAATTTCGCACAAACATAAAAAAAGTTTTTTCTTCGCACAGAGAACCATAGACACTTGGAATAAGCTACCAAGTAGTGTGGTAGGCAGTAGGACTTTAGGGACCTTCAAAACTCGACTTGATGCTACTTTAGAAGAATTAACTACAGTATATATGTTTGGCAAGCTTTGTTGAGCTGAATGGCCTGTTCTTACCTAGATTGTTCTAATGTTTTAATAATCATTGAATGTACAAATATTAATACCAACAACAATGGAAAACAAGAAATGTTATCTGATTGCCATTAGATTGGTTAATTTTCACACATCCAAGGTGTAATCCACATGAATCTTTTAGTCAACTCCTGAATTGAAAGGGCTCCAAAAATGTCACCTAACTGGTTAAACATGTAATCTATGCAGAAAATATACATCTTGACATTAACTCCAACAAAAATGTTAAACAGAAATAAGTAAAAGTCATACACTTCAAGAAGTCATCTCTGCTCTTGGGCTCAGGTGGCTGCATACTCTCCAGTTCATCTTCTGTCCCTAAAGAGGAAACATGCCAAATAATCCATTCTCTCTTGTTTCAAATCAGAATACAGATTAGGCTTCAATGGAGTTGTTCTTACCACACCTTCTTTAAATTACAGTGAGTAATTGAAACAATACAGAATAAAAAATACAGAATTGACCAAGTGATTTTTTTTTTACTTGACACACTCCCATATGTTTTCCAGTATCATTAGGGGTGGACACCTTAATGATTCAGCTACTGAAACTATCCAAAGCATGTCATTCATAGATTAAGAATGTCTCTTCCATCCATCCATTTTCCAACCCGCTGAATCCGAACACGAGGGTCACGGGGGGGTCTGCCGGAGCCAATCCCAGCCAACACAGGGCACAAGGCAGGAACCAATCCTGGCCAGAGTGCCAACCCACCGCAGGACACACACAAACACACCCACACACCAAGCACACACTAGGGCCAATTTAGAATCGCCAATCCACCTAACCTGCATGTCTTTGGATTGTGGGAGGAAACCGGAGCGCCTGGAGGAAACCCATTCAGACACGGGGAGAACATGCAAACTCCACGCAGGGAGGACCCGGGAAGCGAACCCGGGTCTCCTAACTGTGAGGCAGCAGCGCTACCCACTGCGCCACCGTGCCGCCAGAATGTCTCTTTTAATAATTAATATAATTTCATAATATAATAAACTAGGGGGCTTTGCCCCATGCTCACTTCACTCGCCAACCCCCCAGCCTGCACTACACACCAGTCATTTCGCGTATCTGCCGCTCGCGTATGTGGATATCACTTTCACCAAACAACAAATCTTTTCATTCTCACAGATACGCCTCTTCATTGGGAAGAAACACTACTTTTCCCAGATGGCAACATGAATTAAAGTTTAAAGCCAAACAATATCTACATACTTCTGTCATATCACCTACATCCATATATTCAATCTCTTTTCGCTGTTCCGTTATTTCACAGAGTAATAATTTCCATTTGTTAGCGCTAATGCAATTTTTATTATAAGTTTTTGAGATTTTCGAATTTTAGTACTTTCATAGTCTCTAATCTGCTCTGCATGTGTATCACGCCAACGTTTTTGAACGTCTTTGTCTTTATTTTCCGACCTCGCTTGGAGCTGAGAGCGCAGGAACTGTGTCTGACAATAACATTGACACAAATGAGAACTGATTGGACCGTGGGCGTGGTTGTAAATTTTTGAGAGGAGGGTGGGACTTGTCAAAATCTCTTGGCAAAAAATCTCATCTTGCTGGACCTGAAATTACCTCTCGCGGGATTTAATTAATCTCCAAGAAAGTCTCATCCCAGGATTTCCTTTTATAATAGAGAGATATAATTAATTATCATATATAATTAATAATTACAGAAATCTTACAGCCCCTCAATGCTGCTTATTACTGTACACAGTAAGCTCCAACTCTTCACTTTCAGGCAGTCTAAATGATTTTTCTTGACATTTCTTTAATTAATTAATCAAATGCTAAAACTTACTGGACTGGACTGCTCTCTTAATGAAAGTACAAAAAAGTTTGTAGCTAAACAAAGCAAACCAGAGTATACAAACACAATTTAATCCATCATTATCAAGAAATAATGATTCAAATAAGTTAAGAAAACAACCAGACCACAAATACAGAATGCTTGGCATCAAAGTAGAAAAAGGAAATAAAAGTTCAGAACAAAGTGAGTTCAAAAAATAGTTTACAATGAAAGAAAAGTCTTACCCTTTTTCATCTTATCTGCAGTCTTAAAATCTGAAATGTACTGGGCACCCAGTTCTTGCTTACCTGTAAAGAGAAAATGACAGCAATTCCTGCTTATTGAACATTTGCTTAATGCAAGTTCAATTCAGTTTTGCAGATGGTTTTCATTTGGTCAGGAAAGTTAACACTTTAGTAGTAATCAAAATAACTAGAAAGAAATATTCTGTAGACTTCTGCTGAATTAGAACAGGAACTAATTAAGGTGACATCCATGTATGCCTCAGGCTGAGGTCAGTTCTCTAGAAATTTGAATTACTTTAGTCTTCTCCTCCTATTCCACCCCACCAGCTTCTGATTGTTTCATGCCCCCTTTACACAAAAACAATATATCAACAGTTATCATGTAGTGTGGTGCTTTGTGTAAAGTAGCCTACACACCTTAATGTCTACACTCAATTTGGCAGTGCAACATCCCATACTCCACCACTCAATCCATTTATGAAAACATTTAATCTTCTTCTGAAAAACCCAATCAAAAGCCCTTTTCATTTCAGATTGGTGCATTGTCTACATCTTAAACATTC
This sequence comes from Erpetoichthys calabaricus, assembly GCF_900747795.2. Classification (NCBI taxonomy): domain Eukaryota; kingdom Metazoa; phylum Chordata; class Cladistia; order Polypteriformes; family Polypteridae; genus Erpetoichthys; species Erpetoichthys calabaricus. The sequence goes on along the minus strand of NC_041405.2, from coordinate 55,968,565 downwards.
AGTCATATGAAAAAGTTTGGGAACCCCTCTCAGCCTGCATAATAATTTACTCTACTTTCAAAAAAAAGGATAACAGTGGTATGTGTTTCATTTCCTAGGAACATCTGAGTCCTGGGGTGTTTTACGTACAAAGATTTTTAGTGAAGCAGTATTTAGTTGTATGAAATTAAATCAAATGTGAAAAACTTGAAAAATTTGGGTCCCCTTGTAATTTTGCTGATTTAAATGCATGTAGCGGCTCAATACTGATTACTTGCAATGCCAAATTAAGCCTTGAACTTCATAGACAGTTGTGTCCGATCATGAGAAGAGGTATTTAAGGTGGTCAATTGCAAGTTGTGCTTCCCTTTGAATCTCCTTTGAAGAGTGATAGCATGGGATCCTCAAAGCAACTCTCAAAAGACCTAAAAAGAAAGATTGTTCAGTCTCATGGTTTAGGGGAAGGCTACAAAAAGCTATCTCAGAGGTTTAAACTGTCAGTTTCAACTGTAAGGAATGTAATCAGGAAATGGAAGGCCACAGGCACAGTTGCTGTTAAACCCAGGTCTGGCAGGCCAAGAAAAATACAGGAGCGGCATATGCGCAGGATTGCGAGAATGGTTACAGACAACCCACAGATCACCTCCAAAGACCTGCAAGAACATCTTGCTGCAGATGGTGTATCTGTACATCGTTCTACAATTCAGCGCAATTTGCACAAAGAACATCTGTATGGCAGGGTGATGAGAAAGAAGCCCTTTCTGCACTCACGCCACAAACAGAGTCGCTTGTTGTATGCAAATGCTCATTTAGACAAGCCAGGTTCATTTTGGAACAAAGTGCTTTGGACCGATGAGACAAAAATTGAGTTATTTGGTCATAACAAAATGCGCTTTGCATGGCGAAAGAAGAACACTGCCGCATTCCAAGAAAAACACCTGCTACCTACTGTCAAATTTGGTGGAGGTTCCATCATGCTGTGGGGCTGTGTGGCTAGTTCAGGGACCTTGGCCCTTGTTAAAGTCGAGTGTCGGATGAATTCAACCCAATAGCAACAAATTCTTCAGGATAATGTTCAAGCATCAGTCACAAAGATGGAGTTATGCAGGGGTTGGATATTCCAACAAGACAATGACCCAAAACACAGTTCGAAATCTGCAAAGGCATTCATTCAGAGGGAGAAGTACAATGTTCTGGAATGGCCGTCACAGTCCCCTGACTTTGAATATCATCAAAAATCTATGGGATGATTTGAAGCAGGCGATCCATGCTCGGTAGCCATGAAATTTAACTGAACTGGAGAGATTTTGTATAGAAGAATGGTCGAAAATACATCCATCCAGAATCCAGACACTCCTCAAAGGCTATAGGAGGCGTCTAGAAGCTGTTATATTTGCAAAAGGAGGCTCAACTAAGTATTGATGTAATATCTCTGTTGGGGTGCACAAATTTATGCACCTGTCTAATTTTGTTATGATGCATATTGTATATTTTCTGTTAATCCAATAAACTTAATGTCACTGCTGAAATACTACTGTTTCCAAAAGGCATGTCATATATTAAAAGGAAGTTGCTACTTTGAAAGCTCAGCCAATGATAATCAAAAATCCAAAGAATTAAGAGGGGTTCCCAAACTTTTTCATATGACTCTATGGGACTGCTGAAAGACTGGCCACTGATCCACACTGATCATCATTGTTCTTTATATGCACATGTTTTGGAGAAGATCCCCCCTTCTTTGTCTTCTCTCATCTCTCTCTTTCCTTGATCCCCGCATTAACATTTCTCTCACACTTCATATATTTCTTCCTTTTCACTGGTAGGAAGGTTATCTATTGTTCCATCAACATTAGTTACAATTGTTTGTTTCATTCTTGCATTTATTAAACTCAAATAAATATCTGATCACAAAATGAAGATTGTGCAGTTACTAAATCTGACCATTTATTTTGTGGATGACATCAGTGTTCGACAGCCACACTGCTGCATCTTTAAGGACCCATAGGTCAATAAAACTCCATTTATTCTTTAAATCATTCTACTTCATTCTTCTGAATGGTTGCTCATAAAGGTTTACTCCACCCAAAAGTGATATTTTTATATGTTACTTACCTCATGTAGTTTGTGGTGATGGCCAAGAGAAAAATGTATTCTTATGTTTTCATGCAGAATGGAGAGAAAAGAGTTTATAATCTAATAGAAGGCAGAGGTGACCAATATTGTACAAAGGCAAAGACTGTGAAAAATATCATGGAATAAAGAAATAAAAGTCTCATGTTACTTGTGTCACATAATCCACATGTCATTTATTCAGTCGTATGCTCAAAATGTTTAAAGCAAAAGTTTTGGGGGTTTTTTTGCTAAAATATTGTTAAATGTATACTTCTGGAAAGACCAGAATATATCATAAATAGAAAACGAACGCCTCATAGGATTGCCTTTTTTGAATTGAAACCAATGAATGAGGGGTTGAAGCAGATCTTCAGTTCAAAAGCCATGTGTTTTGCATGTTTTGAGCATGCAGCTGGGTAATTAACATGTGGATTTAGCAACACAAGTAACCTGAGATAATTTTTGTTTCTGTTTTCCACAGATGTTTTTCAAGTCATACATAGCACTGGTCAGTTTTGGCTCGTATTCTATCATAATCCTTTTTCAGAACTTATTCTTGTTTGGACACAGCCAGTACTTGGATGTGAGACAATCTAGGAAAAGCTTGAGTTGCAGCTAGAAGAGGTGTTGGTGATGCCATCGGGGGTGCTTTCCCTGCAGTCTGTATGTGGATCCCAATGCAGTGATAGGGACACAGTATTGTAAAAACTGGCGCTGTCCTTCAGATGAGACGTATTACTGAGGTCCTGAATTTCTGTGGTCATCCCTGGGGTTGTTTCGAAAAAGTAGGGTGTTTTTGATGTCCTGGCTAAGTTGCCTACCATAGCCTCATCATCCCGGTCCCCTAATCAACCCCTAATATCCGTCAGCCCTTCTCTACCTAATAGCTAATGTGTGGAGAACATATTGGCACAAGATTGGCCGCCGTCACATCATTCCGGTTGATGCTATACATTGGTGGTGGGTGCAATGGTTTCCCATTTTGTTTTGAGCACTCTGAGTATGTTAGAAAAGTGCCATATGAATGAATGTAATTATTAATACTATTATTTCCATTTTGCATGAAAAACAAGAAGTTAAACGTTTTTCTCAGCTATCATTTCAAAGTACATGGAGTACATAACATCAAAAAATGTTATTTATGAATCAAGCATTTATTTAATGGTGGGGGTAGGAATGTACAGGACAGATGACCTGATAGCTTTGCTAGAAAAATTGCCTTACACTTTTTTATCTCTTCGGTGGTCTTTGGCTCTGTAGATCTATGGTTATGTGGTTCATCCTCAGACCCTGTGATGGGGAAAAAAAATACAAATCAAACATTAGTTTTCCTAGGTGAAATCTTATGGAATACATGCTCTGCCATCTTGTCACTATAACCCTTTGATGAGCTGAATTGTTTTCAGAAACCTTTAATGATCAAAATAGGCAAAGGATGGAGGCATGAAAATTTAACAGTACAGCGATTTCAGTTAGCTTAAAATGTAATTCACTTATTTTTCGAAAGATTAAACTACCTGATTCTCCATTTCTGAGCTTAGCTGCTAACATGAGTCTTTCAGAACTTTTATGGTGTAAAAAAATCAACAACCCTGGAGACCTGATTTCATGCCGGGTGAATTAAACTACCTGCTGAGTATTGACTCTCAAGTCGCAGATACTTTCACTGCAGATTTATGACCTGAAATAACTCACGACAATTTGCTTTCTAATTAGTTTAAAGATTAAAAAATTAGCTCACCTCACCTAACCTCACCCACTCAACGAGTACACTGCATACTCTGACTCTGCTCCGCCACAGAGTCTTTTTCTCCACATTCCGATAGCTTCAAGTCTTTCTGCTTATGTCTGGTTACTTGATATTCTGCTACATGCAGTGCAATTTTTATCAGTCAAAGTTTTCAAATCAAATTCAACATTGTCATCGCTTAATGGCAGGTGTATTTTGCATGTATTGTAGTGCACAAGTGACTCCATTTTGCATAGATCTAATCTATTGAAGCAGATCTTCAGAAATAACACTCAGACAACATCTTGCCATCTTTATGACAAATTGGGCTTTTTCCCATCTGCAAGTGCAATGTCATTGTGACTTATTTAATGGTGTTCAAACCCCCCACCCACCCACATGGATTCTACATATGACGCAAGCATCAAACAAACCATGAAATTTCTTGAGTAGTTACATGAACCTTTGGAAACGTGTTAAAAGAAAGTACAGGATCCTCCATATATATTTGGGACAAAGACACATTTTTTCCTTGATTTACCCCTCTGTTCCACAGTTTAAAATTACAAATCAAACAATTTAGATGCAATTAAAGTGTACATTGCAGATTTTCATTTAAGGGTATTTGCATACATTTTGGTCTCAGCATGTAGAAATGAAAACATTTTTTCTACACAATCCTGCCACTTCAGGGCAGTATAATGTTTAGGACATTCATGATCACACATGTTTGTTTTACTCAGGTGTGTTTCATTGCTTTCATCAATGCATTAATAAGACACCAAGGTGTGCTTCTAACCCTTTGGAGTTTATAGTTGCTATTGTTCAACATGAGGTCAAAAGCTCTTTTGAAGTCAAAGTAGCCATTATTAGGCTGAAAAACAAGAATAAAACCAATAGGACATTGGTAAACCCTTAGGATTATTGAATCATCTTTCTGGAATATCATTAAGAAAGAAGAATGCACTGGTGGGCTTAATAATTGTAAAGGCCAAGGATGACTCCACTGCTTATGACAGAAGAATCCTCACTAAGGGTAAAGAAAAATCCCTAATGGCTGTCTGACAGATCAGAAACAGTCTTCAAGAGGCAGACATGAATATGTTCAGAGACAACTACCCACAGAAGGACTTCATGAATAGAAATACCGAGGCATTTCTATTGCTACAAGATGCAAACCAATAGTTAGCCACAAAAACAGGATTTCCAAAAATGTACTTAAAAGAGCCTGAAGTCTTTCTGGAGAAAGGACTTGTGGACAGACAAGACAAAGATGAACCTGTATCAGAACTGCCCAAGATCCAAAACATACCACCTCAGCTTTTAAACAGAGTGCTGGGGTTGTGTTATGGGCTTGGGCTGGTATGTCTGCCACAGGTACTGGACGCACTACTCTTCGTTGATGATGGAGTTGCTTACGGCAGTCTCACGATGGATTCTGAAGTGTACAGAAACATGTAATCTGCGTCAAGTTCTACTAAATGTCTCCACACTGATTGGACAGGCACTTCATCCATGATAATTATACCCAAACATAATGCAAAGATAACACAAGAGTTTTTTCAAAGCTAAAAAATATAACATTTTTGAATGGCCAAGGCAGTCACCCAATTTAAATTCCAATTGAGCATGCTGAAGAAAATACTATTAGAGGGCTAGGCAGAGCATCACCAGAAGTAGCACCTGGTGATGTCAATGAATCACAGACTTCAGCTACTCATTGCATGCAAGGATATGTGACAAAGTTCTGAATATGATGGCTGCAATAGAGACCTGTCCCATGCTATGTTCCAAATATTAAAGTGCCCTGAAATGGGGGGATTGTGGAGAAGAAGCGTTGTGATTTCTATATGGTGAGTACGAAATATATGCAAATACCCTTACAAGAAGTCTGCAATGTGCACATTACTCATGGCCAGTTCTAGGGCTGCCAGTTCAACTAATCTGCATGTCTTTAAGGGATGTGTGAGGGAAAACCAGGGTAGCCAGACCAAAACATCAGAATGAAGAATACGCAAAATACAACAGGTGTAGAATTCAAACCCAGCACACTTAATGTGTACTGCAGCACAAACCATTCTGCCACCATATGGCAGAACAATATTTATAAAAAGAGACAGAGTTTAAACTGACCTGTCTGAATAATTTGTATGAATTCTAAGTTGAAGGGTTTCCTTTGCGTAATTTTTAAATTCAGAAAGTTCCTTGCGTAGAAGCTGAGGAAGGGGATGTCATACACACAGAAATGTTGGAAAGTCTTTTTGTCTTCATCAGGGATACAAAGAGTTGTACAGTTCTGCAATAAATTAATAAGTGAACAATATGTATTAGTTCAACAGCTGCTAAAAGGATTAAGAATGATTTTGGGGGATGCCTCTTGTTTTTTGTTCGGTGCTTTTTATTGTGCCATTTGTCTCACCCCATTATGAAGTATGTCCACATTCAAAACTGCCCTTGGCTCCAACTTTTTTTCAAGGGTGCATAATCAAAATCGCTTATGACTCAACACATGATGTGTGGCACATTGTGTTTTTAGGGGGACTATATAGTGTCCTTTAGCTTAGGCCTTGAGGTCTTTTTTTTGACCTAAATCCAGTTTATCCCTGTTTTCAGAAAGTTATCCCCATGTCATATTTTGACCCTTTTAACCTTTTAATTTGGATGTTGACCTCATGCCTTGCTTTTTGTCAGTTTAGTTGCCTTCTCCTTTTCACAGGGTTTAGAATTAGTTTCAAGAATATTTCCAGGCAACTTACCTACACTACAATGACCATGGGCTGATACTTTGGCCGCAGGATCCATAAAGCACTTAGCCTAGCAAAAATGAAATTCAATTTTACTATTTCCCATTCTTTCCAATTCCTGCATCAGCCACACAGATCTTCTCTCTGGAAGCAAAGCAGGGCATAAGGACAGGAAGAGGCTTAAACAGACAATAGCAGCACTGCACTAGCTGTGGTCTGCCTTTGAACATGGGTCAAAATGTGCCATCCTGGAGGATGACTATGGAGCTGCTCTATTCTCCACCACTTACTTTTACAACTAAAACCCACTTCTTGCCTTTTAATGAAGTTACTTCTTTCATCAGATTGTATGCACTGTGTTTTCTGAAGCAATATAGTGTCATGTCAATTGATGACAGTGTGGTGACAGCACAGTTTTCTGACAGATAACAATGGCTCAGACCTCACAGTTACAGAAGTGCTGCTTTAGCATGGTGATTCAGGACACTTCTCAAAGAGCAAAAACTGAGGTTTGACGCCAGGTGAGCTCTTACAGTAACATCTCCCGAACTTAGCTATTTTAGCTATTTTTATTATAATGTAAAAGCTAATTTCTTTATTATTTTCTGCCACTGAATGAGTGACTCTTCTTGTGGGGGACATCTTTTAGGCTGTTCTGCAGTTTACTCATTTTCACCCACCACAGGGCAAAATGGATAAGAACAGTCTGAGTCTGAACTGTTTGATAATGACTACATAAGGCCTAACTAAGCAAGTGCATCTGAATGGACCATCCACAGCTGGCTCAAAAAAATTAAAAACATAAAAATAATTAGTAGAAAATCTGATCCTCGACACCATGGATATATGTAAACAGCAATAGGGAGAAAAAATAAAGCAAGCAGTCTCCAATACAGCAAACTAGCATGAAGGACCTATGGCCGAGACTCAGAACACTTGCTTTGCTCATCTGCTCCATATATGGACTGATGTAATCACCATCTTAACTGAAGGGTTATTAAATGTTCACACAAGAAATACCACAGTGCTGAAAAATTCTATTTAGTTTGGGCTATTTCATCACTGGCAAGTATTGTGTTAGGTTGAGCAAACAGAAAATCAAAAGTTTTTGGGAGAGGAAATTACATTCACAAATTTTAACTGTTTCCTTATCATGTGATGAGTACTGTAGTGGCCTGCAGATTGCTCCTTCAGCAGAGGGCTGGGCTAGCACTCTTTTGAGAAGCTTGGAAAAGACAAGGGAAGGGTGAGTGGAGACTGTCATATAGACATCAGGAGTAGGAGCCATAACCAACAGCACTTGAGGGCAGGTAATCCGCCTGAAGCTAAGTATGTTTGGGGTTTCGCCCAGTACTTGGATGAGAGATAATCTAGGAAAAGTTTTGAGCTGCTGCTGGAAGAGGTGGTGGTGAGGTCAGCAGGGGACACTTACCCTGTGGTATATGTGTGGATCCCTATGTCCCCACTGCAATGTTGGGGACACTGTTGCCATCTGGTGCCGTTCTTTGGGTATCCTTCATATGTCCAGATTAAATGGTCTACCACAGCCTGGTCATTCTGGCCACCTGTCCCTAATTGACTATCTCTCTCATCCCTTCAACACCTAATAGCTAATGTGTGGTGAGCATACTGGTGCAAAATGGCTGTCATCCAGGTAGATGCTGCACATTGGTGCTGGTTGAAGTGGCTCCTTACTCTCAATGTAAAGTGCTTTGAGTAGTGAGAAAAGCACTATGTATGTGTAATGTCTTCTTCTTTTTCTTCTTCTACTTTAGAGCGATGGAGGTGCAAAGGGGAAGGAGAGAGGAACTGAATGAATAAGAAGAAGTGAGTGATTGTGGGATATATTAGACTAGTTACAAGTGCAAATGTTTAATAGAAATTATTGGATCACTAAGGTGTAGCGACCAAATGCCCACCAAAGCACAACACGACATACCCATCTCTGTCAGTCTGTGACCTCTCTGTCTCTTCGCAATTCAGTCCTTGTTTTCACTCACCTCCACATTACAAGCCTAACTTATCTCTGAGCTTTCAATCCCTGTCTCATCTGCGTACCTTGAAGGACCAGAACTCTAAGGCAACATAGACAGTCACCCAGGATGGAGTCTGAGAAGCACATTCTTTAATTCAAAGTAGCATTGGTACCTTCAGAAAATGGAGATGATTGTCTGTCTTTAAAACATCTGCCAGCTCTAATTTTTTCTTTTTCATCTCATTGATTTCAGCTTCATATTGATGCACGAGTTCCTCTGTCTTTTTTAGCACAGTCCTTTCCTGATCTCTGATGAACGCAGTGAATCTGTCGCAAGATTTCTCAATACTGGAGATTAACTCAGTAAATATCTTTTCACTTTCCCAAATTTCTGTACCTGCAAATTTCTGTGGAAAAGAAGAAACATGTAAACATTTAGAAAATAGTCTGTATTTGAGTTTCTTTCATTACTAGACCCAAAGCCTTAACCTCAATATGTCAGCTTAAGTAGTAATCAGTTGAGAAAACAAACTCTGGATACTGGAGTTGTGATGCATCAGTTGTAGCCACTAAACCACTACGATATTTCTTATCCAACATTCTGCTATACTAAGACATCACAGGTATTGTTCACATATGTTTAACATTCCAGCAATTGGAAATTATTCAGACCCTTTAAAGTCATCGATAAAGGTATCTGGATAAAAATCCCACACAGTCAGAAGGACAACATGCCTGCTGGCCAGCCCTGAAGCTGTGAGTCAGCAGCACTAGGCACTGCACTGCTGTGCCACAACTATTTTGGAGTGAAGTAGAAGCAACCATTAGAGTTTGTCCTACATATTCACACATTTACCTTTATAGTCAACAATCATGTCACACAGTGCTATAAAGGCACACATTGGAAGTCCATCGTGTATTGTTGTAGAAACAGCAGTAGTAGAATTGTATAGTTTCACATGTTGTCTAATCTGTATTCCTCAAGTAAGTGCTGCATAAATTTATTAGATCACACCTTTTCCAGGTCCAAAGAGCAAACACAATACCCAGAATCTTTTATTAGTCAACGCACCTTATGCTACTTAATTATTTAAACTTATATGAGGATTTCCAAGTCTGGGAACAAGAGAGCTGGAGTCAATCCAGGCATCCTTCGGCACATGGCCAAAATCAGTCCTGAATGTGGTGTAAATCCATCACAAGATCCACACATGCAATGGGCCAATTTAGGATCACCAGTCCAACAAAGAAGCACATCTTTGGAGACAAGAGGAAGCCCAAACTCCCAGTGGAAAACCCATGCAAACAGGAGGGGACTCACATGCAAAGCGCTGGAGCTGTGAGACTGCAGTGCTAACTGATGTGTCACCATGCCATCCATGCTGTTAAGCTTAATGTCTTAAATAACTTAAAACCTGGCAAGCATAGTGATTTAAGATTTAATTTAAGACTGAAAAGTATGGGGTTTGTTGTCACCGTTCCCACCACTGGCACACTTTGTGAGTTTGATCAAATCACTTTGACTGCCAGTCCTATGCATTTGTGATTTGTAAGTGACTTTGGATAAAAGTCAATCTAAGATAAGGTTTCATCGACATGTGCTTGCCTTGTCTTTCCAAATGTAACATTACAACATGAAAGAGTGGGCACCACTCATTGAGAACTGATCATGTAAACTAACCTTGATTCTCAGCATCACTTGCTTCAGCTCCCTCTATTTTCTTCTGTCTTTCTTGAATTCGCTGCAGAATTTTTTCCTGTGTTGTCTCAATCTGACACTTAGAGAAAACCCTAAGATTACTATTTTTCATACAGTTGATTGTGTGAATGATTAATTTGTCTATACATTTTCTGTATCCATCATTCAGTTGCAGTGAGACAAACTTGTTCTGGGAAGCAGTGGACATGATGGGAACTCTCTGAGATGAACAGGCTTGACCTCCCTAACTCTTCCCCAAATGTTTCCAACCAAGACACAAGATAAAGGACCTTCCAAAGTGTTTTGGGTTGGCCACTGAATCTTGTCCCAGTAGCACTCCTGTTGTCTAGAGATTCACAACCCATCTCAGTTATTATGTTCTAGTCTGAAGACCTCATGTATGGTCAAAATTCTTGCTTTCTAACTGAGAATGACCCCAGCAACACCATGCAGGATTCTCATTTTGAAAAATTGATTCCATCAGCACATTTTTCAGGCCCAGAGGTTATGACTATTAGTAATGATGGAAATTAAGACTGGCTGGAAAACAGCAAGCTTATAGAAATATAAATAACAGGGAAGCAGGCTTTCATTGAGACAGACCATGAAATGAGACACATTTGAAAGCAGATTACAAACTTCAATAGCCCAAATCAAGATCCAAACTCAAAGTTGAAAATCCATAGTCAAACTGTCTATTGACAGAAAAAAAATAAAATTAAAGTATTAAAGGAATACTTCACTCAAAAATGTTATTTTTAATATGCTTCCTATCCGATGTAGTTTGTAGCTATGATCAAGAAAAAAATTTAACATAATGTTTTCATGCAGAACCGAGATAACAAATGTTCTGATAGAATAGATGCCTAAAAACAGAAGACAAGGCCAAAAGGTCCATGGAAAATCTTTCATTATTTGTGTTGTGTAATCCATATGTGAAGTCATGCAGCCATACACTTATAATTGGCAAAACACATTTAATTTATTAAAATATTATTAAGTAAACCACTTCTGGAAAGTGCTATTGTGAATTAAAATGGACCGTGCTCAGACATGAACAAGCATTTGAACCGAGACTTGCCTCCTGCCTCATTCATTGCTCAGGGTTTCAGCTCAGTAAAAGTTTATTCATTGCCTGCCATTACTTTTTAAGTCATATCAACAAAATGTTTGCACTGAGAGACATGTGCGAGTGAAAGCCTTATCAGGAAGAGAATACACCTTGAACTTGTGTATATTGTGATGGACGGCCAGCAGCTCAACCCGGCCGGGATGCCCTGAGAAGGAAAAGATGGGGGAAGGCAGCTACCTATGGACACTGCCTCCACCAAGGCGTTAGATGGCACCTCCCCTGGAGTATAGCTGTGCCCCGGATTCCCAGAGGGCATCCTGGGACTTCGAGTTCGGTTTCACAGCCCTGTTGGTGCCATGGGTGCCACCAGGGGGAGCTATCGAAGGACCTGGGGAGTCATACTTTCCCTATAGCCTGGAAGTACTAATGGATCACGTGGACAGGAGCCCAGAAGTACTTCCGGGCTGACCTAAAGAATTTGAGTTCTCCTTCTGACCCTGAAGTGCTGGTAAGTCACGTGGAAGGAAGAACAGAAGCACTTCCGGGTCGGGCACTATTTAAAGGACTGCTGAAGACCCAGAAGGTGAGCCAGAGTTGGGAGGAGTAGGACAGAGCTTGCTGGGAGGTGTGGAGGAGAATATTGTATTGATTTATTTTTGATGTATTTGTGTATGGTGGCTGTAGTGCTTAAAAGGCACTTTGAAGAAGAGAAAAATAATTAAAAGATATTCTTCGTGCTTTTACCCTGTATCTGCGAATCTGTCTGTTGGGTTTAAGGGGCGACAGCGACCCCTAGCGTCTTACAATATCCATGGTGCAACAGTGAGCGGTAGGTAAATTCGCTGGTGCAGTTTCACAGTCTGCTGATTAATAATCCCGTGGTACTCCAGTTGTAGCATGAATATAAATGTAAAGTCTATGATTCAAATGCTTGTTCATGTCTGAGCACATTCCATGTTCATTCACAAGAGCGTGTTTGGGATATTGTGAGCATAAGACTGGATGACTTGACATCTGCATTGTGTGACACAAGTGACGTGGGATTTTTTTCAAGAAGGTTTTGGCATTGTTTGCTGCTGTCCAGTGCTGGTCATCATAGACACTTATGGTATAAGAAAATTTATTATCTCTGTTCCTAATGAAAACATGAGTTTAAAAATGTTTCTCAGCCATCGCTACAAACTACATGGGATAAGTAATACATAAAAAAATATTTTTGAGTGGAGTGTTTCCTTAAGGACGTATCCCCAATCTAGGATAGAGACGATTCAAAGATACCGCCCTTTTATCCCTTCATACAGCTAAAGTATCATCACATGTATCTGCTTCACTACCCTGCTAATGCTGCAACAACAGCTCTAAGATGGTGATATCCATTAGAAGCAAATATGATGTCAAAAAACAAAGCAACAATATATTCCATCCATCCATTATCCAACCCGCTATATCCTAACTACAGGGTCACGGGGGTCTGCTGGAGCCAATCCCAGCCAACACAGGGTGCAAGGCAGGAAACAAACCCCGGGCAGGGCACCAGCCCACCGCAGCAACATTATATTAATGGCGTTAAATACATGTCAAAAACTGTTACAAAATTTGAATTCTGGATAACTGAAAAATCCCTATAGAGTGGGAGAAACGTAACAAAAAATGTGTATTCAGTTAAAAAAAAATCAAAACAAAACAGGATTGTGAACTTTTAGAGGACTTGGACCCCACTTGTCAATATTCACAAATCTCCAGCTGTGGCTTTGGTTTCTTAGTTAATCTCCTGATCACCTCAACCATCACTCACGAACAAAATCCCAGAATGCTTCAGCTCCTCTACCTGAGGCAACTGCTCACCCCATACTTGCAGGAACAGGGAGATAACCATGACCTCTAATTGATGGTATTGATTCTTATTCTGGCTGCATCACACCCAACTTCCAACTACTCCAGACCACAATGGAGAGTGTAGCCTAATGAGGGTAACATCATTTGCACAAACTTCAAACTTCAACACACTCAACAGACATAATGGACAGGTAAAAAATGTGATGGCCTCTCACACTCTGCACACAGTTGTGACCCCAAAAGCACATATTCTTTAAAAGACACCATGAGGGACACAGTCCTAAGTCTTTTTAAGATCTACAAAATATGCATAGGCAGGATTGCCAAACTTCTGTGACCCCTACCCCACCCTTACAAGTTTTTAGGCAGGGACAAAGAGTTGGTCTGCGGTTTTTCATCAATTATGTAGACTCTCTCTTCCAGTACTGGGGCAAAGAATGAGAGTTGTAAATGAAACACAGCATTTTTAAAACTGCTTCACTACCAGTTAAGACTATAAACGACATAAAAAATTCAGAATCAATGTCTCCATGATGGGACAGTTAATTTTGTTAGCTGGAATGTTAAAGGCCTGAATCACGAATTAAAGAGAAAGAAAGTATGCCTCTCACCTAACAGGCTTAAACGCTAAAACAGTATTTTTATAGGAGACCCACTTACTAAGCAAGGATCAATTCCGGCTACAAAAAGACTGGACTGGCCAAATGTTCCATTCTAGCTTTACAAAGAAAACTAGAGGTGTGGGAATTCTCATACATAGAACAGCCCCATTTGTAGCATCAGATGTAGTATTGGATCCTGAAGGGAGATATGTGATGGTCCATGGGCAACTTATTTAACTGTAAAATATTTTTGATAAATGACATGCAGGTTAGGTGGATGGCAATTCTAAAATTGGCCCTAGTGTGTGCTTGGTGTGTGGGTGTGTTTGTGTGTGTCCTGCGGTGGGTTGGCACCCTGCCCGGGATTGGTTCCTGCCTTGTGCCCTGTGTTGGCTGGGATTGGCTCCAGCAGACCCCCGTGACCCTGTGGTCGGATTCAGCGGGTTGGAAAATGGATGGATGGATGGATGGATGTTTATGCACCCAATGTCGATGATAAGGAATTCATGCAAAATCTATTTGCATCCATTCCCAATGTGAACACTCATAAAATTATAAAGGTTGGGGACTTTAATTGTGTTTTAAATCCACTATTAGATAGGACTCCTGCCACAGGGGGGACGACATCTAACACTGCAAAGACAATTACAGTTTGTAACCGACCACAACTTATCAGACTCCTGGAGGTTTCTAAACCCAAACTCAAGAACATATTTGTTCTACTCACCAGTGCATCATAGCTACTCAAGAATCGATTATTTCTTTATAGATAATAATTTCTTGCCTACAATTAAATCTTGTAAATACAACACAATTGTTATCTCCGATCATGCACCTCTAGTTTTGGAGCTAAAATCATTTATGCCCCCTACACTCACCTCGCAGATGGTGCCTTAACCCACTTCTATTAACAGACGAGAACTGTACAGAATTTATATCCAAACAAATTAGCTTCTTCCTAGAGACAAACACACCCTCAGAGGTCTCTACAGGAACACTCTGGGAAACTCTAAAGGCCTTCTTAAGAGGACAGATTATTTCATATCTTTCCCACCAAAATAAATTAGAAACCAAGAAAGTGTCAGAGCTAAGAAGCGAAATTACTAGAATAGAAGAAGAACAAGCCAGGCGTCCAAGTGAGGCTCTTCATAAGAAAAGGCAGGCTCTGCATACAGAACTCAACATCTTGACAACTAAAGAAACTGAACAACTTATTTATAAATCAAGACATAATTACTACGAACACGGAGAGAAAGCTAATAAGCTTTTAGCTCAACAAATCCACAAGCAAGAAGTTTGCAATGCAATCCCAGTAATCACCAACACTAATGGAGATGAAATCATTGACCATAAAAATATAATGCACACATTTAGAGACTACTATAAAACCTTATATTCTACTGAGTTTAAAGAAGACAACACACAATCTAATGCATTTCTGGATACATTACAGATACCACAAATAGATACTTTTAGTGCTGAGGAACTGGATAAACCTCTGACCCTATCAGAATTACTAGATGCTATAAAGTCAAGGCAGGAAATCAGCAGGCCCTGATGGCTACAATATAGAATTTTATAAGAAATTCTCCACTCAGCGAGCTTCCCTCTTATTGGCAACATTTACAGAAGCTAGAGACAATCAAATTCTACCTCAAACTTTTCGTCAAGCATTAATCACCGTCTTTCCTAAACAAAATAAGGACTTGTTACAATGTGCCTCATACAGACCAATTTCACTGCTGAATAATGATGTTTAAGATACTCTCAAAAATCATAGCTAGAAGGATGGAGAAAGTGCTGCCTTCGGTAATATCACAGGATCAAACTGGATTTATTAAAGGCCGACACTTATCTTCCAATCTTCGACGCCTGTTTAATGTAATATATTCACCTGCCAAGTCAAACACCCCAGAGATGTTATTATCATTGGATGCAGAGAAAGCATTTGATATGATTGAATGGAACTACCTTTTTCACTGCATTGGAGAAATTTGGGTTTGGCCTGAATATTTGTGCATGGATCAAAACTACTGTATACCAGTCCAGAAGCCTCAGTCTGTATTAACAACATTTGTTCAGACTACTTTAAACTAGAACGTGGCACCAGACAAGGATGCCCTTTGTCACCACTGCTGTTTCCAATCGCCATTGAACCACTGGCGGTCCACTGTCGAAATTCTTATCAGATTAAGGTGATTATCCGAGAAGGACTGGAACAGAAATTTCTCTATATGCAGATGATATGGTTTTATATATATCAGACCCAGAAAACACTGTGCCTGCAGTTTTAACAACACTTTCAGATTTTCAAAAGATTTCTGGTCTCAGAACTAATTTGAATAAAAGTATACTCTTTCCAGTGAATTCACAAGCATATAATATCAGATTTGACACCCTACCTTTTACCATAGCAGATCAGCTTAAATACCATGGGGTAAATATCACAAGTAAACATAAAGCTCTTTATCAACAAACTTTTGCCATCTGTATGGAAAAAATTAAGCAAGACTTGCATAGATGGTCAACCCTTCATCTCACTCTAGCCAGAAGAACTAATGTTGTTAAGATGAATACCCTTCCTAAGTTTCTTTTTTTTATTTCAAAACATCCCAATATATATCAATAAATCATTTTTTTAAGCAATTAGATTCAACCATAACCTCATTTATTTGGAACTCAAAACATTCACGTATCCGAAGAGCGACCCTACAAAGATCTAAGGCAGAAGGTGGCATGGCTCTACCTAATTTTCAGTTTTATTACTGGGCAGCAAACATACAAGCCATAAAAACCTGGACACAAATAAATGAACATACACAGGCCTGGTCTGCAATAGAAGTAAAATCCTGCAGTACTCTTTATATTCCCTGCTCTGCGCTCCAATAAATGCAAGTTATCGCAAATATACTAAAAACCCAATTGTGCTTCACTCACTCAGAACATGGAACCAAATTAGAAAGCAATTTAAGATGGAAAATCTTCTATCTGTGGCACCCCTGCAAGAGAACCACCTCTTTCAACCCTCGCAAACATATCCAGTTTTTAATATCTGGAAAAGATTTGGGATTAAATTGCTCAGAGATCTTTATATAGACAACATCTTTGCATCCTTTGAACAATTACGTTCCAAATTTAACCTTCCAGTTACACATTTCTTTCACTATCTTCAAATTAGAAACTTTATCAAACAGAACCTGCCTGATTTTCCTCATCTCGTACCCTCCACCATGCTAGAAAAAATACTGCTCAACCTCAAGGACTTAGACACCATTTCTGCAATATATAAAATTTTATTAGAGTCCCTTCCTTTTAAAGATCCAAGAGGACAATGGGAAAAAGATCTCTTAATTAATATATCAGAAAAGGAGTGGAAGGTAGCAATGCAGAGAATTCACTCGAGCTCCATATGCGCAAAGCATAGAATTATTCAACTCAAAATTATATATCAAGCTCATCTGTCTCGCTTAAAACTGTCCAAAATGTTTCCAGGGCAAGATCCAACCTGCGAACGCTGCAACCATGCTCCTGCCTCACTGGGTCACATGTTTTGGGCATGCACCAAATTAACTTCATTTTGGACCAAAATTTTTAAGTGCCTTTCAGACAGCCTTGGTGTCACAATCCCTCCTAACCCATTAATAGCTGTGTTTGGTGTTCTTCCAGATGGATTTGAAATGGAGAAGGACAAGCAAACTGTGATTGCATTCACTACACTTTTGGCACGCAGACTGATTTTGTTAAATTGGAAGAATCCTAACTCTCCTCTAATAAGTCAGTGGGAAACCGATGTTTTATATTATTTGAAATTGGAAAAAAATCAAATTCTCAGTTAGGGGATCTGTACAGAATTTTTTCAAAACCTGGCAGGATTTAATCAATATTATTTTAGAATAAGAAGAATTTTCTTTTCCTTCTCCATTTATCTTTTTTTGCCCTATTAAACTCAATAATTTAGGCATGTTTACAAGCCTTAAGTATTACTCCTTTGGCCATGCTCTCCTTCTCAGGGGGTGGGGTTTGATTTGCTATTTTTTGTAAAAATTGATCTATATGTATGGAATGATTACAATAAAATAAAATAAAAAAAAAGAAACACAGCATTTTTTAAAAACAGGGTCCACCACCCAAGTCAGACAGTTTTGACGTGCCATCTGCAAACTCCACATCAGGGGGTGACACCACTACTGGGTCCGCCACCCACTTTCCTCATTGGCCCACCCTATAGTTTAGCTTTTTTCAATGTTTTTTTTTTTCTTCAAATAAAATAATGAGCCTATACTGCATACATGCATTTTAATACACGTCTCCCTTGATTAAAATATCAGTTGATTATAAACTTACACAGCAAAGTCACTAGGGTTAACTTTGTCACTAGTAAAGTTCTTTTAACTCTTAAGTATTCGGAAAGTGCATATATCGATGGTGATTATACAGGACATGTCTGCTTAACAAAGTTTCAAATGTTGCCAATCACAGCCACTCAAAACATGCTATGATTGCAGGAGGCTATTAAGTAGTAACTTGCTGGATTTACTATAACACTCTCGTTGAGCTCCACTGAATCGATTCACATGAATCATTGAACATAGTCATTCAGAAAGAACAACTCACCCATCACTAGTTACTGTTGGGCTAGGTATTACTGGATGGCAATGTGAATGATGTCTTGAGAAATGGCTTACGTTTTATTAGCGAAAGGAATAAGGAACGCTGATGCTCCAATCGTAAATGGAAATCACCTAAATGGAAACCAATGCAACTACTGATTGTGCTGGAAAATCTACAACCTACCGGCCAGCAAATGTCAAAGGATCGGCCAGGTCACGAATTTGCCTGACATCCACGTGCCACTCAATTGATGTTAAAGATCTCAAATTTAATAACAACAGAATGGCATGCAGCTTTGTGGCTCATTGATACAACAGATAACAGTGTGCGGGTGGATTGCAGAATATCAAAAAATACGATTTTGGCAATTTTGTAATAATCTAGTTGAGGACAGATTCACTCATGTATCTGGAGACTGGAAATGCACGTACCAGGTATTCATACACAAATTACAAGGAATGGCCGAAAAGTAATTGGACTTTTTTGCTGTCTTATAATACTATACTGGTCAAACTTATAAAGGATATCATTTGGTCGTTCTTGCCTTACGATGGGTTCGTATGTCTTAGGAAGTCATTTTATCTTCATCATTTAAATTACTGTACTAGGTTTAAAAAAGCCATTAAAACTCCATCCATCCATCCACTTTCCAACCCGCGGAATCCGAACACAGGGTCATGGGGGTCTGCTGGAGCCAATCCCAGGGCATGGTGCCAACCCACCACAGTACACACACAAACACACCCACACACCAAGCACACACTAGGGTCAATTTAGAATCACCAATCCACCTAACCTGCATGTCTTTGGACTGTGGAAGGAAACCGGAGCGCCCCGGAGGAAACCCACGCAGACACGGGGAGAACATGCAAACTCCACGCAGGGAGGACCCGGGAAGCGAACCCAGGTCTCCTAACTGCGAGGCAGCAGCGCTACCACTGCGCCACCGTGCTGCCCCCATTAAAACTTGACATGCAAAAATAAATAAATAAATAATGGCATTTAAATTGGTATGACTGGGGTTCTAATATTTTTAAAATTAATATATATTTAACAGTAATAAAGATAGACCCACTCATGACAAATTTAGGCACACCCTTTTTTTTTTTTAAATCCTGGTGATGCTCCGACTCCACATACCATTAAAATTTACCAACAAAAATACCCTTTGTGACCAGAAAAGGTTGGAGGTTGTGCATAGGCCCCAAATGGGGTAGATACAGACATGCTCGGCTGGACTCGTCTATTTTACTTAAATTAGCAACGAGGCAGCTGCAAAGCTAGAATTCCTAATAAACTCACAAGCCAGTTGTAGCTCTCAGCGCACCATTTTATTTCTCACCTGCATCTCTGCTCTTTTGGTGTCCAGTGTGACAGCATCATGGGTCTTGTGCTCATCCATCATGCACAATAAGCAGATGTACTCCTGATCCGTTTGGCAGAAGAGCTCCATGGCTTTCTGATGCTTGGGGCAAAGTTCTTTTTGCAAGTTTTTACTTGGATTCACGAGTTTGTGACTTTTCCACGCAGCTCCTTCATAGTGGGGCCTAACATGAGCCTCACAATAAGAGGCAAGGCAGGTCAGGCAGGATTTAACAGCTCTGAATCGTCTTTGGATGCAGAAATCACACTCAATTTCTCCAGGACCGGCATAGTTCTCCTGAGAACTAATCAGTGAGGTCTCCTTGAAGTTGTCAATTATTTCAGCCAGTACTCTGTTTACACACAATTCAGGCTTCTTCTCAAATACCTTCTCACACAGAGGGCACGTGTAGAACTCTCTCTGATTCCAGAATTCCTCGATGCATGCCGTGCAAAAGCTATGGCCACACGGGGTAGAGACAGGCCGAGTAAAAATTTCCAGGCATATTGAACATATAATCTGGTCTTCACAAATGTGGCCCAGCACAACTTCAGCCATGGTAGAAAGCAGGAAATAGGAGCATGCTCACTTAGGTGAGAGCATAAATAAAGCTTTCTAGCCAAACTGGAATGAATGTGTGCAAACAGGTCTGTCAGGAATGTGGAAGCATCATCGGTATTCTGAAAGATACACTCTGAATGAATAAGGCCAGGAAAAAAGAAACCAAAAAAAATCAAAAATGAGGAAATACAAATAATGAATTTCGAAGTGACAGGGCCTCTTCTGGGCTCACGAAGTCGATACTCAGATGAAGAAAGCAGTCAGAATAAAGAATCAAAAGAAAGAATGAAGAAACCTGAAAAAGATAGTCAACAATTTTGGAGAGTCTGTGAAATCTGAAGAAAGTGACCTCAGTCTACATGATCAAATAATTTGTTAAAAGGTAATTGTTTTGAATGAAAGCAAATCCTAAATGCATAAATGTAACGTAATGTAAAATTCAAGCAAAAAACTGTGGCCCCCGGCTTTCTTATCTCTTTATCTTTGGATTAGCACTTCAGTCAAATGTCCGCCTCTAAGCAGGATGTGGTGTGGGTAGGATATTCTCAGACATATTAAATTTTCATACTTTACCTTTTTCATTTTTATTTCATCATTTAATTGCAAAAGAAAAAGACTGCTTGCCTGTCAGCCTGAAAACTGAAGAACTGTCACCAAGTAGACAATGCAAAGTCTGCTAGAATGTATACAGTATGTCTAAAATGAAGCAAAAACTCTACATTTACCAAAACATGGAAGAGTTAGTATTGCTGCCTTCCACCACCTGGATCTTAGACCCACCTGAGGTGCACTCTGGAGTCTGCAAGTTCTTCCTGTGTACATGTTAGTGGGTGACTCTTGTTGAAGCAAGGCTGACATGGCAGAGACACCCTCAGCCCCCAAAGAAGGTACTCAGAGACAGCAGAATTAAGCTTTATTGTATGGCACGCATACAGACTCATCTCTGATGGAACAATGAGCAAATAACTAAAAGCAACTTTATTACAATTCTTATCACACAAGTCATTATTCATCCTCATCTGACTCCTAGCATTCCATTTCTCTAGTCCCGCCTCTAATTGATTCCGCCAATAATTCTTAGTTAGGGGCTGTCAAACCCCACTCTGTCTATCTTATTTGTTTGATAAGGACTATTCTTGCTTGCTACTATAATTTACAGCCAAAGAGTTCACATTCTCTCTCTAAGCGAGAGGCCCATCTTTCTTCAGCTCTTCTACATGTCTAAAATTTGGCTTAGTAAACTATGGTGGTTCCTAGCTCATACAGAATAATAAAAAATATGTAGGCATAAGTCTTTTAAATTCTAACTCTTATATCTTAATGCTTAATAAAATAGTGTCTACTTTTCTCATGTACTTATAATACTTTTCTAATATATAGAGATTACCAATGTTAAGAATACAATTTTCTATACTCTAAGCTGAGTGGTGGGGATGATGATAATGATGATGATACATTTTATTTATACCATTCCATTACCTTGAGAGTGAATGTCCTTTTGTGGATATATCCCATCCACTGTTGGTTCCTACCTTGTGCCTCATAGTTCCAATTTACATGTTGTTCCTTTTGGTTAGCTTTCCATGTTTTACTTTTTTCAAAGTAATGTTATTTATTATTCCCTTATTTTGTCACACATTGATGTTACTCTGTTTTCATGTTTTTAGAGTGTGGTCCCTGAGCATGTGTCAGCCAATAATGAATCAGGAGCCATGCTATTTAAGAATGTGTTTGCAGAACAAATTGTTCTTACTTTTCACCTCTTATTGTTATACAGCAATGAATCAACAGACATTGATCAACAGACTCTGTACCGTCAAAGCAAAAGCAGATCTCTACAAAATTTATCACAAATAAAACATACACAAAAATAATTGATCGCATAAGTATTTTCAGCATTAATATAATACACCTAAATATTCATTGGTGTCGTCAGTTTGTTTTATATGTCACAGAATTAATGGAATCACCTGTCTGTAGTGCAGGGGATTTCGATTGACTGTACACCTTATCTGGAAGGTCCAACTTGTGCCGAATCAATATGGTGACCTAACCAACCCAATGAAGACAAAAGAACTCTCAAGCAACTCCATGAACAGGTATGAGTTTGGCTGAGCTGTGAATCTACATAGAGCAGTCCGCCACAAAACCTGAGTGATTGGAAAAAAAGAAAAAAATGAGTGATGATGGCAATCAAAAGAATTTATGTGAACTCTGAAAGACTCACAGGCTGCAGTGGTAGAGTTTGTAGAGACTGCCCAGACATCAACTGTTGCCAGCTGTCACAGCTTTGTGGAACATTGGCAAAGAGAAAGCCACATTTAATCTTGGCTAGAGTTTTCTGGAAGGATGATGGGATACTCTGAAGCTTGTATGGTCTGATGAGACCAAACTGGAGCTTTCAGATTAAATGCCATGTTTGGTGTAAGCTCAGAGCTGCACATCATCACTAACACACCATGCCCATCATGAAGCTTGGTGGTGGCAGCATCATACTCTGGTGATGTTTCTCTGAAGCAGGCCCAAGAAGGCTTGTGAGGGTAAAATGCATGCAGCAAAACACAGAGAGGAAAATCTTATACAGTCTGCAAGAAACCTACACTTCGGGAGAAGATTTGTTTTCCAGCAAGACAACAACTCAAAACATAAAGCAAAAGTTACAGAGGAATGGCTTAAAAACAACAGCAATGTTAATGTCTTGCAGTGGCCAAGTCAGAGTAGAGATCTCAATCCAACTGAGAACTTGTGGCTGGAATTTAAAATGGCTGTTCACTGGTGATCACCATGCAAATTGACAGAGCTTGAGGAGTTACGTAATGAACAACAAGTGTTGCTGTTTTCCCCCAAATATGCAAAGCTGATAGAGATCTGACCACACAGACTCAAGGCTGCCATGACAGGCAATATGCATCACCTAAATACTGACAAAAAGGAGTTGAAAACTTGTGTGATGTCTGTAAGTCATTTAGACCACTTTGAAGAAAGCTATTTTCACTTTGACATTAAAGAGTCTCTTTCTGTCGATCAGAGTCACAAAAAAGCCAAACTAAATCCTCTGTGATTCAATGCTACATAACAATTATACATGAAAACTTCCTAGAGATGAATACTTTTTATAGGTTCTGTAAATCCATTAAACAGCTTCTTTTTTTTTTTTTTTTTTACAAATTTTCTTATACAAATAATGTAAAAATCAGGTTCAGAAAATGCATGGTTACCTATCTAATCATGAAACAACTGAGAATGAAGTACAGTAATGGATTTAAACTTCCAACCAACATCACCAGCACCACTTCCTGCAGGCAGCAAGGTTGGTGGCCTCAGTCTTGGCTTTTCAAACAGTCCTGTCACTAGACATGTCCTCCATTAAATTTGTTTCTATTAGATCTTTTCTAATGACTTGCCACCATCTCAGTTTTGGTCTACATTTCATTCTCTTGCCTTCAACTTTTAAAACTTTTTTTTATTACAATATTGATATCTACTCTAAGTACTTCAATTCTGACACTTGATTAGGTGTCTTGCCACTTTTGTCATGAGTCACTACCATCCACCACTCTTCAAGCACTCATCTCCAGTACCTTCTTTTCTAAAAAGTTCTTCCAGTGTAATAGCTTCTGCTGAGGAGTTTACACATTCTTATTTAGGTGAAGCTGAGTGGTGACTCCAAACTGGCCCAGCTTCAGTGTTTCTAAGTGTGCCTTATGATGCACAGATGCCATGGCGAAGGTTGACACCTCATGTCTACAATCTGGATAAGCTGCTTATAAAATGTTTATGCATGTGAAAGAGAACATGAGAGGAGGAGGAGGAGGTGTGGAGATTGAATCAACACACCACTGAGGTGTTGCTCTTCTAATATACAGACTCAAGGAATAAAACTAACAGCATTTTGGTGCTTTTGTTCTCTACTCTCTAGTTCTGAGTTATCTGTTTAAAAATAATAAGGCATGTTGGTTTCTCGTAACTCTACTTTAGTCAGTCCTACGCCCGGTGGAGAAAGGAGGAAGGAAATGGCAGGAGTCAGGTGCCAATTAAGCAACTAGACAAACCTGTAGTAGTATTTGTAGTACTGTTGAATGGGGTAGTGGGCCTCCTCTTCCAGGAAATGCCAGCAATATATCGATGAATTCAGCAGAAGGCCTGTGACATCCATAAGTGGAAGTAATCCCCCAAAATAAATTAAGATGACAGTTTGGCCAAATGGTTGCAAAAGTGAGCCATAAATAGTTAGTCATAGTGGTAGAGTGTTCACATAAAGGATACACATCTTGAACCCTTAACAGGTGAGAAAGTGTGCAAGGGGTAATTCGTGGACTGAAATCCATAATTGCAACTAAAGAAGTGAGATGAAACTAAGATTGTGAAAAGTGCAACTTGAAATACTAGAAGTCAGAAAGGTAGAAGAACTACTGAAAGTTATGGAGTGCTGTAAATGTTGCAGCATGTGTTCAAAAATCTAAATAGAACATTGACAAAGTGAAAGAACTTGGTGATGTCTATGAAGTTTGTTGGAAAGAACAGCAGATAAGAAGAAATGGGGTTAGTGTTATCTTGAACAAAGTCTGAAAAAACAGTAGCGAATGTACAAAGAGTTAATGATAGGTTGACGTCACTCCAGTTAGTATCAAGTATTACACATACCATTTCACTACCCAAGCTGGCTGCACAAAAGGGAAACATGATATTTTTTGGTTAAGATCTGGAAGAAGTGCAAAGAAATCCAAAGGATGATCATTTGATAATTAGGGCTGATGTGAACTGCAATTTAGGTGAGCGGCTAAACATTTCAGGAGTGTTCATGGAGGTAAAGTTTTGGAGTTAGGAATTATGATAGTGAAAGCAAACTGGAATGGTTGGAGAGTTGTTAATTTTGTTATGTTATTACCTTATTTCAGAAAAGAGATGAGTAAAGGTGCAAAGCTGCAGATTGACTTCTTACTAATGAGATGAAAAGGTACGAGATATGAGCTCTTGATTGCAAGGTCACTCTAGGAGTGTTTGTGATTATGCCCCATCAATTAGTGGTTACATATCTGCAACTAAAGGAAAGCAGCAGAGCCACAAATGTGGAGCATGAGATTAGGATGAAAGGGGGCAAACAACCAGATCAGATGATGAAAGCCCGTTTCAGGCAAGAGACTTTGGAAAGACTGAAGGAAAAGCCAACACAAACTTTGAAGGATAAAATTCAATAAGTTTAAAGAAGTTATGTCGTCAGCCATTTCTGATGTGTGTGGGATGACAGCTGGAATGTGAAACCTAAGAAAACATAATGTGGGAGAACAAATTCAGCTGATGCTGAAACAGAAGAAAGATGCTTTTAAGTTGTGGAGGAGTAGGAGCTTCATGAATAACAATTAGGAAGAGTATAAAAATAAGAAACATGAGCTGAAGTGGCTGATTGCAAAGAAAAGATTATGAGCAAGATGTACATGGAGTCAGAGAGAGAGAAAGATGGCAGTCAATTTATAAATTTTAAAAAAGAGAGGAAAATAGAAGAGACGTGACACAAAATCAATGTATTAAAGCATACAAGACAGAAGTTTGATTAAACAAAACTTTAATAACAAGAGATGGATAACTCACTTTGAAGAGATAATAAATTTAGAAAATGAAAGAGAACCTCTTAAAGTGATCTACAGAGTAGATGGGCCAGAAATTGAAATCACAAGGGCAGAGGTGTCAAATGTCATTAGGACAACAAAAAGCAAAGACCAATGAGTGATGAAGGAAGAGTGGCTTGCATGTTTGAAATAATATCACTAATCTGGGGGGGGGGGGGGGTGTCAACAAAATGCCTTCATTTTTGTTTCAAAGAACTGCTGATTTGGCACCACAACAGAACTCAATGGAATCAGTGGAATGACAGCCATTTTAGCTTACTGTTTTGAGCCCAGTGCTACTTGGAAAGGCATTGTTCCCTTTTACCCTGCCCAGATTAAGTATATTTTGCCAAATCTAAGATGTCTGTACAGAGCTGTACTCTTCTTGTGTCCATGATATTGAGTTAGAAAACCACTATTGGTTGCTGGCCTTAAGGGCCTTTAAGCAAGGCCCTTAACCTGAGAATTGCTCCAGGGGCACTGTACAATGGCTGACCCAGGTTCTGACATCCAAAGGTCATGCAAAAAGACCATTTCCCCTCAGGGATTAATATAGTGTACCAAATACCAACAAAAAAAATTAACAAGGAGAAACAAGAATATCCAAAGAAGAACAAAACTGATACAGTCTTAAACAGGATAGAAAAAATTCATCTTTAGCACTCAATTTTCTTCCTGTTCTGACTGGACATCAGTAAGTCAGCTAAATTTGTCTCATTGTGGCAGTGTAGCCTGCTGCCTGAGCTGCCGTCTTCAAGGGCCTCTGCTAGGCTGGAGGATGAGCTGCAGCACATAGTTTTTCACGCATACATCATATCATCATTTTTTCTATCAAGTTGTTATCCTTGAACCTGCATTCCACCCACCATCTACAAGTTACTCTTCATCTTTTCGTTGCAATAGATCTGCGTAGGTTTTCCTCCCACACCTCAAAAACTTTCATGTTAAATAAACTGATGAGTCTAAAAAAGCCTGGTGAGAGTGTATGTGTGTGTTTGTGTGTGTGTGTGCCTCACTTACCCTGTGCCTAACACATGTGGACCTCCAGCAACAAGCAGATTCAATAAATAGAATAGGTAACAGGGTGGTAACACTGCAGCCTTCTATTTACCGCATTTTTGGGGTTTTCTGTAGCTACTCCAGCTTTCTTCCTACATTATGATGAGGCATTTAATAAGTGAGGATGATCTGTGATGAGCTGGAGCACTGCACAGGGTTGGATCCTGCCTGGCACAATACATATTGCCAATATAGGCTTTGGCTTCCTGTGACTATCTATAAATATAAAATGCCAGAACGTCCAGGGCAGCAATGTCCGATGAACAAAGAAAACGATAAGCACAAAAAAAGAGCGCCATAAGTGCTGGCCTATCCAGTTAACAGAGGATCCTTAAATGCACACACACTTACCACTGCACCATTAAGCCCGTTTTACTAAGCAGGAATTTCACTGTGCTAATAAATGGAAAGATTTATAGGTTATTCGGAAAGTATTCAGACCTTTTTTCACATTTTGTTATGTTGCAGCCTTATGCTAAAATAATTTAAATTCATTTTCCCCACATCAAGGAACATTCAATACCCAGAAGGACAAAAAAGTGAAAAATATCCCATCGACACAGGTATTCAGACCCTATGCTTTGACACTTGAATTTTGGTTGAGTGGCATCTCATGCTTTGGTCATCTTTGAGATGTTTCAACACTTTGTTTGGAGTCCACCTGTGGTCAATTGAGTTGATTGCACAGGAGTAGAAAAGGTACACACTCTGTCTATAGAAGGCCCCACAGCTGACCCTAAGCCCCCGAGGCCAGGAGGTCAAAGGAGTTGTCAAACTGAGCAATCATGGGAGAAAAACCACGGTAAGAGAGATGAGCAAGAACCTGTTGATCATTCTGACTGAGAAAAAAGATTATGTGTGGAGAGGGGAGAAACTTCCAGAAAGTTGATAGCAGAGTGACCAGATAGTAGTAAAAGATATTAAAGTCTGCTTGGAGTTTGCAAAAAGGCACCCAAAGGACCCTGAAACTGTGAATCTGAAATTGAAAATTTTGGCCTCATTTCTAAGCCAAGCACCACTCATCACCTGCACAATGTCATTCCAATGTGAAGCATGGTGGTGGTATGGAATTTTTAGTTAATATTTAATAATCATTTACAGTGTATTACAAGTGTGTGTATATATATATATATATATATATATATATATATAGTTACCACACATGTAATAATAATAATAAAAAATTTTATTTATATTGCACTTTATATTTTAGCAATCTCAAAGTGCTACAAAGTAAAAATAAAGTAATAAAACAAGAAAATCTTTAAATACTTTAACAAAATGTCTTTCTAAAAAGATGAGTTTTTAGATTTTGTTTAAAAGCATCAGTCAACTGTGGGGCTCTCAGGTAGTCAGGGAGGGTATTCCACAACCTCGGCACCACAGATGAAAAAGCCCTATCACCCATACTGCGAAGCTTGGTTCTAGGGACTTGGACAGTGTTAGTGTGTACAGAGCGGAGGGTGTGTGAGGAGGTATGAGGGGTAAGGAGTTCCTGTAAGTAAAGAGGGGCATGTCCATAAATGCACTGATGGGTGAGGAGAGAGACCTTGTACTCTATTCTGAGTGGGACAGGGAACCAGTGAAGGATTTTCAGGATTGGGGTGATATGGTCATGCTTTCGCACCCTCATCAGGATCCTGGCAACGCTATTCTGAATATACTGGAGTCTTTGGATACTCTTGCCAGGAATCCCGATGAGGAGCGCATTACAGTAATCCAGCCTGGAGGAGACAAAGGCATGGACGAGCTTCTCTGCATCTGCCAGGGTGAGTGTTGGGTGGAGTTTAGCGATGTTCTTGAGGTGGTAGAAAGAAGACTTACAGAGGTGTTTGATGTGGGTGTCAAAAGTGAGTTGAGGGTCCATTTTAACACCCAAATTTATGACAGATGTGGAAAGGGGGATGTTTTGGCCAGAGAAAGTGATACTGGTGATGGTAGAAGAGCGGAGATGGTGTGATGTGCCAACTAAGATGGCTTCTGTTTTGGATCTGTTCAGCTGAAGAAAGTTGAGCCTCATCCACGCCTCTATCTCCTCCAGGCAGGTAGTCAATGTGGATATTGGCAGAGTAGCAGTAGAGGAGGTGGGGGTAGTCCTGAGGTAAAGCTGAGTGTCATCGGCATAGCAATGGAAAGATAACCCATATCTGCTAATGACATTTCCAAGAGGGAGCATGTAGATGGTGAAAAGGATGGGGCCTAGCACAGAGCCCTGTGGGACACCACAGGTGACATTGTGGGTGTGAGATTTTGCACTGCCCAGGGCAACATGCTCAGTTCTGCCGGTC
The DNA here is from genome assembly GCF_900747795.2 of Erpetoichthys calabaricus. Lineage (NCBI taxonomy): Eukaryota > Metazoa > Chordata > Cladistia > Polypteriformes > Polypteridae > Erpetoichthys > Erpetoichthys calabaricus. Next base: position 55,939,329 of record NC_041405.2, on the reverse strand, counting down.
AGGTAAGATGTGAACCAATTGTGAACATTTCCTGAGAGTCCAATGGTGTATTGCAAACGGTGAAGGAGAATGTTGTGGTCTATTGTGTCAAGGAGGATGAGTAAAGAAGGGGAACCAGTATCTGCTGTTATCAGAAGGTCATTGGTGACCCTGACCAGGGCTGTTTCGGTGCTATGGCCAGGGCAGAAACCAGACTGAAACTTTTCAAACAGATTATTCAGTTTGAGGTGATCATGAAGTTGTGCTCCAACTGTTTTTTCCAGAACTTTAGAGAGAAATGGAAGATTGGAGATGGGCCTATAATTAGAGAGAACTTCAGGATCCAGGATGGGTTTTTTCAGTAGAGGTCTGATGACAGCAGTTTTTAGTGAAGAAGGAATATGGCCAGCCAGTAGGGACTGGTTGATGATCCTGAAGATAAGTGGAAAGACGGCAGAGACGTTGGCCCTCAGCAAGGCTGAGGGGAAAGGGTCCAGGGAACTGGTAGACGGTTTCATTTTCCTGATGACGTCCTCCACCTCTTCCCATGTGGCAACAGAGAAGGAACAAAGGAGCTGGACAGTCTCAGACAGTAGGTTGACAGTTGGGGGGGGCAGGATATCCGTGGTGGAGAGGTGTAAGCGGATGTTATCAACTTTTTGTTTGAAGAAATTGATGTGCATGTTGCACCTCTCATCAGTGGCCTCGGAGTGGGCAGGTGAAGGAGGTTTGAGAAGGTGATTTATAGTTGAAAAAAGTTTTTTGGGGTTCCTGGAGCTATTTCTGATGATAGTGGAATAGAACCTGGACCGTGCAACCTTCAGAGCTTCTGCATACGCCCTCTTGTGTCCCTGTAAGCCTGTTTGTGGACAGTCAGCCCATTTTTTCGCAGTTCGCAGGTGTACCAAGGTGCTGAGCACGAGAATGAGACGGACCTGAATGTTAAGGGGGCGTGGAAGTCCAGGAGACTATTCAGGGATTGGTTATACAAATCCACAAGGTCAGTAACAGAGAGGGAGCTGGTAGGGTCAGAGGAGAGAAGTTTAAGGTCCAGGGCCAAGGCATCCACATTGATGGTCTTCAGATTTCTGAAATGGATCTGTCGTTTTAGTTTGGTATGGGGGGAAAGAAAGGGCAGCTCCATTGACACTACTTTGTGGTCTGAAATACCAAGATCATATACCTGTAGGTTACTGATTGGGGCAGAGTTTGAAATGACCAGGCCAAGTGTGTGACCCATGGAATGTGTGGGGACATCAACATGTTGTTGTAGATTGAGAGAATCTAGCAGCTCAAGGAAATCAGCAGTGAGATAACCTGTGGGATTGTCAACATGAATATTTATATCTCCTAGGATTATAATGTTGGCAGAGGTAGCACAGAGTGTTGTGAGAAAATCAGTCATTTCCGGGATGAAGGCAGAGTTGGGTTTTGGAGGTCGGTAGATAAGGAGAACAGTCAAGGGAAAAGGAGGCTTACATTTAAATGCAAGGCACTCGCAGAAAGATGTTGCAGGTATCAAGATAGGGGACAACCCCAAATCCTGACGGTGGATGATAGCTAAGCCACCACCACGCCCAGTGCTGCAAGCTGCCTCCAAGTAACTGTAGCCAGGTGGACAGGCTTCATTTAGGGCAGAGTAAACCTCGGACTAGTGCCATGTTTCTGTCAGACACATGAAGTCAATTCCTTTCTCCCTGATGTGTTCGTCAATCAGTATGGCTTTATTGCAGATGGATTGAGAGTTAAACAGTTCAAATTTGACCAATGACTGTGGGGTAAATCTCTGTACAGGTCGCAAAACATTAAAATCCACTCCACGCAGCTTAGAATCCACTCCACAAAATAAATCCAGCCGGGAATGTGAGGATCTCGCGGTGTTTCTCTCAATGGCTCAGGTGCTTCCCATGCTGGAGTGCAGAGATCTCGCGACACTTCCAGAGTTGATAGTAGTTGGAGCGACAGTAGCAGAGCACTTTGGCTGGTTATGGAAGATGAACTTTCGACCGGAGCCTCTATGAATGTAACAAGGACGGCGAAGGAGTCCAAGTTCTTTAATGATGGGGATGTTAATTTCAGGAGTGGTTGCGGGATTAAGTCGGCGGAGTTGTGAGCTGGAATAACTGAACGCCATTCTGACCGAAGAGGAAGGGAGAGATGCTATCCAGACAGCGCCGTAAAATCCAAAGCAGACGGTAAAACAGTATATCAGGGCAACAGGTGAGTAGACAGCAAAAACTTGATAAAACTTGATAAAATCCGTAAAATCCACAGCAGACAGTAAAACAGTACAAAAAAGTACGAAACTTTCTAACTAAAAACTAAAAGTAAAATAGTAAATTAGTAATATTTGTAATATTAAATTCATGTGCGCTTAGGTGTCAGCCAACAAGCCCTAAGGTGAGTGATATTACAAATGATAAAGGGTTGATTGTACGTACTAATGTCTTTCTCTCTCCATCAACAGAACTAAAGAAGACAAACAATAACTCACCTTCAATACTTCCGGTCACCCAAAATCGCTACCATTCAACAAACCTGTCTCCGCTTTCCATCGATGACGTGACTTCCGGCCCCCACCATAATGACGCCACTTCCGGCCTGCCATAATAACGTCATTTCCATCCATTTGTATTTGATGTAATTTCCTGTCAACCTCATTTCCTTCCACCATTTTGCTATAAAAACTCGTATTCAGTTCTCATGTGTCAGATGCTCTTGTTTATGATCTATTTTTTTGATATTTTTCATTCTGTCCGAGGACATTATTCGATATCATTCCCCAACTCTTTTTTGAGGCTTTTCTGAGTCATTTATTTTCATCACAATATATATATATATATATATATATTATTAAACATAAGGAAAAGGATTGAATGTAATTGAAGGGTTAACTAAATGTAACGTAAAGCTGAAAGCACATTAGGACTCTGCCTCATCTTAGAGAAGTTACCAACGTAATTTTCCAAGGTTTGAATGAAGTAAATGAGTAACAAACACCTCTCCAGAAAGCAGAAATAAACTAATGGGAAAACCCTTATACCCCTCCTATGAAGCGGTGCTAAGATCAGTAGGACAATCTACAAAACAGAATAATGGGAGTGTTGACAGGAGCCAGAAATAACTGGTGACTTTAGTTGACAGGAGGAGATGATAAAGCTCTGCATATTAAGAGTTAGATGATGTGATGTATTAGATAATGTGATGTAATTAGAAATCAGTACAAAAGGAGATGAATTGTTCAATTGATTGCTCCCTCCATGGACTGAGACACTTGTGCATAACTCTGTGCAAATAAAGACTTGATCTGCATTCTCATCTGGACTCTGTAACTGCCTTCTTTGAAGATGGAGAAAAGTTTTTTTCCACAACAGTGACAGTATCATGCTGTGGAGTTGTTTTTCAGTGGCAAGGACTGGGAGACTAGACAAGGTCAAGAGAAAGCTGAATGGAGCAAAGCACAGAGCTATCCTTAATGAAAACCTGCTCCCGCATGCTCTGGACTCAGAATGAGCCAGGGTTGGATTACTGTAACTATTAAGCAAAATAAGCACATACTTAGGGCATCAAGTGTAGGGGAGCACCATAGTAATTTTCCATTGCCACAACATGGGTCTCCTACATTAAATGAAAAAATACATGCATATACTGTATATACAATAATAAAAATAATAATAGTAATAATAGAGGTTACTGATATATTTTAATATTGGGAATACAACAAAATTAGAACCTAGTAACTGCCACTCGGTCCACTGAGGCTCATGTGATTGTTCTTGTCATGGTCATGTCTGCTGTCCTGTTCAGTCATCCACTGAGAGTGAGTGCAGGTCGTATATATGGGGGCATCAAAATCTTTTAAGTGCTTAGGGCCTCTAAAGGTCTTAATCCATCCCATGGAATGAGCTGAAGATTCACCTTCCAACAGGACAATGATCCTAAGCAAAAAGCAAAACCAACACAGGAGTTACATAGGGTCACCTCTGTTAATGTTCTTGAGTATGGACTCTAACCCAATCGAACATCTCTGGAGATGTCCACCGATTGTCTCCATTGTGACACACGTGCGCTTAGGAGGCAGTCAACAAGCCCTGAAGTGAGCGACATAATATCAGACAGGGGGTTGAATTGGGGTACTGATGTCTCTCTCTCTGTCTCTACAGAACAAAAGAAAAAAAATAATAACACACACTCACCAACAACACTTCCAATATCTGAAAATGGCTCCATACAATCCACTCCTTCTGTGATGACGTCACTGCTGGCACATTGTGATGACATCACTTCCAGCCCCTTGCTGATGACGTCACTTCCGGCCTTTCAAGATGACATCACTTCAAGTCCCTCGATGATAACATCACTTCCGGCTCTACCAGATGACGTCACTTTTGATCTCCGTTAACATCACTTCCAGGTTTTTCATCAATTCCTGCCAACTCATTTCCTGTAGCTATTTTGTATTTATCGATCATTACACTGCTGTAAACTGTCAACTGTATTGTTTTTTTTCAATGCAATTTGACCCAAACTTCGGAGATATTATTGGGCAATTCCCCAACTCTTATTTGCAGTTTTGAATTTGTTATTTATTATCACAATTGGCGTAGTCGGCAGGAATAATTTGTTCCAGAATGACAGAAGAACAAGACCTCAACACCGTCTTAACCACCATGATGAATGAACTACAGCAAGTGAAGAATCAGTTAGTAGAAACTCGGACCCAACTGGCTGAATCAAAAGCACGGGCTGCAGCAGCGGTAAGAGCAGGGACTTCGCGGTCTATTCCTCCTCAGTTGACTCATTTGACTGAGGGGGATGATGTAGAATCGTATTTCTTAATTTTCGAACATACCGCCAAACATAATGGTTGGCCAAGGTCGGAGTGGGCTTACATTCTAGCACCCTATCTGAAGGGAGAAGCGCAGAGGGCTTATTATGACCTTACCGAGGAGCAGGCCGCCAACTACGGCATATTAAAATAGGAGGTTTACAAAAGCTATCGTGTAACAGTGGCACAGCAGGCGAAAGAATGGCAAGAGTGGAGGTTCGATCCCGAATGGCCAATAAGAACCCAAGCCTTCGAGGTATATGGCAAAGTTGGGAGCTGGCTACGGCCAGATGTAAATAGTGCCCAAGGCATGGCCAAGCTCCTTGCTTGTGAAACCTTTTGTTAATGCTCTCCCGGACGAACTCGCCCAGCAAGTCCGCAAATAAGAGGTAACTTCCGTGGACAACCTCATTGAGGTAGTCGAGTGGCACTGGGTGGTTTACAAATCGGACGGGTTAGAACGGTCCTCCCGCCAATCCCGACAGGTTTGTGTTCATTATTCTGAGCCTACCCATCCACTTACCGAAGTCTCTGCTCGCAAGAAAGAAAAATCGTTCCTCCCTCCCTGCTGTTTCAAGTGGGGGGGGGGGGGGGTTGGACACATGTTTCCCACATACCCAACTACGGACCCCATGCATTGTTCTCATCAATTTTTATGCTTTAATCAACCCTTTGTCTCTCCTGTGTATGGGAGTAGTAATACTTAATGGTTATAAGGTAACAGTGATGTTTGATTCCAGGAGTAACATTTCTATTGTTGCTCACCATTATGTTTTGCTGTGACAGTGGTTAAAAATCAAGATCAGTCTGAGATATATCCACGGGGAAACTCGTTATTACAAATCTGCATCATGTGTCATCTCGGTGGATAATGTAATGAAAAGTATGGTGGTTGCTGTTTTTCCCGATCCACCATATCCTGTGATACTAGGGCGGGACTGGTCTGACAGTAACAGGGGTAGAAACATTACTACTCCCTGTACAAGTGAGGGCTTGTTAATGGATGGGGATGACTCTAATCCAACTGCCTCCATGCCGTCTATTATCACCCATAGGTCCAGTATAGCCACACAATCAGATGGAGATGAGGGTCCATCAGGCACTCCGAGAGACATACCCACTCCCAGAGGACCTGGACGGTTGGAAACTCCGGCCCTTGAGGTCAGCTACGATCCCATTCATGAATTAGCTTCTCAGTTTAGGTTAACACCTCCTCCTTTTAAAGGGAACAATGGAACAATGATTCCTTGAAATTTGGAAGAAATGTGGTAGTTTCAGTAAATGGACAAACGTCCCTAGACCCCCCACCACGAATGCACTACTTTGTTATTAAAAATGGTCTGTTATATTGAGTGGCGGAGCATGAGAGAGAGATAAGGGCATTGTTGTTAATTCCACGCACTTATCATTGACAAGTGTGTGAATTAGCGCATGCTCATCTCCCATTTGGAGACCAAGAAAACCCTAGAACAAATAAAGTCCAGATTCTATTGGCCAGGAATAAACAAGGAGTTCAGGCGATTCTGTACTTTGTGTCTAGAATGCCAGATTCGCCAGATTCCTAGGAGGGACCGCACTCCTCTTATTCCTTTACCCCTGATTGATATCTCATTTGAAAGGGTCGGAGTTGATTTCATGGGACCCCTTGAGCCTTCATTGCGTGGTCATAAATACATTTTGGTTGTGGTAGATTATGCCACTCGATTTCCGGAAGCTGTTCCATTATGCTCAGCAACCTCAAAAATAATCGCACAGGAATTAGTAGGGATTTTTGCTCGTGTAGGGATTCCAATGGAGGTACTAACAGACCAAGGAACTCCCTTCACTTCGGAAACATTTGGGGAGGTTGCTAAGTTACTGCAAATAAAACATAGGTCTACCATCCACAAGCAGATGGTCTGCTACAACAATTTAATCAGACACGTAAGCTGATGTTATGCAAGGTAGTTAGCGAGGGTGGACGTAACTGGGATCAATGGATCTGCACTGGATTTGCATATCGGGAAGTCCCACAGACCTCTACAGGCTTTTCTCCTTTTGAACTCCAAATGGAAGACAACCCCGTGGTCTATTTGATATGCTAAAAGAAGGCTGGGAAGAAGAGGTCCTCCCGTCCTCTAAAATATTAGAATATATCGTGCAATTTACATGATAAATTGGCTAAAATTAGACCTGTACTTAAGGAACATTTAAAAAAAAGCTCCAGCAGTGCAGGTGCAATATTATAATGGAAACACCACCCTACGGGAATTTCACCCTGGGGATCGTGTTATGGTGCTCGTACCTACTTCCCATTCCAAATTATTGGCACATTGGCAAGGCCCTTTTGAAATTAAGGAACGAAAAGGGCTCGTCGACTATTTATTTAAACAACCTAATCATCAACCGAGTGAGCGTATTTATCATGTAAATTTGCTGAAGCCATGGAAGAATAAAGAGGCGGAGCCTCCCTCCGGTCAGCCACGCTCCCTTTTCGTAGAACATCAATCCCTTATTTTTGGATCTAATTTGTCATGGCAGCAACGACAGGAGTTGGAAACAGCTATCCTGTCGATCCTGGAAATAGCAAGCGAACAACCTGGTCACACTGCCCTGATTGAGCATGACATCATTACTGACCCGGGTGTGATTGTCCAAGAAAAGGCTATATCAGCTTCCCGAAGTAAAGAAGACGGAAATGGAATTAGAAATTAGGCGGATGCTGGATTTGGGGGTAATTGAAGAAAGCTACAGCCCATGGTCCAGTCCAATTGTCTTAGCTCCAAACCTGACGGATCATGGAGGTTCTGTAATGACTTCCGACAACTCAATCAGGAATCCAAGTTTGATGCTTATCCGATGCCTCGAGTGGACAATCTACTCAAACGGCTAAGTAATGCTCAATATCTAAGTACTCTTGACATGACTAAAGGGTACTGGCAAATTCCCTTAATGTCCTCCTCTAAAGAAAAAAATGCCTTTAGTACACCTAGCGGGCACTGGCAATACAGGTCCTTCCATTTGGTTTGCTCGGGGCACCTGCGACATTTCAACGTCTGGTGGATACATTGTTACAGACCCACAATTCCTACAGTGCCACCTACTTGGATGACGTAATTCTTCTATTCCGGCAGCTGGAAGGATTATGTATAGCAGGTTATGGCTGTTCTCTTAACACTATCACAAGCAGGGTTTCGGATCAATCCAAAAACTGAAAGAGGCCCAATATTTAGGCTATCTGGTGGGAGGAGGTACAGTGAAGCCACAGTGTTCTAAAATTGATGCCATCATTAAATGGCCCCATCCTATAAATAAGAGGCAAGTACAGGCTTTCCTGTGTCTAGCGAGCTACTACCGCCGTTTCATTCCTTGCTTCACTGAGAGGGCCACGCCTCTTACGGATTTAACAAGAAAAGGGCTCCCGTTAAAGTGGTGTGGGATGACAAAACTGAAGTCGCATTTTGTGACTTAAAAACATCCCTTACGTTAGCACCTGTGTTGAAATCGCCTAACTTTTGTTGTCCTTTCATCCTCCAGACCGATGCGTCAGACACAGGACTAGGTGCCGTGCTGAGCCAATGCATCGATGGTGCTGAACACCCAGTGATGTACCTGAGCCAGAAACTGCTGGAAAGGGAGACCAGGTATGCGGCGGTGGAACGGGAGGCCTTAGTGATCAAGTGGGCTGTGACGCAACTGAGATACTACCTTTTGGGATGTGAGTTTACCCTCATAACAGACCATGCCGCTTTACAGTGGATGGCTCTGCATCGGAAATCAAATCCACGTGTCACTAGGTGGTTTCTGGAATTACAACCTTACAGGTTCAGAGTCACTTATCGTCGAGACACTCTCCAAGCCAACGCCGATGCCCTCTCCCGGATCTACGACCTCTTGGTCCAGGCCGCTGACCCGATGGGTCTGGGCTAAGGAGAGGAGATCATGTCACATATGTGCGCTTAGGAGGCAGTCAACAAGCCCTGAGGTGAGCAATATAATATCAGACAGGGGGTTGAATTGGGGTACTGATGTCTCTCTCTCTGTCTCTACAGAACAAAAGAAGAAAAATAATAATAACACCCACTCACCATCAACACTTCTGATATCTGAAAATGGCTCCATACAATCCACTCCTTCTGTGATTACGTCACTTCCGGCACATTGTGATGACATCACTTCCGGTCTCTCACTGATGACGTCACTTCCAGCCCTTCAAGATGACATCATTTCAAGACCCTCGATGATGACATTACTTCCGGCTCTACCAGATGACGTCACTGCCAATCGCCATTAACATCACTTCCGGGTTTTCCATCATTTCCTGCCAACTCATTTCCTGTAGCCATTTTGTATTTAAATGATCATTCCACTGCTGTAAACTGTCAATTGTTTTGGTATTTTTCAACGCAATTTGACACAAACTTTGCAGATATTATATGGGGCAATTCCCCAACTCTTATTTGCAGTTTTGAATTTGTTATTTATTATCACACCATCTAACCTGACAAAGCCTGAGAGGATCTGTAGAAAAGAATATGCAGAAAATCCTAAAATGCAGGTGTACAAAGCTTGTTGTATCACACCCAAGAAGACTCTGAGCTGGAACTGCTGCCAACGGGGCTTACCAAAGTACTAAGCAGTGTCTGAAAACTTGTGTCATTGTGAGATTTCAGTTTTTTTATTTTTAATAAACGTATAAAATCCTCTTTTCACATTCTGAGGTATTGGGTGGTAAAAAAAAAAAAAACAATCTTAACAGACGTTAGCATAAGACTGCAGCTTAACAAAAAAAAGTGAAGGATTCTGAATACCCTCTGATAACCACACATAGTGTATGTGGGTTCTTCATTCTCGGGCAAATGCTGGTGCACAGTAAAGGCAAGCTTGGATTTTCTTTATAAGATTTGAAGACACAAGTGAACTAAAGCAGAATTAGTTAAGATTGTGGTCACTCCTGAGTTTATCAGACCTGTTCTTCAAAGGCTGAGTCCATGTCTTCTTGCTTGGAATGTAACAAATGGCCACTGCCTTGAGAAGACAAATGGCCCAGTAGCAGCAAGGCAGCACATGTTGTGAAGCATTTATCACACTTAGCAAAACCTCAAGTAGCTATCAAAAAAAAAAAGTTTCCACTCACCTCTCAAATGGAGTCCTGTCCAAAACCACACACGAGAGGCGGGCTTCATCTCCCCTCAAAAGACATTTATTTCCTGTAGCGACTAGCTTTCTGCTTTGATAGCTCAGAGCAGGAAACATGGCAGCAAATGTGCAACCAGAGAAGTTATTCAAGTGCTCAATATGTTTAGAGACTTCAGACAACCTGATGTCCATCCCATGTGGACACAGGTACTGTGTGAACTGTGTTAAGAATTGCTGGGACCAGAAAGATCTGATGGGTGACTGCAGCTGTGCCCAATGCTGCGAAGCCTTCAGCCAAAAGCCTGCACCTCAGAAGAAGCCCATCTTGGCTGGGATCATGGTGAGAAGACTCCAGGAGGTATCCAGAGAGGTGCACACTAGGAGAATGTTCAAAAATGAGGTTCAGAGTCAGCCCCACTGTGTGAATGGGACAGAAAAACCTCAGAGCTCTGCAACCCAGGTCTGTCCACAACACAATTTGGATGTGGAATACTTCTGTGTTGCTGATCATTGTTGCGTCTGCTCATTATGCATAATGGCAGAGCACAAGAACCATGAGATGGTACCTATTGAGAAGGACCGAGCCAAACAGGAGGTGAGGAGATGCGGTGTCTGATTAAAAATTAAAAATAAATACAAATCATTGTTCGGGGGCATGGTGGTGCAGTGCTTAGCCCTACTTCCTCATGGCTCCAGGACGCTGGGTTCAAACTCCAGCTCAGACACCATGTGTGAAGATTTGGGTATGGAGTGTTATCCACATCTTGAAGACATTCCTGTTAGTTTGTGTGCATGAGTGTGCCCTGCAATGGACTGGCACTCTGTTAAATTGTGAGTGTACGTGTGTTTGAGGATGCTCTGCCTTTAAATGGCACCTCTTTAGGCTGTGTGTGCATTCTTGAGTGAGCCATGAAGATGTTTGTGTGTGTGAGTATGCAAGTGAGCCCTACAATGGATTGACATCCAAACAGGTTGTGTGACTATGAAATGTAACAGACTGGCACCTGTTAGGTTGAGAGTGTGTCCAATGCACGATTGGTTCCTACGTTGTGCCTGAACTGAACTAATCCTAAATTGGGTTAAAGGATAAATGGATACTGCAGCATCATAAGCATAATGAGCATGTTTAGCTTAAAAAAAGAATAACTGGGAACGATGACCACCTTAAGGGTAATGGAGGTATAACAGGTATAACCAAAATAATTGGCAGGTGTCAATCTTCTATCTTCTGTGTAAATAATGGAAGACCACAAGGTGGGTCCCCTTTAATGTAAATGAGATCCTGACGCAGCAGGCTGTCTGGTGGAGCCCTCCTTGATATTTTACATGGGTACTCTGTTGCATGGATAAGCTTCAATCTTATGTAAGGTAACTTGGCATGGGGGCCATGTAGAAGATCAACTGTTGCATTACAGAAGTTTGAATCTTTAGCTAAAGAGAAGGACAAATGGTAAGACTGGATGGTGACACTGGCCCTTTGGGACATGGAAATCTTGGGTCAGGATTTCAGGATTTCTGTACAGGATGAGAGCAGGATAAAGAGCAGATGGCAGAAATTAATGGGATTAGCAGGGAAAGGATGAGTGTTAACAAGGTGAGAAAATTCAGCTAGCTGTCCTGCCTTGGTGGGGATGCCTGCTATAGTGGGGCTGCTGCAGAGAAGATTGCTAGTGGTCTCTCTGTTTTTTATACTGTCTGTGATTTCTGTACACAATTGCCAGTGTACAGTATAAGTTACTTTGGACCACACATGGCTGAGCACCTTCTGTCCCTTATATTCTAGAGACAACTGGAAGTAAAGCAAATAGAAATCCAGCACAAAATTAGGAAAAAGCAGCAGAAACTGGAAGACATGAAGTGGACAGTAAAATTTGTTAAGGTGAGTGTGCTGAAACTTGACAGAAAGCAGGCCCAAGTTAACCAGCATTTTTACATTTTCGTGTTTCCTTTGTCAGTGTACATTGCTGGGTGGTCGTGTAGATATCAAGAGTAAAATGTGATAACTCAACACATGTTCATTCCCAGGTTTAGTATAAAGGTGAAAAAGTAGAAAATGTTAGTCAGATAAAGGGCTGGGGTACTAGCCGGTAGCCTCGTTTAATTGTGTTGCTGGTGGCCACCATTGCTTTTTGCAGTGGCTATTGAGCCAATGGACATTCATTTTCATAATACATCAGAGATAAAGGGGATTTTTATACTGTATATCTCTCTATCCATCCATCCATCCATTTTCCAACCCGCTGAATCCGAGCACAGGGTCACGGGGGTCCGCTGGAGCCAATCCCAGCCAACACAGGGCAGGGAACCAATCCTGGGCAGGGTGCCAACCCACTGCAGGACACACACAAACACACACACACACACACCAAGCACACACTAGGGCCAATTTAGAATCACCAATCCACCTAACCTGCATGTCTTAGGACTGTGGGAGGAAACCGGAGCGCCCGGAGGAAACCCACGCAGACACGGGGAGAACATGCACACTCCACGCAGGGAGGACCCGGGAAGTGAACCAGGGTCTCCTAACTGCGAGGCAGCAGCGCTACCACTGCGCCACCGTGCCGCCCTGTATATATCTCACCCACACATATATTTACCATTAGTCCTTAATGCATTAGCAGAATCTCAAAAGACATTTGGACACAAAATTAATTTTAATAAAAGTGTTCTTTTTTCAGTGAACTCTCTAGCACACCATACTAGACTGGACATCTATCCATTCATTTTATCAGGACAGTTTGAATATTGACAGGAGGTAGCAAGTACAGTTATGCAGTCACTATACTATTCTGTAGGGATGAAGAAGGAGCTGAGCCAGAAGGCAAAGCTTTCGATTTACCAGTCGATCTACGCCCCTACCCTCACCTATAGTTATGAGCTTTGGGTAATGAACGAAAGAATGAGATTGTGAATGCAAATGGCTGAAATGAGTTTTCTCTTCAAGGTTAATAGGCTCTCCCATGAGACAGGGTGGGAAGTGTAGACATGCTGGAGAGGCTTAGAGTAGAGCCACTGACCCTCCTCAGCGAGAGGAGGTAGTTCAGGCGTCTGATACGGAAACCTTCTGGACATCTCACTGTGGAGGTTTTATGGACATGACCAGTTGGGAGGAGACCCCTGGGAAGACCCAGGGCTCACTAGGAGGATTGTATCTCCCAAATGGCCTGGGAGCAACTTGGGAGCCTGCAGTATGAGCAGTATTGCCATGTGGACCCAACTTTGTATAAGTAGTGGAAAATGAATGAGTTTGAATATCTAGGGGTAAACATTAAGAGTAAATATAAAGATCTTTTTCAGTACAGTTTTGTTAACAGCATGGAAAAAGATTTAAACAGATTGTCTGTCCTCCATCTTATATTAGCAGAGAGAGTCAATACCATCCAGATGGAAATCGTTCTCAAGATTCTATTTCTATTTCAGAGCATCCTTATACACATCAAGAAATCATTCTTTAAGAAACTAGACTTAATTATAACCTAATTTATCTGGAATTTGAGAGGTCCACATATTCAAAAGGTGGCTCTACAAAGAACTAAATCAGAAGGTGGCATGGCACTACCTAATTTTCAATTTTATTACTAGGCGGCAAATATACAAGCAATAAAGACCTGGAAATTGGCACAAATTGATGAATTTACACCAGCCTGGTTCAACAATTGCAATAGATTCTTGATGTACTTCTTTATCTGCCCTTCTTTGTGCCCCTGTAAATACCTGTTATCATCAATACACCAATATTCCAATTGTCAATCACTCAGAATATGGAACCAATGCAGGATGCCTTTCAAGGCAGGGGAACTTTTATCTGTTGCTCCTTTACATGATAATCACTTCTTTCAACCTTCTCAAACCTACACAGTATTGAATCTTTAGAAAACAATCAGGATTAAGACCTTTTTGTCTCTCTTTTTCTCTTGGATGGTGTTGAATTATTGTTTTGTGAGTTTTTAAAGTTATCTATACATATTAATAAAAGGCAAAGCCCTCACTGACTCACTGACTCACTGACTGACTGACTGACTGACTGACTCATCACTAATTTTCGAACTTCCCATGTAGGTGGAAGGCTGACATTTGGCAGGCTCATTCCTTCCAGCTTACTTACAAAAGTTAGGCAGGTTTCATTTCGAAATTCTACGCGTAATGGTCATAACTGGAACCTGTTTTTTGTCCATATACTCTAATGGAGGAGGCGGAGTCACGTATCACGTCATCACGCCTCCTACGTAATCACGTGAACTAAAAACAAGGAAGAGATTTACAGCACGAGTCAAACGCGGGAACGAAGGTAAATGACGTTAATTTTTGAGTGTCTTTTAATACTGTGTAAGCATACATATTAACACATGTGCAATTAAACGTGTGCATTTACGGGGTGATTTCTCAGGCTTAAAAGCTCGCCTTTTATTAAAAAGGTAAATGCAAACTGTTTTCATTCTGAAGGGCACAAACCACGTTAGATTTCAAACGTTAAACGCGCAAAAATGTCGGTACACCAGATAAATAAGCGCAACATATTATCAGTTGTATTGTATGCTTACAATACATATAGAAATGTGTTAATCGTTAACTAATATTATGGGATGGTGTTTTTCGACTCGCGCCTTGATTTAAACGATTGCATTTCTTGGTGGGTTTGCGTAGCTTATTATCAATATCTTTACACCTCTTTTTAAGACTTAATTTAAAAAGGTTTTCTTTTCTTCTTAATTAAAATTTAAAAGCAATACTTCACCGCTGCGAAGCCCCTCTAGCGCTGACGTCCGAGGTTCGATTACCGTAAGCGAGTGCAGTGAGTGTGTACGCCTGATGAGCCAAGAATAAGGGGGAAAGACGTGTCGCGTACTCTTTGCATTATTTGACAGTAAACTATTTTCAACCATTCTATGATCTGCTTCTCACAACTGAAGGCACCGTGGCTGATGTTACCTCACTTGCTGGCCAACCATAAGCGTTACCTGGTAGGTAACCAGCCACTCACTTCACTCCCTTACGGGAATCGAACCTCGGACGTCAGCGCTACAGGCGAAGCCCCTAAAATTGCGCCACAGCGTGTGGTTCGTTTATTTGACAACATGTAGATCGGGGTAATTACATTCACGGCATTCGTAGTCTGATTCACAATCTGATTGTGTGGGTGGTTACCTACCAGGTAACGCTTATAGTTGGCCAACAAGTCAGCTCGAAGTGATCACTCGAGTGAAGGCAGCTTCACAAAAAAACAGATCCTTAACAAACTGTTATTAGTATATTTTCACTCAATTTAAAAAGGTTTTCTTTTCTTCTTAATAAAAATTTAAAACCGGTACTTCGCCGGTGCGAAGCACGTGGATTTGACCGACTGACACATACAGACATATTCATGAGTGCAGGTACTTCGGAAAGAAAGCACCGTGTAAACCTAAAGTTTAAATTAAGTTCATAGACCTACAAAAGGTTGCCATTCATTTGAGGCAAGATTGCTTTTCTTCTGTACAACTATACGTTGCATTCTCAAGAGTGTGCTTGCACGGCTTCGGATATAGATATATATATATATATGTATGTATGTCTATATATAAATATGTAAGCTTATAAGTACTGCCTTACTTCTCTTTAAGAAAGGAAGATGTAATGATACTTGATTTAAACGATTCCATGTCTTCCTGGGTTTGCTTAGCTTATTGTCAATATCTTTACACCTTTTTTTAAGACTTATTGACTGAAATGGGCTTTCAGGAAAAAAGTTAGGGCTTTGCTACAGGATACACCCTCCACAAGTTAAGCAAGTAAAAATAAAATATATATTTCTGTTTTATTTAAACCTTTTAAGTTCGTATGCATAGCCCCATTTGGCTGTTTTATTTTTGTTTTTCTTTCTTCAGTAATATTTAATCTCCTTAAAGAAAAAGAACATATCCATTTTACTTTTTTTGTTTCTCTTTAGTAATATTTTAGTGTAAAAGGATAACCAGTATTTAAACCTTTTATGTTACTTTATAAATTTATTTTACACAATGTTGAAAAATTAATAAGAAAGCTACATATTTTGGCAGCTGCTGCTTTAATTTTCAATGAAATGAAAAAACCTCTCCAAGAGAAAATGTCAATGAAGAAGAAACAGTTTGCACTATCTAAAAATGAGAAACCCTCATTTATAAAAGTTTGCTGCAGATGACTTAACTGAAAATAAATTAATAGTTCCTATGTGTATAATACATATTTATCTATTTTACTTATGCCTTTATTCCAGCAACTTGCAACATCTGAGGTACAATTTCTTACATTACTTTGGTTTTTTGCAGCACAGGCAGGTGAAGTGACTTCCTCAGGGTCACACAGTGGTGTCAGTACCAGGATTTGAACTGACAAGCTCCGGGTTTACTGAAATATTACTGAAGAAAGAAAAAAAACGAAAACAGGCAAATAGGGCTATGCATACAAATGTCCATTCTCTGCTGCGAAGCGCGGGTATTTTGCTATATGTATATATATATATGTGTCTGTATGTGTATATATATATATTTATATATATATATATATGTGTGTATGTATGTATGTGTGTATATGTATGTGTATATATATGTTGATATATGTATATATATGTGGATGTCTATATGTATATATATATATATATATATATATATATATATATGTATATATGTAGATATGTGTATATGTAGATATGTATATAAGTATATATGTTTATGTATATATATGTTTACATAACCTCTTTAACACACTACTTCTCCACTGCGAAGCGCGGGTATTTTGCTATATATATATATATATATGTGAATGTATGTATGTATATATGTATGTCTATATTTATATCTATATATATATGTAGATATGTAAATTTGTATATGTATATATATATATGTATATGTGGATGTGTATATGTATATATATGTATATGTAGATATGTGTATATGTAGATATGTATATATATGTATATATGTTTATGTATATATATATGTTTACATAACCTCTTTAACACACTACTTCTCCGCTGCGAAGCGCGGGTATTTTGCTATATGTATATATATATGTGTCTGTATGTGTATATATATATATTTATATATATATGTGTGTATGTATGTATGTGTGTATATGTATGTGTATATATATGTTGATATATGTATATATATGTGGATGTCTATATGTATATATATATATATATATTGTGACAGATAGAGGCTTTGTCCACCTCTTGAACCCTCAGGTACCACTCTGAACACCAGGTAAAAGTATAAATATTCTTTATTTTATAAGAATATTGTGCACAAAGCACCCTCCACTCCACAATACTCAATAATAATAATAATAACAACAATAATCAATAACCAATCCTCCACTCCCAGACGCGTTGCCACCCTTCCACCCAGCTCAGCTCAGTGTTCTGGGCTTCCCACAATCCTTTTATATCCCCTGACCCGGAAATGGTTCCTGGCAAAACCCACAAGTCCGTTTTCCTTCCGGGTCAGGGCAAACAGTCCTTTTCTTCACCCCGGGAGCACGTCGTTTCTTCCTGTCACATGACCATGACGTACTCCCAGGTTATAGGGCACATGTGAGCCTACGAGCCCCCCTACAGCGACGCCTGGTGGCCCCCAAGGTATCCAGCAGGGCTGTGTATAAAAACTACATAGTCCATGAGGCCCTGCTGGAACTCGGGGCATGTCCACGCTGCTGGGAGAGCTCCTCCTGGCGGCCTGGGGGTGAGGGCCAGAGAAAGAAGCCGGCAATCCACCACAATATGTATATATGTAGATATGTGTATATGTAGATATGTATATAAGTATATATGTTTATGTATATATATGTTTACATAACCTCTTTAACACACTACTTCTCCGCTGCGAAGCGCGGGTATTTTGCTAGTATGATGTATAAAGTGTGCAAATTTTACATCTCAAAATTGTGCTTGCTTGTATACTATACTAATTAACAGAAATAAAATTTTTAAATACATTATTAAAAACAATTATGGTGCTGAAAACAGGACAAATAAATAACACTCATGGGAGCAAAACTGGCATCAAGCCAAAACAGAGAGATGAGATTGCTGAAGAAGGTCGCTGTTGTCTTGGTCTGTGGCATTGGTCCCAGAATGAACCCCAACTTCTGGTGGCTTCTGGGTTTATATGTCACCAGTCTGGAAGAAGCTGGGCTTCTTGATGGAGGCAGAACTGGGTTACACGTCCTCCAGTCAGCAAGCTTCGGAACTACAGGCAGAAAAGGACCAGGTAATTAGTAACAGTTGCTCCTTCTGAGATTCCTGAAGATGTCCCCTATGTATGCACTCATACTTGTCCACAGGTATACCTTCCTCCCTCTCTAATTAAATATTTTCTGAGGCTGAGCCCCCCACAAGTGTGAACTGCATGAGGCTGCATTTCCTGCTGAGGCAGGTCTACACGCTCACATTCAATTAGTTTAAATATTTATGGCAGACTGAGTTACACGGTCTGTGACACCTTTGGTTAACAGAAGTGACTGACACCCGAAGCATTTGCATGAGACACAGCACTCACAGCACTTTGAAGAGAGTCTTTGGACATCATTTTAGGAATTTGACTTCCGTTTGGTTTACAATACAGAGCAGTGGGATGACCAACTGTCTGTCTGAGATGCAGATGTTTCTCACTGTGTAAGGCATAGCCAGTCACTTAACTAATTAGGCAAAGCCAACTGCATAATACAGTAATCCCTCCTCCATCGCGGGGGTTGCGTTCCAGAGCCACCCGCGAAATAAGAAAATCCGATAGAAACCATATGTTTATATGGTTATTTTTATATTGTCATGCTTGGGTCACAGATTTGCGCAGAAACACAGGAGGTTGTAGAGAGACAGGAACGTTATTCAAACACTGCAAACAAACATTTGTCTCTTTTTCAAAAGTTTAAACTGTGCTCCATGACAAGACAGAGATGACAGTTCCATCTCACAATTAAAAGAATGCAAACATATCTTCCTCTTCAAAGGAGTGAGTCAGGAGCAGAGACTGTCATAAAGACAGAGGAAAGCAAACAGATCAGTAGGGCTGTTTGGCTTTTAAGTATGCGAAGCACCGCGGCACAAAGCTGTTGAAGGCGGCAGCTCACACCCCCTCCGTCAAGAGCACAGAAAGAGAGAGAGACAGAGAAAAACAAGCAAGCAAAAATCATTACGTGCCCTTCGAGCTTTTAAGTATGCGAAGCACCGTGCAGCATGTCGCTTCAGGAAGCACCTGAACAGAAGGTAGCAACGTGAAGATAATCTTTCAGCATTTTTAGACGAGCGTCCTTATCGTCTAGGTGTGCGAACAGCCCCCCTGCTCAATCCCCCTACATCAGGATCAGAGAAAGTCAGCGCAAGAGTGAGAGAAAAGTAAGTTGGGTAGCTTCTCAGCCATCTGCCAATAGCGTCCCTTGTATGAAATCAACTGGGCAAACCAACTGAGGAAGTATGTACCAGAAACTAAAAGACCCATTGTCCGCAGAAATCCGCGAACCAGCAAAAAATCCGCGATATATATTTAAATATGCTTACATATAAAATCCGTGATGGAGTGAAGCTGCGAAAGGCAAAGCGCGATATAGGGAGGGATTACTGTATAAAATAAGTCAGGGATTTCGCTGGATCATTTATAACTGAAGATTACTTTGAATTAATGAGCTGTAGCTTTTCATGGCACTGGTAAAACTCTGCCTTCCATTATGGCTGCATTTTCATGTCCAAGGGACCCATATTGAACTGTGATATTCTTGCGTCATTGGTGTCTTTCTTTGTCAACAAAGTGCTGGGTTACAAAACCACAAATGATTACCAGGCTTACGAGAATGAAAGAAAAATACAGTAGTTAAAGAAGTCTGATAAAATGCTTCACCACAGCACTGCAGGATGCAACAAAATTTTTTTAGCACTCTGTTTTGCATCTCTTGTGATGTGACTAAAGTCTGTTAAATCTGAGAAAGTGAGAGATTTCAAGCAATATAGCAGCATAAACCTTCAAAAACGTCTGTTTGGCTAGAAGATGAGCTTCTGCTCTTAGACCGTCTGGTGGACAATTCTTTTATCTGCAAACCACAAGTCTGCTGGGTCAGTTCCCACATGTTCGGTGACCTCGTTACATCACCTGCCTTGGCTCACATTGTAGAAATCCTCAAAATGGTTGTAGCCTGTACATGCTTTTTATAGGCCACTTTAGATAGAAAGTGTGATGAAAGGCATGGTGGCAAAACTCAAAGCCAGTTTTTTCTTCCTTGTTCTTTTCTGGATATTTCTCTCTGTGCATCTTCCTGTTTTTCCATGATTATTTATAAGATTCATTTTGTTCTCTTATAGTCGTCATTCTTGAAAGTAGTTGGACAGAAAAAACTGTCCTTAATTATAAAGTTCATTTGCAGTGTTTATGAGCAGCATGGCACTGCAGGAAGTGGAACTGGCAACTTAACTCTTGAACTCATGCTGTCTTCCCAGCTGGGTAATGGCTTGCTTCTCCTGTGCGCATGTAGATGCCCCCACAGACAATAGTTTGCAGCCATGTCTCAAAAACATATCTGGGGATTATTAAATGATGGAAGTGTGGCACCATGGGTAGAGCACCTTAAGCCTCATCTTAAGCCTAAATGAAATAAACTGAGGTAAGTGTTCAAGTGTGGAGACAATTGAGGAGATGTGGGGCAGGTTTAAAAGTGTTTTACATGTAATGCAGGACAAGTTTATCCCAAAGTTTAGAAGCAGTAAGAAATCATAGAGAACTTCATCAAATAAACAGCCATATAACCCATTGAGGCCTAACAACTCTCGTGTAAACAACAGAGATTATGAGAGCAACAATAAAAAAGGCATTAGGAAAGCTGAAAGGCACTTAGATAGAAATATGGCAGAAAACCTGAAAGATGACCTGGAGATACTTTTAATATTTTAGTGGTAGAACAACAGTTAAGCAGGAGGTGAAGAGTATTAGGAACAGTAGAAGTGAGCTAAATTATATAGAGACTGAAATAGCAAAAGCTCTGAATGCGTATATTTCTGAGGTTTATTAATTCAAAGTTATTAATAACTTCCCAAAAGTAACAGGGATTAATAAGAAGGTGTTTAATAATTCGGAAATTGTAGAGAGAGAAGTGCTGCTTAGATTAAAAAGGCTGAAATCAAAGAAATCACCAGTATCAGATAACATTCATACTCATGTTCTTAAAGAAGTTGGGGAGTACATCTCATCATTCAATCTACTCTATATATAACATCCTAAGTGTAAAAGTTAAACGATTTTGTGTAACGATTTTATGTGACATTTTTATGTCACGCTTTAAATCTGGCTTATTTTAAAACCTACATATATATGTTTGGTATCAATCTTTTCAGAATATTTCGAACTTTAATGTGATGTTGTTAGATTTTCAGATTCTTGTTCCGTTTTTAAATTATAAACTAAAAAATATCAAGAACTCACGTCCCGCGAGACGAGACTTTGTGCCAAGAGATTTAACCACGCCCGGGGCCAGAAATAAAAGACAAGGTCATGCAGCACGGCAGCAGCAGCAAGCCAGCAGCTGATTGAGCAAAGAGGAGGTAAAAAAAAAACATATTTGTTTCCCATTGTATCACCGTTTAAGAGGGGGTTTCAGAGGAGCGAAAATGTCGCCTTGGGGTGCGTTCAGCCCCCTCTTCACAACACGAGCGGCAGAGACATGAAGTGGCTGGTGCATAGTGTATGCTGGGGAATGGTGTAGGTGGGGTGTGGGGGTTGGTGAGCGAATCAAGCAGGGGGCGAACCTCCTAGTACAATATAAATGATTAGACACAAATGTTTTAAAAATCTCTGCACACTGGGGAAATTCCTAAAGACTGGAGGCTCGTAAATATTATCCCATTGAATAAAAAGGGTAATTTGGCTCATCCAAGTAATGATAGGCCAGTCAGCTGAATGTACATCACTTATGGAAAAGATCAATTAGTACAGTCTAGACCAGGAGTATTAGTAAATACTTGACATGGGTTCAGATGAGGAAGGTCATGTTTTACTAATATTCTGTAATTCTGTGAGGAAGCATCAAAAGCATATGATCAGAGAGGTGCTTTTGATATTATCCCTCTTGATTTTCAGAAGGCTGGTTACAAGATGCCACATGAGAGGCTAGTAATGAAACTAAGAGAAGTGAGAATTCAGGGTCTGTAGGTGGGTAAAGTTTTGTCTCAAACACAGGAAGCTAAGGGTAATGGATCAGAATTAGGTGATGTTAAAAATGGTGTCCCTCAGTTGTTAGTCCTGGGGCCGCTGTCCTTTTTAATATAAATGAATAAATATAATGATCTGGACTTGAAAATAATCAATATGCTGATTAAGCTTGCCGATTACACCTAACTAGGTGGAAGGTCAGATCACATAGCATCAGCTAAATTGTTACAGAGGGTCTTGCATAGCATACACGCTTGGGCAGATTTTTGGCAGATGAAATTTAATGTAAGTTAACATAAAGTTTATGTGCCAGAAATAGAAAAGTTATATTGGAATACACAATGGGAGGTTTGTACCTTGAAAGTACACCTTATGAGAAGGATCTAGAAGTCATTACACAATGACTCAGATTTTTTATTAATAATTTTTATGTGTTTAATATAAGGGTGTTAATGAATTATTTTTGTATGTTATCTATTCATTATTATTATATAAGTTTAGTTGATATTTCTTTTCTTGTAACTTTTTCTGTGAGATCTTGTAAAGCACTTTGAGCTACATCCTGTTTACAATAATGTGAAGAAATAAATCTTGCTGTTGTTGTTATAGCGGACTCATCACTGTCCAGACAGTGTACAGAAGTGATTAAGAAGGTTATTAGGAGGTTAGGCTACATATCATGTTGAGTAGAATACAAGTCAAGAGGTATATAAGGCACTTGTAAGGCCTCACCTGGAGTCACCTGGTCTTCATATTACAAGAGAGACATAGCAGTGCTAGATAAGGCCCAGAGAAGAGCAGCTAGGCTGATTCCAGGACTGAGTGGTATGAGCTGTGAGGAGAGATTGAAGAAGATGAACTTTTCAGTTTAAAAAGATGCAGATTATAAGTTAAAATGATTGAAGTGTTTAAAATTGCAAAGGGAATTACAACAGTGAATCACATCTGTTACTTTAAAGTAAATTCTTCAACAAGAACACGGGGATACAGTTGGAAACATGTTAAGGGCACATTTTGTACAACTATTATAAAGTTGCTCTTCTCACAAAGAACCAGGGACACCTCATTCATTTTTAAGAACATGTGGTGTCGCTGTTTCCACTGCTCTGCCTGCTCATCTTCTTGATCCCCTGTCTCACTCTTTCTGCTCCCCTAGGCCTCAAGTGCCCAGCCTCTATGCTATATTGTGTGAATCAGACGATTGGCCTCTCCTCTTGATTTCAGTTTGGCTCAGAGTCCTCTCTCCTTCCTCTATGCCTCCTGCCTTGTTGTCCATGTAAAATGCTATTCCCCAAGATCCTGATTATGAACAAATCCAAGTATATTTCCTTTACAGACTTTACCCTAGTCCCCATAAGTGCTATCTTGTAACTGATCCTGTCACTTTTGCCCACTGGGTGTTGTCCCAGGCACTTTTCTCTACATATTCTATCAATCAATATTCAGTCCTAATTTTTTCTTCTCCATTGATCCTGGACATTGTCAGGGTTATGGGTGCTATTAATCATGTTCTGTATAATTCTGTTTAATTTAATACATTGCAAATTCTAAATAAATAATTGATCACAAAAAAGGGAACCACAGATACATGAAATAAACTACCGAGTGGTATGGTAGCAATAGCACTTTGGGTCACTTCAAATCTCAACTTGATGTTATTTTGTATAATCTAGGAGAATAGGATAGAAATATTTGTTGGACTAAATACCTATTCATATCAAAATTGTTCTAATGTTCAGATTCTTAGGTTCAAAACTCAGCCTGAGCTATGCCTGTGTGGATTTTACACATTCTCCCCGTTTGTTAAATTGTACATTCTCCAATTGAGAGGGTGTGTGAGTGTGTCCTCACACCCGAAGCTTCTGAGACAAACAGCTACTCCATGCAACCTAAACTTAAAGAGCACATTAGAAAAATGACGGCTTGCTGGATAGTTGATAAAGTATCAGCATAAGCATGTTCAGGGTTGGTTCTTGCCTTATGTCCAATGGCGTCAGGATACGGTTCAGCTCCTGCATTACCTTGATGGGAAAAATGATTCTTGATGGGTGGATGAAGAGTACATTTTTTAATCAGGTCTTTCAAAGGACAGAATTGATTTTTCATGCACAGATGGGAGGAATTTGTATGATTTGGAGTTTTTGATATATGTAAATTTCAGTTCTAGCCTTATTTTTAGTGCATCTATTTTTTTGTCACCTAAGGGCACATGCATAAAATGTACTTATGCTTGGAAACGAGTGCAAGCCATTGTGGTAAAGTGCATTAAAGGGTCCATCACAGTGTGACTTTTATAATTAAGAATATTGAGGTTCATGCTCTGTTGGTGCAGGCACTGTTGAATGTTCTGTGTAGAGGCAAGATAATTACTTGATTAGCTCTGCTGTTCCACATTAGCACTCCATAGATCATAATTAGGACGCTCCACTCCTGAGTATAAGTCAGCAGAGGAGGACGTGGATTTGGATTGAGGGACTGAGGTTTGTGATTCTTTTAAAGAACAGTTCCTTGTTATGATTTATCTTTGATTTTAACCGTTTTAATTCAGCAGGCCAGTTTTCGGGTCAGCCACATAGGGGCATACACCCAAAATTTAAGAATAACATCCTCAACTATCTACCGTCATGACTCTGCTGGCGTGAATGACGGCCTATACATTTCTGTTATACTATGCTACTGTTACAAGACTCTACTCTCTGAATCTGGCATATTCCCAAAGGACAGCTTCATCTCTCTACCCACATAATATTCTGCTGTCTAGTAATATTGTTATGCTACTTAGTAAGGTACGCTGCTGTTTTTTTAGCTGCAAATCAGTATTGCTTTTTCTCGTAGTTTCAAGAACAAATTGGAAATGATTTCAGTTGTACTTTAACATGGGAGTAACTCATAGCAATAAATGCTTAGTGAGAAGTGAAAGTAGGCAAAGAAAGCTTTTACGCTTCTGCTCCCCTGAGCTCACTTTACGACATCTGTGTCACGGTATGACAAGTGTACTGTCACAGTCAAACTCCCCACCTGCAACAGTCCCCGGAGTGAGAGGCGCCACACCTGACCAACTCTGAGTGCTTGACATCAGAAGTGAGAGCCCCATGTGGAAGGGGAGCTCCGGTGCTGCATCCCGCCAAATGGTTCAGGTGTAGAACTGCATCACAAGAACTTTGTAGGTTTATAGAGTCACAGGTACAGGACACAGTGAAATTCGTACTGACATATGCTAATCAACATGGAACAAGTCACCACTCTCTAGCACCATAATTCATAAATATGTCTTCCTCACCTAAAATATCTCAGAACATTTTGTTATTAACAATGCAAGTTAAAGACAGTAAGCGATAAAAACATCTACAAAAATACATCATAGAACAAATATATTGGAAAAAATATGACAGTAATGGGGTGTTCACAGCTAGACTTCTATGCAGGCTAACTGGGCTCCAGGTCCCCACAGGCTCCAGGAGCCCTGAAATTAATCAAAATAATAAAAGAATGATTGGTTCCGTCCATTTATAGGAGATGGACGTCTGAAGCAGAGCTCCGCTAGCAGCGGCTTTATTTTCCCACGTATTTCATATTATTTAGAGGTATCCTGTATTTAACCCGACCAAGGAACTTCCACTACAATATACAAGCATGACTAACAAGAAGAAAAGTCAGAAAGAACCGGAAAAGAAACTTAAAGCTGTATCAAAGTCTGGACAGACTTCCGGCCTGAGTGCAAGTGCAAGGTATGGCCTCACGGAGACTGACCTGGAACAGGCAGACGAATGTGCAGAATTCCTGGGACCCCGCTCCATTGTATTGTCTCCAGTCGAGAGTGAAAATGGGAGCGAAGGTGCAAGTGATACAGGTCGCGATGGATCACCGATTTCTGAGGATCATTCGAGACTAGAAAGAGCTCTGCAGGATGTGCTCTCATCTACTCATCGCGAGCCTGCAGCGCCTACTGTAACAGGAGCTGCATTTCCACTCGCGGAGCACGAAAGCCGAAGCAAACTGTCCAAACTGAAAAAGAAGATCGCTACACTGGCCACTGCCATGGTTACGGCCATGAATGAGCTTAAGAATGAGCTTAAGAAAGATAACATGAATGATCTTAAGAAGGTGACCATTGAGCTCAAGAAGGATAACAAAGATAAGGAAACGTGTCTATTTAAACGTTTTGACGTGAACTTTAAAGGCATGTTGGAGAAATTAGTGGAACACATTGAAGAAACTAATTCCAAACTGAAAATGCTTGATGACCATATTAATGACGTTTCAGATCAGCTGGAAGACGTTAAGCAGGGACTCACGGCTCGAGTGGAAACAGCGGAACAACTGGCGTCCAACGCCGATGAAAAAGCCACAGCTGCGAACTCGGAATGCAAAAAACTTGGAGACAGACTTGCAGCCCTGGAGGATGGGTGCATAAGAAATAATATAAGAATTGAGGGTATACCTGAGAAACGAGAAAGCTCAAGCTCAAGCCCAGTGAAATTTGCAGTAGAATTACTGTCTAAAATAATTGGAGATGACTTTAAACTCGACATTGAGATAGCCACGGCTTATCGCACAAAGATACCAAGCGCCTTTAAACCTAGGTTTTTTATTGTCCACTTCGAGCGACTACGATGTAAGCTTGATGTGATGGCACTTCTCAGACGCAAGCAAGAGATTATATTCGAAAATAATCTTATTCGTATTTTTCCCGACTTCTCACCATCAACAGCTGCAAAACGCAGATCCTACATCGACATTAAAAAGTTGCTACGGAAAGCCGATATCAAATACAGCCTCTTGTATCCCGCCAAACTGAAAGTGGAAGTTCAAGATCAACATTATATTTTCTTAAGCAAAGAAGAAGCTGAAAAAGAACTAAAGAAGCTGTTTCCGACACTTTTTTGAAAGTTAATAAGGAGCCGTATTCTATCAAGGCACGGGAAGGACCTATGATCTGCTCTCTGGATCCATGTTTAAAGAGACTAGTATTATAATTATACATCCCTTTTTTTTTTCCTTTTCTTTATATGGACTTTATATGTTTATGTTTTAATCAGAGTTATAGACGTGAGTGTGAAAATGTGGAAGTAATTAAAGTAGGATTCGTTTTTTTTTTTTTTATTTTACTATACCTTAAAGTAGACTGTTTAACTTCATACCCTTGGTTTATTGCTTTTTCTACTATTTATACTATTACCATTATACTATTACAGTAGGAATTACCAGGTTTATCCTAGACTAGTTTTTAAAATCATTCCCAGGGTTGTTTCTTTTTTTTTTTATCTTAATATCTTAACTTATAAGCGCTGAAGATTATTTCAAGCTTAAAGACTGTTAATGAGAACATCTTCGGCAGATAGTATTAAGAATTTAACTGCAAAAGATATCTCTGTTTTAATTCTGTAATGCCGCTGCAGGGTGGGGTTTGTTTTGTTTTGGACGTGCTCTGTCTCTTCGTATGTCAGAGGACTGGAACATCGCGAAGTGGGGTCTAGCCTCATGTGGGGAGGCAAAATGGGGGGGGTGGGGGGATAAAGGGGGGAGAGAAGGAGAGCAGGTTATATCTAATCTATTCTTGTAATTCTTATAATTATAAATATCAATGCAACAATAGGCTAAAATGCAATAACTCATGGGGAATCTTGAAACTAAGATTACAACTGCCATATTACCAATTAAAACTATAAATGACATTAAAAACTCAGAATCAATGTCTCCATGATGGGACAGTTAACTTTGTGAGCTGGAATGTTAAAGGCCTGAATCACGAATTAAAGAGAAAGAAAGTATGCTCTCATCTAACAGGCTTAAACGCTAAAATAGTATTTCTATAGGAGACCCACTTACTAACCAAGGATCAGTTCAGATTACAAAAAGACTGGACTGGCCAAATGTTCCATTCTAGCTTTATAAAGAAAACTAGAGGGGTGGGAATTCTCATACATAGAACAGTTCCATTTGTAGCATCAGATGTAGTGTCAGACCCTGAAGGGAGATATGTGATGGTCATGGGCAACTTATATAACAGTAAAATGATTTTGATAAATGTTTATGCACCCAATGTTGATGATAAGGAATTCATGCAAAATCTATTTGCATCCATTCCCAATGTGAACACTCATAAAATTATAATGGCTGGGGACTTTAATTGTGTTTTAAATCCACTCTTAGATAGGACTCCTGTGACAGGGGGGACGACATCTAATACTGCAAAGATAATTACACAGTTTTTGAATGATCACAACTTATCAGACCCCTGGAGGTTTCTTAACCCAAACTCAAGAACATATTCGTTCTACTCACCAGTGCATTATAGCTACTCAAGAATTGATTATTTTTTTATAGATAATAATTTCCTGCCTACAATTAAATCATGCAAATATGACACAATTGTTATCTCTGACCATGCCCCTCTAGTCTTGGAGCTAAAATCATTAAGCCCCTCACACTCACCTCGCAGATGGCGTCTTAACCCTCTTTTATTGGCAGACGAGAACTACACAGAATTTATATCCAAACAAATCAGCTTCTTCCTAGAGACAAACACGCCCACAGAGGTTTCTGCAGGAACACTCTGGGAAACTCTAAAGGCCTTCTTAAGAGGAAAGATTATTTCATATCTTTCCCACAGAAATAAATTAGAAACCAAGAAAGTGTCAGAGCTAAGAAATGAAATTACTAGAATAGATGAAGAACAAGCCAGGTGTCCAAATGAAGTTCTCCACAGGAAAAGGCAGGCCCTACATACAGAACTTAACATCTTAACAACTAAAGAAACTGAACAACTTATTTATAAGTCTAGACAGCATTACTATGAACACGGAGAAAAAGCTAATAAGCTTTTAGCTCAACAAATTCATAAACAAGAAGTTCACAATGCAATACCAGTAATCACCAACAAGAATGGAGAAGAAATCATCGACCATAATAAAATAATGCACACATTTAGAGATTACTATAAGCCTTTATATTCCACTGAGCCCAAAGAAGACAACACACAATCTAATGCATTTCTGGATAA
Organism: Erpetoichthys calabaricus; assembly: GCF_900747795.2. Taxonomy (NCBI): domain Eukaryota; kingdom Metazoa; phylum Chordata; class Cladistia; order Polypteriformes; family Polypteridae; genus Erpetoichthys; species Erpetoichthys calabaricus. The sequence goes on along the minus strand of NC_041405.2, from coordinate 55,910,249 downwards.
TTCACAAATACCACAAATAGATGCTTTAAGTGCTGAGGAACTGGATAAACCTCTAACGCTAACAGAATTACTAGACGCTATAAAGTCACTACAAAGCGGGAAATCATCAGGCCCTGATGGTTACCCCGTACAATTTTATAAGAAATTCTCCACTCAGCTAGCTCCCCTCTTATTGGCAACATTTACAGAAGCTAGAGACAACCAAATACTACCTCAAACATTTCGACAAGCATTAATCACCGTCTTTCCTAAACAAAATAAGGACTTGTTACAATGTGCATCATATAGACCAATTTCACTCCTGAAAATCCTAGCTAGGATGGAGAAAGTGCTGCCCTCAGTAATATCACTAGATCAAACTGGATTTATTAAAGGCCGACACCTATCTTCAAATCTCCGACGCTTGTTTAATGTTATATATTCACCAGCAAAATCAAACACCCCAGAGATATTACTATCATTAGACGCAGAAAAGGCATTTGACATGATTGAATGGAATTACCTTTTCACTGCATTGGAGAAATTTGGGTTTGGCCCGAATATTTGTGCTTGGATCAAACTACTGTATACCAGTCCAGAAGCTTCAGTTTGTATTAATAACATTTGCTCAGACTACTAGAACGTGGTACCAGACAAGGATGTCCCTTGTCGCCACTGTTGTTTGCAATCGCTATTGAACCACTGGCAGTTCACTGCCGAAATTCTTATCAGATAAAGGGGATTGTCAGAGAAGGACTGGAACAGAAAATTTCTCTATATGCAGATGATATGGTCTTATATATATCGGACCCAGAAAACACTGTCCCCGCTGTTTTAACAGCACTAACAGAATTTCAAAAGATACCTGGTCTTAGAATTAATCTGAATAAAAGTATACTCTTTCCAGTGAATTCACAAGCATATAATATTAAATTAGACACCCTACCTTTTACCATAGCAGATCAGTTTAAATACCTAGGGGTAAATATCACAAGTAAACATAAAGCTCTTTATCAACAAAATTTTGGCGTCTGTATGGAAAAAATTAAGCAAGACTTGCATAGATGGTCAACCCTTCATCTCACTCTAGCCGGAAGAATTAACATTGTTAAGATGAATATCCTTCCTAAACTTCTCTTTTTATTTCAAAACATTTCAATATATATCAATAAATCGTTTTTTAAACAGTTAGTTTCAATAATGACCTCATTCATTTGGAACTCAAAACACCCACGTATCCGAAGAGCGACCCTACAAAGACCTCAGGCAGAAGGTGGCATGGCTTTACCTAATTTTCAGTTTTATTACTGGGCAGCAAACATACAAGCCATAAAAACCTGGACACAAATAAATGAACATACACAGGCTTGGTCCGCAATAGAAGTAAAATCCTGTAGTACTTCTTTATATTCCCTGCTCTGCTCTCCAATAAATGAAAGTTATCGCAAATATACTAATAACCCAATTGTGCTTTACTCACTCAGAATATGGAACCAAATTAGGAAGCATTTTAAGATGGAAAATCTTTTATCAGTGGCACCTCTGCAAGGGAACCACCTCTTTCAACCTTCGCAAGTATATCCAGTTTTTAATACCTGGAAAAGTTTAGGGATTAAAATGCTCAGAGATCTTTATATAGACAACATATTTACATCTTTTGAACAATTACGTTCAAAATTCAACCTCCCAGCTACACATTTCTTTTACTATCTTCAAATTAGAAATTTTGTTAAACAGAAATTGCCCAATTTCCCCCACCTCGCACCCTCCACAATGCTGGAAAAAATACTGCTCAATTAAGAGGAAACAAACACCATTTCCGCAATATATAAAATCTTATTAGAGTCCCTACCTTTCAAAGATCCAAGAGGACATTGGGAAGAAGATCTCTTAATCAATATATCAGAAAAGGAGTGGAAGGTAGCAAAGCAGAGAATTCACTCAAGTTTTATATGCGCAAAGCATAGAATTATTCAACTAAAATTTATATATCGAGCTCATCTGTCTCGCTTAAAACTGTCCAAAATGTTTCCAGGGCAGGATCCAACCTGCGAGCGCTGCAACCAAGCTCCTGCCTCACTGGGTCACATGTTTTGGGCCTGCACCAAACTAACATCATTTTGGACAAAAATTTTTAAGTGCCTCTCAGACAGCCTTAGTATCACAATTCCTCCTAACCCATTAACAGCTGTGTTCGGTGTTCTTCCAGATAGACTTGAATTGGAGAAGGACAAGCAAACGGTGACTGCATTCACTACACTTTTGGCACGTAGACTTATTTTGTTAAATTGGAAGAATCCTAATTCTCCTCTTATAAATCAGTGGGAAACCGATGTTTTATATTATTTGAAATTGGAAAAAATCAAATTTTCAGTTAGAGGATCTGTACAACATTTTTTCAAAACATGGCAGGATTTAATCAATATTATTTTAGAATAAGAGAAATAACTATTATTGCATTTAACTCTCTTCTCCATCTCTTATTTACATAGATATTTACTTCTCCCTTTCTTTTGTTTAATGTTGCCTTATTAAAAAGCCTAAAGCAATATTTTCCTTTAGCTAAGCTCTCCTTCTCAGGGGTGGGGTTTGATTTGTCTTCAAATTTGTTGGGTTATAAATTGATCTGTTTGTATGGAATGATTACAATAAAAATTAATAAAATAAAAATATTAAAAAAAAAATAATAAAAGAAAAAATATTACTGCCACTGGACAGACCAGTCGAGTACTCTGGAAACATTTTACTGCTATTCCTGAGATAACTCGTCCACAGCCAGTCACACACACATTTACTCATCTCAAGTGAACTGCTGTTAGAACAGCTTTTGGTTCAGCAAAGCCAATATGGGCTGTCAAAGCGTAAAGCGATTTATCATTTGATAGTAGTGACAGTTCTTCAGAAGTGGCCAGTGACAACATGATAGATTCCGGTTCTAGTGACAGCAAAGCATGCAATAGTAATGAGTTCCTCAAATGGTAAATTATGATGTCACTTCCAATGTGCACGATTTCATAAGAGTGATGGGCAACTTGTCATTCACTGGATCTCTACGATTCAAGTCTACTGTATTAGGTACAGATGACTTTTTACAGGATTTCAATCTCTTCACAAGTGTAATTGTGACTCTCCCCAATGAACGTGCACAGCAATTGATCCAGCAGTACATGCTGAAACCAAATAACCCTAACCCTTATCCAGACACTTCTCTCATGACAACTCAGTTTGGTAGGGTGGCCAGCTAGTGGTTCCAAACGTCTTCCATTTATGATGATGTCAGTGCTCTTGAGAACCTTCAGTGCTGTAGGAACATTTTGATAGTTTCCCCAGATCTGTACCATGACACAATTACTAAGCCTTGATTTTCCATGCTAGTCTTTCGGTGGTCCTCTCAGAGCAGCTAGGAGGGGCACCTCTCCCCAAGTCCCTCCCAGGGGGTGTTTTAACTCATCAGTCACTTTACCTGATGTATCAGAGCTCATACTGGAGTAACATAAAAGCAACTGATCCGTGGTGGGATTAAAAGCTAACTAATCCAAAAAATGCAATGTTCATACTTGCTGTATTCCTGCTACACTTCTCTTCATTCTGACTGAGCAGATCGGATGTCAAAGGGCAGGTCTGTCTCAGCAGGTAATGCAGCCAAGGACAGCAATTTTACTGGGCTCTGCTATTGAAATGGTTTCATTTAAGCCTGGAATGCTTTTTCTAAATGTAGAACTCTGCAAGGAGAGAAGCAGGAAAGTGTGACAGAATATTCGCTGACCTAATCCACTCCATTGAGAAACACCGTCATGAGTTAAAAGAGATGATTCGAGCTCAAGAGGATGCCATTGTGAAGAAAGCTGATGATGTCATGGGGCAGCTGGAGGGTGAAATTGAGGATTTGAAGAAAATAAACCTCAGACTGAGGAAGCTTTCAAAGGCTGACCAATGCCATTTCTTTCAGGTAAAGCCCACTGATAGCGAGCGTGCCGGGGGTACATTTTCTCATCTCCACTGTTTTGTTCTTTTTATCTTCTTGACCTGCCTAATTCCACAGATATTCACTTATTTCTCTTCTCATACAGAATTTCAAGACTTTCTGTATTCCTCCTAAAGACCGTGACCTTCCTAAACTTCCCAAAAGTGTGGATGGCTCTTTTAAAAACTTGACCAGGGAATTGTTTAGCCTGAAGCAGCAAGTGGACGAGCTTCTCAGACGAGCGCCAATGAAAGTGACTCAGAATGGTAGGTGTTTGAAGCTTACCGAAATGGGTGGAACAACAAACAAAAGGCTTATTTACAGCAGGTTGACTCTCCCTCTAAACTGTAATGATATTAAATGGAAAAAAGAAGCTTATAACATGGTGAACATTCATACATTTTGTAACCTGCTTATCGACCTCAGGGTCCTACAGCACTATAACTGGGCATTGGCTGAGAAGTATGAATGATATGGTAAGGAATTTCCTCTGTTACAGGATATTATTTTCGTTAAGGACCCCAGAAATGATTACTTGGGGGTACTAAATTATATGGAAGAAGCTTTGGAAAACCCAGAAGATGTAAATGCAGGGGTGGTACTGTACAACTGCGGCTTGACCCTTTAACAGATAAGGGCTCAGGAGCATAGAAACATCTACTCACTGGGGAGTGTTCACGAACCTCGTAGTGGTCCATTTAAAATGGAATCCGCAGCATAATTGAGTGTGCAACATGTGAAGGGGTCTGACAACTTTCCAAATTTTGAGATAGATAGATAGATAGATAGATAGATAGATAGATAGATAGATAGATAGATAGATAGATAGATAGATAGATAGATAGATAGATAGTAAATTTTGTGTGGTCTAGAAGGCATCACACATAACTAAATACAGTTTAGACAGTACGACTGATAAATACTCTTGATTTGTCCACGTTTAATTTCCAATTAACATTTTGAAATGGCAAAAAAGAAAAATGTAGTCTAGCCTACATGCAGAGGTTATGAGACATTATTCATGATGGCCTGAGCATTAACCAACATCCTCCTGTCTGCTGCTGTCTCTGGAGAGTGCAGGCGATTGTCTAGGACAGGCCTGGCCTTCCAGATTGCTGCTCCGGCTATCGTCTGTCCTCACTCCACTCCACTCGCACCCACAGACTGACAGCGCACACATATACAGGACTGTGTTACTTCACTCTCATCCCACACCTAGCAGGCTTGAGGCTGTAGGCCTCTGAAACAGGTTCACTTCATGGTCTTAAATCTGCCCAGTGACAGGATTTCTCTATTGACATAATTTTGATGCAGATCACCTCCTGTGTGTCATGAATGGGACTAGATAAAGAAAATGCAAGGGGTGAGCTTTCATGCAACAGAATAAAATGAAGATAAATCGCTATTATCTTCCCCTTCTAGGGGGTGTCCAGGTGCTGAAGGATGCATTGCTTTCTGATTACAAGTCGGCGGAGGGTCAAAAGGGTAAATATCTTACATAGAGAGACAGACAGATAAAAAGGCAGTGACAGGCATTATAGAAGACTGACACGCTAGCTGTAGATGAATAGATGCTACTCCATTGAACCCTGAGGGGAAATTCACAAGGGCTCAGTGCTCTGCATCCTGATGGAGTCAGCCTCTCTTTGGATTTTTGCAGTTTTCTTTATTTCAAGTTCATCACTTACTGCCATTCAGCGTTTACAAAATCAGGTCTCCATGTATTAAAGCTGTCAATAGTAGAAAGTCAAGGACATCCTTTGACAGTATCAAATGAAAGCATGTGGAGTGTGTGTCTGTCTGTGTGTAAACAGGCCCTGCTATGGACTGGTGCCCCATGCAGTTCATCCAGTGCCACCCAGTCCTTGTATTAGCTTACACAGGTTTCAAGGCTGGCTAATAGACTTGTTTTCAGCATTGCGCCATGTTTGAGCTTTAGAGCAAAGCTTTGAAACATATTCTGTTCACATTTCTATTCAGCTCTATAAAAGCTAACAGTTGTAAAAACGAAAAACATTGAGGTGGCCCGGTGCATGGGGTTAGTGTGAACAGCACACATCTCAATAGCTGTGAGATTTTCAACATACGTGGAGGGCATGTTGAAGGCCCCAAATCAGCCTGGTATCAAAGTACCCTGCGATGGCCTGGCATCCTGTCCAGGTGTGGTTTGATTTTGGTGCCCACACTCTACCTACAAGCAGATGTTCCCATCCTTTCTGCTCACTGACTCTCTTTTTTTTTCTTGACCTCAGCCAGGAAGGCACAGATTTACAGTGTGACATGTCCTGAAAGAATCAGCAGAGAAACGTTTAAACCATGTAAGTGAGATTCTGTCTTTCTTTGTTTCTATTTGCTTTCTTCTTTATATTAGTTGTCCGTTCCACAATCTGCCATCTCCTAATGTAAGAAAAGGTGGCAATAAGGAAGGCCCAGCAACTAAAGATGCCTTTCCTGGGTAAAGGTCTACCACATCTTAGGGGATGCCAGCAAATGTGTTCTTAGATGAGTCGAGAGTCACCTCTTATGGGCCCAAGACTGCCCTGTGGTCTTCTGTCAACCGGCTGGTATGGCAGCAGATGTCCAGTTTCAACGTGATGACCAAATTACTCCTGATGGCTTTATTTAATTCGTAATAACTGACATGAACTCCAAATCTCTTCCATATTGCTGAAATCCTGTACATCCAGGCCTTCAAAAATGGCCACTTGATAGCTACGGGTGAATGTGGGGCTGAGCTGTAGGCCAAGAGCTGTGTGCAGAACTGACTTCTGCGTCCACTGAGATTTGATGCCAGTGAGCCATGGCAGAGCTTTAGCATCAGCACACCCCCGTAAAGCCAGACCCCATTTTGAAAGTGCATGATGCCCTATCCTGTTGTGAAGAAGTCTAACATGGTGGGTGACACGAGGGGCCCACAGGCTGGGGACTCTCAAGTCAGGGAATGTCACTGATGACACAAAAGGAGAGAACAGCCATGTGTGACCAAAAACGATACAACTGACTCTGATGAAGTTAATAAAAATGTTAAAATAATCCAGCTGTTAAAATCAGTGGTCTAAGTCCCCAAAGGCACCTGAATGTTACACCATGTCTACATTTCCTAAAGTTTTTGCATTGAAATTCAAACATGTACTTTAAAAACATGCAGTTATTATTTTTGTTAGTGTTATACCAATAATCCCTTCAAAGGCTGGTGGCTCCTATCATTTGTAGAGGAAACAGACAGAAAAAGAATGTGAGGGTAGGACAGTGATGGCCATGATGATTACAAGAAAGTTCCTTCACCCTTTAAGGAACATCACCACAGGTCTGTGTCATCAGTGACATTTAAAGAGTTTCTGAAATAAAATTTCCATTTAAAGGTTTACACTTTCATATTACACGGTTAACAACAATATGCCACATGTCAATACATAGTACTGGTACTCATTTTCTTGATTTATATGTACTGACGTAGGTGCAAGGAGTGGGGGAATGGGGGGTTATGGCAGTCCTGGTGCAATGCCAGAGAAAGGTTGCAAAGGGATAATTTAAGCTTTTTTCATATCATGTTTCTGTAAAAATATCGAATCAGTCACATCACATAAGTGCTGAGGTATCTTTGAATGGCTTAACAACCAAAATAAGTCTCTTTTAAATCACCGGTCTGTCAGCCAGCTTACAGTGTGGACTGCCCTAATATCACAAAATTCTATGAAATAGAAGTGTAATGATTATTCCTGCCCATTATTCCAGTTTGCAGTATCATCGCTAATTTATGCAAAGAACACAATCAACCAAGTAATGCACAGTGTCAGCTTTTAACTGAGACAGCAGCTACGGAGATCTTTTTTAGCGTGCCAGGAGCAAAGGTATAGGTGGAGCAGTGTTTTCCAATTGTTTTCTGTGGTGGCAAATTTTTGTAACCCATGAAATCCCAACGCATGGAACGATTCTACCAACCACAAAAGCGTTATGTCTCTCAAATGTGAAACTGTCCGAAGCGGTGGGATGGGGTGACAAAAAAGCAGCTTGAAGATTGATGTTCAAAGACTAACACTTAGTGTACAGTGTAGAGTATAATTTTCAATCGTTGATGATGATGAACAACTGAGGATAGTATTCATGACATTTTAACACAAGTTTTAATGTAGGCCCATTTAAGAGATACGTATTGTTTCAATCAAATCGGTCTTCAGCAGGGCATTCAAAGTTAACAGTTGTTTTGATCCTTCTTTACTTTTACACGTCTCTGTCTCACATGCTGTGCCAACCTGAGAATTAATACGCTGGCCTCGTTCTCCTATTGTCGGAAGGCATTCAGGTTCAGGCTGTACTTGTTCAAGTAGTTAACAGTTCAGGTTTGAGATCATTGTCTAAGTTTAAACTATGCCATTATTGTTTTTTTAATTCCTTTGGGTTGATCCTACATTAAATTTGTGATTTATCAGTGTGTATATGCTTCATGATTTATGTATTAATTTTATTATTACATCTTTTAATGTTAGATGCTATTAATTGCAATTAGCTACATACATTTATGAGATTAATTAGTTAATTTTTTATTTGATTCCCAGACCCAATATATATATATATATGTATTGTGGAAGCCAGCCCTGGACACAGACAGACAGACACCTCCATGTCTAGAAAAACACAATTTTATTTATAGTGAAAGTCCACAGCACACAGCGCCCCAGCACCAATCATCCTTCTTCTCTGTCCTTTACAAAGTCCTTTACAAGGTCCTTCACCACCTCCACTCTTCTCCATGGAGCTCTGTCCTCTTCCTCCCGACTGCAGCCATTGAATGGAGGGAGGCGGCCCCTTTTATACACTCCCGGATGTGCTCCAGGTGCCTGATGACCGACTTCTGGCAGCACTCCCCAGTACGGCGGAATTGCTGCCCTTGCATCCGGAAGCACTCTGGGCATAAACCATCCCTGGTTTGTCAGTACTTCCTGGTGTCCCGGAAGTGCTGTTCCCCCAGGGATCAAGGACCGGTCAGGTACCCAGAGAAAAGAGGCGCCGCTCTCCCGGTTCCTCCTTCCTCCTGGCATCCCGGAGGGCAGGGCCCCTGGCCGTCTATTACAATACAGTATATTATATATATATATATATATATATATATATATATATTTATTATGGGGAACAGCTCAGACACAGACAGGTGGACACCGAAGGTTCAAACACCAACACACGTTTATTCATTATTATTTACATAAAGTGTAGCATGCACAACATAGTGCCTCCGCACCAATCACCCTTAGTCCAGGCCTCTTTACAATGCCTCTGTTCACCTGACCGCCTCCACTCCTCTCCTCCAAGCTCCGTCCTCTTCCACCCAACTCCAGCCATCGAACGGAGAGAGGCGGCCCCTTTTATCCCCACCCGGATGTGCTCCAGGTGCCTTCCAGTGAGTGCCTGCCGGCACTCCCCGGTATGGCGGAAGTGCCGGCTGTGCACCCGGAAGCATTCTGGGTGTCCCTGGTCTTCTTCCCCCCAGCACTTCCAGGTGTGGCGGAAGTGCTGAGGGCCAGGGCTCCTCAGGCATCAGGGTGCCCCCTGGCAGGTGACCACGGGCCCCTATAGAGTTGAGCTTCTAAGCTTTGCCCCCGTGGTCCCCAAAGCCACCAGGGCGGTCACCCCCTCATGGTCTGGAGGAGGCGTAATCCCTCCTCCAGTCCTTCTGGGTGTCACGGCTGGGTATCACCCCCAGCCGGGTTGCCACAATATATAAACTGTATATAAACTGCTCAAAAAAATTAAAGGAACATTTTGAAAACACATCAGATCTCAATGGGAAAAAAAAATCCTGCTGGATAGCTGTACTGATATGGACTGGGTAATGTGGTAGGAACAAAAAATTATGTGGCAGGCTAGTCCATTTTGCCGAAATTTCATTACAGCAACTCCAAATCGTACTCAGTAGTTTGTATGGCCCCCATGTGTTTGTATGCATGCCTGACAACGTCAGGGGTGGGGGAGCATGCTCCTAATGAGACGACAGATGGTGTCCTGGGGGATCTCCTCTCAGATCTGGACCGGGGCATCACTGAGCTCCTGAACAGTCTGAGGTGCAACCTGGCAGCGTCGGATTGACCAATGGAGACACAGCAAACCTTCTGGCAATGGCATATATTGATGTGCCATCCTGGAGAAGTTGGACTACCTGTACCAGCTCTGTAGGGTCCAGGTATCGCCTCATGCTACCAGTAGTGACACTGACCATAGCCATATGCAAAACTAGTGAAAAAACAGTCAGAAAAGATGGAGAAGGAGGGAAAAAATGTCAGTGGCCTCCACCTGTTAAACCATTCCTGTTTTGGGGGTCGTCTCATTGTTGCCCCTCTAGTGCACCTGTTAATAATTTCATTAACACCAAAGCAGCTGAAACTGATTAACAACCCCCTCTGCTACTTAACTGACCAGATCAATATGCCAGAAGTTTCATTGACTTGATGTTATACTCTGATTAAAAAGTGTTCCTTTAATTTTTTTTGAGCAGTATATATATATATATATATATATTCCAATGACAACAGATAGCAATAATGCATTAACTAAATCAGTAATATTAGCTGCCAACAATATTAACCAAATATTGAAGTTAATCTGAGCTGATTACATTTTTTGTCTGTCATAGTTGCTTTTCTCACAATTCAGCCAGTACAAAACTAGCAAGCAAGACAGCCGCCTATGTGTGTCTGTGAAATTTACAAACGTGCCACAACACTTTTCGACTAATGCTAGCAACTTCAACGACATGTATTGGTCCCGTGGTCTCTTGCAGTAAAAAATAATGCACAGCCATGCATCAGCTTGGCACTGTAACATCAGCTAATATTCGTTAAACATGTGATATCAAAACTAACAGACATAACGCTACTCCATTACTCCAGTAAATCGCTAGCTTTAGTGTAGTGCCAATTGATGTAACTTTATCGAGCTTACTGGAAGCTGAACACATTTTAGATTTCTAACCATAAATTTGCTATGCTCCTGATTTGTGTTGACTTGAAGCCACCTCTCTGCTCTGTAATGGCAAATAATTAAAAACAGGTGACTGTCAAGACAATTCCTAAAACAGCTATAACTGCAACAGATTCTAGTTGCGGACCCCCCAGGGCTCTCTGCTTTGTTGAATAGGCTGTCGCTTTACGTTAGACATGTACTTCAGTGATACACCAGGCGACATTATGGTTAAATTCAGGGTTGTGGGAGGATCTGACTCAAATTAAGAAAACCATGTGTGACAAACGTGCAATCCAATTGGCTGTCCAGGGGAGCTCCTTAATCGTGAAGCTGCGGATGTCTGCATCCCCCCATCCGCCCTTTGATCACAAGCCCCACGCGTATTGCATGATGTGTGTATATTAAAGTGCGTCACTGCTGATATTCATGGGTCTCTGAATTTTTCATTACAGCGGTAATGCCCCTTTTTTTTGGGCTAAACTGTAATGAATGGTAAATTATTTTTCTTTTCTGCGTGTGTGCAGCATTCAAAACACAATTTAGACACATACAAGTAAGCAACACAACCAACACCTTGGAAAGTAACTTTTCTAAGCCTGCTGTGTTGGAATGTGGTTTTCTTCTGTGGAGGGTGACCAATCAGGGAATGAGGTGTTTAGTGAACAGGATCCAATCAGGGAAGGGCCATGTAATAAGCATGAGCAAATCAGAGTGCAATTAGACTCCAACTTCTGAAACGCCGCGCCGACTTGAGAGTGCAGTGCGGGCAGTTGAAAAGGCAAAGTCCGTGGAGAGTATTTTTAGAAGTCTCCATTTTTGAGGGATGAGAACGCCGAGGTAGTGTGGGCAAAACGTAAAAACGGAGACTAATGTCTGTGTTTTTAAATGAAGAGTAGTGCGGACAGGATCTCATAGTTTCCTCTTTTATATTTTATGTTATTCTTTTTTTTTATTGTCTGCCGCTGTCTTATTGGCTCTTTTTAGCACAAACGACTTTTTGGAGTACATGTTTTTAGGCAATGACAATAAACTTGAATTCAATTGGATTTGTCCTGAGTCAGTTTGTCATCCCAAGTAACAAAGAAGAGGATATCAATAAAAAAAAAAAAGAGGGACCTTCATAGCACCTCGTTTTAGTCCAAGTCCGTTAGCACTATAAAAGGCTGCAGTTTGTCAGGTATGACCCCCTGCTAATTAAAACGCAAGTCTGCATCTGTCCTAATGTTACTTGTGTGACATCCAAAACCAGCCAATCAGTTATCTTCATCATTATTAGTTATTTCTGAACTTTGTCACGTAGTGCTGGGTAATAATTCAATACACATTACGTCACATGGCAGGCAGGGGTCCTTTTGCTTTCTCCTTTTTAATTCTACATTTATAAAGATTGTAGTTGGCCCAGAAGCTCATGGTGTTCTTCTCCTTTCTGATTAGACACCTTCCAGCCGACTCTGGACAAAAACACGCTACAACGGAAACTCTGGCTGTCTGAAGACCAGAGGATGGTGACCCTCGGGAGGGAGAGCTGGCCCTACCCCAATCACCCTGAGAGGTTCGACCAACTGCACCAAGTCCTGTGCATCGAGAGCCTGTCCGGGGCTCAGAGTTACTGGGAGGTGCAGTGGAGCGGCAGGGGAGCCATGATCGGAGTCACCTACAAGAGCATCGGAAGAAAGGGAGCAGGTAATGACTGCAGCCTTGGGCTCAACAACAAGTCCTGGGGTCTCTGGTGCTCGGGTAGCATGTTTGCTGCCTGGCATGATAACCAGGAGACTAAAATAGCTGCCGCTCGGTGCCACAGGATCGGAGTGTATCTGGACTATCCAGCTGGGACACTGGCATTTTATGGGCTTTCAGAAACGGCCATGATCCTTCTGCACAAATTTGAGACAACGTTTATTAAACCTCTGCATCCAGCATTTTGTTTTTTTTACCATTATCCTGGATTTTATGTTAATTTTGAGTCCAGCATAACAATCTGCCAGCTGAGCCAGTCTGCTCAACCCTAATGAGACGGCCCAAAAAGTCAGTTGACCAAATGTAGAGCTGCACCTTGCAGGTTTTTTTTTTTTATAAATGATGAAAGATTGTCATTTTATATAGGGGTTGAATGAAGCTGCACTCACCAACTAATGTTATTTTTTTTAAAACACCTGTCGTGTTGGACGCAGCCATCTTGAATACTTTCCATGGGTGTGTGGTTCAGTCATTCTAAAACTCATTGAGATGTCTGAGATGGCACACAGTTCTGGGATTTGAACCAATAGCCACATACTTCCTAGTTCACCGTCTTCATGCTGCCAAAAACAATAATGTTCTCATTTCACCTGAAGCCCTTAATAAAGCTTACAGCATAACTGAAAGTAAGTGACGCGGCTTTCTAGTTTCAATCTGGAGGAACTTTTGGCTGCTGTTTTCTGTTCCAATAAACATTCTGAATCAGAGATGAATTCCCGTTTCTTGTTTAATTTGACTATCAGTTTCTGCTATCCAGCCACAGAGTTTGATTCAGTTTGGTCTCCTTTGTTCTCAACACGTATATTAGTAACTGATCATTTCGGTATTTTTTTCCCCCCCAGGGTGTCAAAGTGGCACCAGGGGTAATGCTGCTGCCACATGGATGCATTCATTGGTCATCATCCACATGCAGTCTGCATTTTCCCCTTGAGTTGACCCCCCAGATACACGTAGATCAGTTAATCGCTGCTTGTAGGCGCCTATTGCAGTCAGAAAATACGAGGGACGTTCAAAAAGCTTCCATAGTTTTTTTTTCACTCTATTTATTAAGAATTTCAAAAACAAATTCCGAGCACTTTTCTCTATAGTCACCTTCCTTTGTGATGCAATTTTCCCAGCGTCGTACCAACTTTTGAATGCCCAAGTACTACTCCTCCCGCCTTCACCGTTTCCAACGAAAATACAAAAATGCGGAAACGTTTTGAACGTCCTTCATATTTAGACTCCTTCAGCTTTTCACATTTTATGTTGCAGATTGTGCTCAGATCATTTCAGATTTTCCCCACTCGAGTGACATTCAATAACCCAGAATGAAAAAGCGAAAACAGGCCTTTTGAAAGTTTTGTATATTTATTAAAAATTAAAAACTGAAATATCCCATTGACACAAGTATTCATACACTTTGCTCAGTACTTCACTGAAACCCCTCTGGCAGCAGTTTCAGCTTGGAGTCTTCTTGGGTCTGACACCCACACCTGGATTTTGTGGATTCTTCTTTGTAGATGGTCTCAAGCTTGGTCAGGTGGGAGGGAGACCACTGGTGGACAGCTGTTTCCAAGTCCCACCAGGGATGTTCAATTGAGTTTATGTCCAGGATCTGGCCGGACCCCTTAAGGATATTCTCCAAGTTGTAATAAGCCCCTCCTGTTTTGCATTTGCTTTGGGGTCATTGCCTCTTGGAAGGTGAACCTTTAGATCAGTCTGAGCTCTACAGGTTTTCATTGAGGATATCTCTGTTCTTTGCTCTGTTCAGCATTCCTTCAGCCCCGTATAGTCTCCTAGTCTCGGCCACTGAAAAAACAACCCTGCAGCATGATGATGCTGCCACCACCATGCTTCACCTCTGAAATGCTGTCCTGCAGGTGATAAGTAATTCCTGGCTTCCTGAAGATATGATATTTCACTAGACCAGAGAATTAAGTCCTTCAGATGCCTTGTTGCAAACTCAAATCAGACGTTCATTTGTTGCCTGGCCATTCTGCCATAAAGCCCAGATTGATGTTGTGCTGCACTCGTGATTATCCTTCTGGAAGTTTCTCCCATCTCCAGACAAATTAGCCAGACTGACCAGTGGGCTTTTGGTCACCTCTCTTACCAAGTTCCTTCTGGTTGGAGTTTCAGGCCCTGACTTTGTTGGTCTTCTGTTGGCTCACTCGCCTCACATTTCATTTCTGTTTGAGGAAACAAATGAAGCACTTCAGAGGAACGATGAAGAAATTCAAGGGAACAAATCTTAAAAAACAGTCGATTAAAATGAATTCAAAAGAAATTAATTAGCAGCAAAAACAGGTCACTAATTAAGAAAAGGGTTAGAACAGGGGTCCTCAAAGTCCTGGAGGGCCGCAGTGGCTGCAGGTTTTTGTTCTAATCCGGTTGCTTTAATTAGAAAGCAATTCTTGCCAATAATTTAATTTCATGGCTTGTTAGAGCTTTAACTCTGCTATGTCAGGTCATTCTCATATCCTAGATTTTCTTCTCCTTTCTAAGGATATCATCCAAATGATTTGAAGGCCGAAATGAATGAGTAATTCTCAGTCCTTCACTTTTTTTCTCTTCATTTTCCTTCCAAGTATTTAATTAAACCCAATAGTGCATGATAAATACACACAGGTGTAAATGGTAACAAGTTAAATGGAGAAATGCTGGTCTCTTTTGTCATTTGTGTGTTATTGCTAATTAGGAGCAATTAAAAACCAAGAATACAGCTGTTTAAGACTAAAATAAGCCATAAGAGTTCAAAATCTTAATGAGCGAGACAACTAAAGTGAAGCCGAAGTGTTACTTGAGCAATAAATGCTACTTATTAAGCAAAAGGGGTGGAACAAAAACCTGCAGCCACTGCAGCTCTCCAGGGGCCTCATGTATAACGCCATGCGTAGAACTCACACTATAACATGGCGTAAGCACAAAAGCGGGAATGTGCATACGCACAGAAAAATCCAGATGCAGGAATCTGTACGTACGCAGAGTGAAAAGTAACGCACGTGCACGCGCCTTCTGTCCCGCCCCAACTCCTCCCAGAATTACGCCTCTTTGAATATGCAAATCAATATAAATAGCCTTCTGTGAAAAGACAATGGGAAAAGGAATGGGAAATCACATATCAAAGTCGCCGTGAAAAGGCAAGTCGTAGCCCACCCTCTGAGTGTCATATGAAAGCTTATTAGGGTACAGACAAAAAAAATAAGCACACAGTGGGGGAAAAAAGCACGAAATGTCAACTTTAGTCTCGAAATTTCCACTTTAATCACGTAGTTTATTTTGCCATTAAAGTAGAACATCATAAACTTCATCTTAAAATTGTTTAATTTACTAGTTTCTCAAATCCTATTGTAACTAAAGTAGGACGTTAAATGCTTTGTTCTGTATTTGATCTTCTTTGTGCTCTGTGTGTGAATCACTACCTGCTTCTTAAACGGGCTTTCTCTTTCTCCGACAGGACACATAATCCATTACATTCGTGATATTACAGCTCTCTGAATAATTAAAATACTGAGATGTATACGTGATATCTTTTTCATGATGATAGGAATGAAAGCATGTTATTAAACATGGGAACACGGTGGCACAGTGCTTGTTCATATCTCACGCAAGAGGCTTGCTGTGCCATGTGCGACATTCAATGACATAATTTATCACAGCAGTACTGTCTCTTTCAAACGTACTAACCTCCACTTCCTGTCCTTACTTTTCTTTCTCCAAATACCCAATCGCCACACAATCAGCTATGTAATAGACGTGAAGCCATTTGTAAGCTTAGAACGCTGATTCTTCAAAACTTTTAAGGAACATTGAAATATCTTAGTAGTACATGTTTAATTATTCTATCCGTCTATCTTCCCAGTGTCGCGTCAGAGCAAGAATACAACGCAATGCAGGAACAATCCCTGAACTAGCTAGCGCTGCGGCACCGTGTCCTCACGTTTAATTATTAACAATACAGATTATTTAAATGAAGTTAAAGTTTTATCTGTATAATATAATCAACATATTTTGCTGCATTTCATCTTAAAAATGAATACCGTCATCATATGTAAATACGCGCTTTATAAAGTGGCGCAGGTTGTGCAATATTATAACTGTAGTGCAAGTTTACAGTGAGGTAATTGAACTTATAAGTAAACAGTTCTACAAGGAGCACCTGATGGACTGATTGAGTGCGTTTAGAGTTCTTGGGATGAAACTTTTTCTAAACCGCGAAGTCCGTACTGGGAAGTCTCTAAAGCGTTTTGCCGTGGCTCAGGCAGCGTCTGCTTCATGCTGTATACCGATAATTCTCTTTCTGATCAGCTGCTGCTGTGATTCCCCACACAGTTACAGTGATATAAATACTCAGAGTGGTGCTGTGAGAGTAATATGGAAAAAGATCTGCTGTGGCAACCCTTAACGGGAGCAGCTGAAAGAAGAAGAAGATGCAGTGAGAGTTACAACGCTAAAGCAGTTATGGTATTTGGAATACTATGGCTATTCCCTGGACCATTATATTGCTGCAGGTTAATTACAATCAAATGCATTACACTAATAAACAGTATGCAGTTAGTTTCAATGTATTTATAAAGCCGCGTCAGGAATGTGGAGCCAAGAAAGAAAGGGTAACCACACAGGAACAGTAGCACTGCTTTGATGCTGGGTGCCGCCAGTCTGCAAAACCAAGCGGAGAAATTGCGTACGCCAAGGTATGAGGTACCGTGGAAATGTGCGTGGCTTTACGCCAAGTTTAGGTTTTATACATCGCGATTTGAGCGTGGAAACGTTCGTACGCAACATTTCTGTGCGTACGCACCATTTATACAAGAGGCCCCAGGACTGGAGTTGGGGACCCCTGGTCTATAGATGTGTGTGTGCCTTTCCTAATCCTGTCAAATCAATTGAGCTGACACAGGTGGACTCCAAACAAGGTGAAGTATCATCTCAATGATCGTCAATAGAATGGCAGGCACCTGACCAATGCGATATTTCAGTTTTTACTTTTCAAAGAAATGTCTAAAATCCTGTCTTTGCTTTGTCATTCTGAGGTATTGAGTGCTGCCTGATGTGGGGAAAAAATTAATTACAATTATTTTAGCTCAAGGCCAAAAAAATACCAAAATGTTGAAACAAAGTGAAGGGGTCAGAATCCTTTCTGAATGCATCACAAATCAACAGGCCCTGTGGTAGATTGGCATCCCCCAATGGCTGTTTCCTGCCTGATGCCCAGTACTACCAGGATAGGCTCTGACCCCCATAACCCCGAATTAGATTCAAAAGGAGGTTGATTGTTCTCTTAGATTTTATTTCTGTGGAGTAAAGGCTGAAAAACATTAATATAGCCCAGAGTAAATGAAAACACAATGGGTGACATTATGGACCGGGCGTTTAGGATTGAAGATACATTGAGGATGTCTATAGTGAATGATGGTCTTGATACTGTGAGTACCCCCGAGGAGTATTTACTGTAATTTATATTTGTACATACAAGTCTTTACAAATTGGTTAATTATTTACTGTCTCTGAAGGATGTTTGATTGTCTAACTAGCCCTGAAAAAGAAAAGCAAATTCCAAAATATGACAATACTAGAACATTAGAAAAATTGTGAGGAGAACAGACCCAACAAGCTTGTCCTTTCTATTCATCTGTTTGTCCAAAATAACATCAGGCTGAGATCTGATGGTCCCTAATATCCTACTGTCCTTGTCCACCACACTACTTTGTAATTTATTCTATGTATCTATGGTTCTTTGTGTGAAGAAAAACTTTCTAACATTTGTGTGAAATCTGCCCTTAAGAAGTTTGTAATCAATCCTCCATATTCTTGTTGTAGAATTTCTCTAAAGTAATTTCTGGGATCTATTGCACTTATTCCTTTTATAATTTTACACATTTCAATCATGTCCCTTTTTAATCTCCAAACAGCTCACCTCTATCGGTCCTGGAATCTGCCTAATTGCTTTTCTCTGGATGTTCTCTACCTCTGCTATGACATTTTTGTAATATGGAGGCAAAAATTGAGCACAGTACTCCAAGTGAGGCCTCACTAGTGTATTAATCACTTAAGCAGAACCTCTCTTGACTTGTACTCCACACCTCATGATGTATGAGTGACATCTTACTAGCCTTTGTGGTCACCTATGTGCGCTGACTGGATGTAGACAGTGATGAGTCCAGTATGACTCCTAGGTCCTTTACATTAGATATACCTCAACATTTCAGACCTCCCGTTTTGTATTCAACTCTAACGTCTTTACTTCCTACTGTTATGGAAAAAAACTTTCCTCTGTTTTCAAAGAAATTAGTCATGGATTCAGATGAGAATGCAGAACAATTCTTTATCTGCACATAGATATGCACAAATATCTTGGTCCGTGGAGTGAGACATCAGTAATATAATTAATTTGCTTTACTGCTATCATTACCTCATCTAATACATCACATCATCTGACTTAATATGCATAGCTTTATTATTTATCCAATCAACGAGAGCCACCAGTATTTTCTGACTCCTTTCGACTCTCCAATTTAACTGAATGTTGCCTCGTAAATAGCCATGATCTGCTGATTCTTGTAATGATTTTAGCACCACTTCATAGGAGGGGTGTTTGGGCTTTCTCATCAGTTTATCCTCAATTTATAGAGGGGTGTTCGTTACTCATTTACCTCATTCTAACCTTCAAAAATCAAACTGCTGGTTTCTCTGAGGTGAGGCAGACCTCACGTACTTAAGCTTTAAGCCACGTTTAATTAACCCCTTTAATTACCTTCAGTCCTTTTCCTTATGTTTTAATTAGGGAATTGTTACAAATGCATTATTTTCACTTTTACTTCAAAACTTTAGTAAAAACAATATTTGGAATTAACTTTTCTTCAAGATCTCATTGAATTTTGATTCCATGTTTGGACTTACATTGTGACAAGGCAACGTATAACTGCCTGTGAGTGAATATCATTTCTTTCTCTCTAAAAAGCGCTATATAAATGCAAAGAATTATTATTATTATTAATAAATAAAATTACTTTTTCAAATGTTTGTCCGTGTTCTTTCTTCTTCGCTTAGTCGTTGATGTGTCATCTAGAACGTATAATATTATTCTCCTGATAAAATTTATAAGAGCGCAGGAAGTGTGTCTGCCAAAAGCATTCACATGACTGAGGTTAGATGACCATGGTCTTTTTGAAAATAGTTGTACTGTAAGTAGGGCATGACTTGAAAGAATCTCATGTTAAAAGTCTCCGTCTCACGGAACTTCATACTGCTCCAACGTTTTGGAATCTTTTAATTCTCGCTGGCTACACGAATTAGACGATATACAAGTCTCCGACTTAAAGTTTAAATCTGAACAATACATTCGATATTTTCACCGTTCCATTATTTCACCGAGTAATAATTTCCGTTTGTTTGCACTAATGTGATCTTTCCTATTCTTTTTTTGAGACTTTCGAATTTTCGTACTTACATTATCTCTAACCTGCTCTGCATATGTACCGCACCAACATTTTTGAATTCTTTATGACGTTTTTACTTTGTTGGCTACTCTTTGTCCTTTATTTCTGGCCCTGGGTGTGGACTCGTCTCGCAGGATGTATAAGTGTCTCTCTGAGAAAATCAGGTCTTGTGTTCTTTCAAGATTTTTTTTTTTTTAATAATAGAGAGATAATTCATTGTTACAATTCATTTAAGTATAATCTAATAATTTGTAAATGATTATATATATATTAACTACAAATTCTATACTACATGTAATACTTTTCATTTACTTACATTAAATTCCATCTGCCACAAATCTGCCCAAGCCTACATGCTGTCCAAGTCTCCCTGTAAGTAACAATTTTAGATGATTCTACATAATCTGCAAACCTACCCACCTAATTCATTATATTCTTGTCCCTATCATTTATGTATATTATAAAGAGCAGCAAACCCATATCGCTGACCCTAACGGACACCCGGAAGACTTGCTTGGTTGTCAATGAGTGGACACTTTTTCAGTTTTACTTTCCTGTTAAATTTTACCTTCATATGTTTAATGTAATATACCTGGAAGACCAGTAATGGAAGCTGTTGATAGATCAAACATAATGCTTGTTTTGTTGGTTTTGATAAATGTATTTTCTTTAACCTGTTCTTAATTTACACTGCCACTTTTAGTATTTGGTGTTATTACTATGGTGTGACATTCAATTACACTGACGGGCATCGTCCTGCAAATTTTACTTTTTTGGTCAGTCTTGCCTGTTTAATTTTATAAAACAGAAAATATTTGATAAAACAAACATTGTGCAGCCGCCAGGACCTTTGTTCTAGAATGGCCAAAGCAAATGTCCACCATGCATTAAATCACATCGATACCCCACTGAAGAATAATGAAGAAGAAGAGCGGGCAGTGTACTGTTAGGACAGCGCTTTTTGATAAATTTATTTATTTTTCAGTTATTCATGCTGCCACTTATAATCCAATTTTATACACTATTACAAACACAACTTAATGAAAATAAAAACTCCAACATATGCAGTAGAAACACCACTGCACACACAAATCTACATTTTAACTTTAACATAAATCAGGTTTAATATTCATGTGTACAATGAAATGCCTGCTCAGTCAGACAGCTGCCAAAAATGAAATAAATAAAAAGTATACATAGCAGGTGACATGTATAGATATAATTATATACAATACGTATTTGAAAGTTGTATATAATTATGCACGCCGTTTGTTATGTTTACAGTATTTGAATTCTTATTGGCTGCTCAGCAGCCTTACAACTTACAGGTAGAGGCAGGCGCTCGCACCAGTAGATTCAGTGGCAGTGACCCAGTGACGTTAGCAGGAAGGTCGGAGTGAGGAAAGCAGCTGTGCAAGGTGGCCGGGGACTTCATTGATCCTGTTTGCCTTTCTAAGGCAGTGAGTGTCTTGTGTGTCCTGAACAGAAGACACCTGAGTGCTGTTAGTATTCTGTGTCACCTTCACCACCCTCTGCATTTGATTTATTGTGCTTGAGGTGAGCAGATGCTCTACCAGGATGAGACACAGCCTGTGAATATGGACTTGACTGTAAATCAGTAGAAGTTTGGAGAACAGAAGGAGAAATACGAGAGGTCCTGAGGTGTCAGTGGAAGTAGAAGTGCTGGTGAGTTTTATTAACACGAGCTATAATGTGTTGTGCCCATTTCATTTTGTCACTTATGGTCCCACCAAAAAATTTAAAGCTGCTCATCCTGTTACCAGAACCTCCTTCAATGCAAACAGCAGAGTGGTCTGGTTTCTGACGTCAGTGACCAGTTCCATGGTTTTGCCCACATTACAGGTAAGATGGTTGTCCTGGCACAATTAATTCAGCAGGTAGACCCCTTTCCTATAAGCTGTCTCATCATTGTTGGTGGTCAGGGCTATGATGGCAGTGTCATCAGATAATGTAACAATAGAACTGGAGCTGTGCATGGCCACAGACTCACAGACGAACACACACAGTAGAGGGTTCAGCACACTACCCTGTGGAGTGCCTCTGTTGACTGTCAGTAGGGTAGCCAAAGGCTCTGTCACTGCGGCCTTTCTTTACACTCTGAATTTTAAGGTGGCAATATAAACTTTCAAGTATAGGAACTCTTGTGTTATTCAAGAAAACAGGAGGATAAAAAGTTTGCATCTTTATAACTGGAACGAAATTCTAAAATCATCTCTAAACTTGAGCAAAAGATGATGAAGGGCACTGAACAATGACATATTCAATCAACCATTTGATTGATTCACACACTTCATTCTGTGGTAATTATTTGGCACCACTTGAGTGTGACAGTTTGTGAATATGTAAAGCGAACATGAAATAGATAAGCAAGAAATGAAGACTTGCAGATGTGTTTCTCGCATGTACATCATAGTTCAAAAGTGACCCTGCAGACAAAAGAAAATGTGAAAAATTAATAACAAAACATATCATTGAAAAGGGAGCTTTTGTTCCCCTCTAGTGGCCAAAACTGGAAGGACACCATAAACCATCCAACATGAAATTTCAATGGTAGGTGACTTTCATGTGTTGAGATACATTCCTGTTGACAGTTTGAAGCAAAAAAGGTAATCTAAGTGAGGTGGGCTGCAAATGGTATGTGTGTGTGATGCAGAAGAGCCATCCTTTAGTCAAAAGCTTACAAAAATAAAATACATTGCAATATACCTGAATAATATATGGATGTGTCTTTTGGTAGAATGAAAAATACATTTCAAATATACATTTTTAAGACTCTATCTGAAATTTAATGAAACAAACGTTTCACTTAATAATTGTAACAAACATCCCAAAATAGAGAGGATTCACAAAGTAGATTTAATTTTAAATGGATAAATTTGCCATAATGGCAAAGTGGAGATGTTTTCAGAAAGATTTGCAAAACTATTGAAAATCTAAAACTGAAATCTCTTATCTATAGAAATATTCAGACCCTTTGTTGTGGCCCTCTGAATTGCTGTCAGGTGCATCCTGTTTGCTTCAATTCTCCACGAGATGTTTCTAGAACCTGACTGAAGTCCAACTGTGCAAACTGAATTGACTGGATGTCACTTAGAAAGGTTCACACCTGTGTATAGACGGTCCCACAATTCATACTGCATGTCAGGACAGAAGCCATTAAGTCCAAGCTGTAGACCACTGTGTTCAAATTGTGGTGATGCATAGATCAGGGCAAGGCTATGAAACCATTTTAAGCCTTGAGTGTTCCCAGGACCATAGCGGCCTCAGTAATTGTAAAATGGAAGAAGACTGAAACCACCAGGACTCCCTTGCTTGATCCAAACTGAGCAACAGGGGAAAAAAAGGCCTTGGTCTGGGAGGAGATCAAGAACCCAATGATCATTCTAACAGAGCTTAAAAGTCCCTGTTGAGATGGGAGAACCTGTTGGGGGGAGAACCATCTCAGCATCACTCCATCAATCAGGTGTTTATGGTAGAACAGCTAGACAGAAGCCACCCATCAGTAAAAGGAATAGGACAGCCTCCTTAGAGTTTGCCAAATGGCACTGAAAGACTCTGACAATAGATGAAAAAGACTTTTTGGTCTGATAAGACAAAAACTGAACTGTTTGAGAGCTCCAAACATCATGTCTAGTGAAGACCAGGCACTACTCCTCACCTGCCTAATACCATCCCTATGGCGAAGCATGGTGGTGGCATCATGCTATGAGAGCATTTATCAGGGGCTGGGACAGGGAGACTGGTCAGAATTGAGAGAAGAATGAATGCAAACAAATACAGAGAGGTCCTTGAAGAAAACCTGCTCCAGGCTGTGGTGACGGTTCAGCATGACAATGACTCAAAGTATACAGCCAAGACAGCGGAGCAGTGGCTTTAGTACAAACTTCTGACTGTCCCTGAGTGGCCCAGCCAAAGCCCCATGGAACATTTGTGGAGAGACCTGAAGATCGCAGTTTACAGATGCTTGCTGGCCAATATAACTGAGCTTGAGAAGATCTACCAGGAAGACTTGGACAGACTACTCAACTCCAGGAGTGCAAAGCTCATTGAAGGAAGCTTGAATATGAAATTTCTACCAAAGGGGTTTCTACAAAGTAATGAATTAAGGGTCTATATGCTTATAAAAAAACTGAAATCTCTCATTTATATTTTTAATACATTTGCGAAACTTTCTGAAAACACATTTTCACTTTGAGTTCAAAAATTGAAGGGGTCTTAAAACTTTGTGAACTGAATGCATGTACTGTTATTGACATAAGTACTGCTGCAGACATTTTATACCTTGCTGAAGAATTTGGTTCTTTAAAAAGCTCCTCAAAATGAGAGATGAGCAGCAATCTGACCTCTCCAAAGGCTCAGTTAGGCCACGTTACAGCTACTTCTGTATCTATTGACATTAAAAAAAAAAATCCTTAACGTACATTGACATTACAAATAGCAAATTTGTAAAAATGTACCTTCACATAGCTACTTTAATTTGATTCAAATGAAAATAAACATGGGTGGAGGCTATACATGTCCTCTTTTTAATACAATTGATACCATTTTATTAAATATCATTAAAACCGAGTTCATGTATGTTGCAAGTAAACCAATCTTATTAGCATAGAATCAATGTTGGCAGGTTGACTGGTTTCCCAAAATCAGGTGGTGATTTTTTTTCTGTCTATATTCAAATATTTTGAGGAATACACGGACTGGCCACTTTATTAGGTACATCTTGCCTTCAGAACTGCCATAATTCTTTGTGGCATGAATTCAACAAGGTGCTGGAATTATCCCTCAAGGATTCTGGTCCATATTGACACGATAGCATCACACAGTTGCTGCAGAACTGTCAGCTGCACATCCATGATGTGAATCTCCCATTCCACCACATCCCAAAGGTGCTCTATTGGATTGAGATCTGGGGCCTCATGTATAAACGGTGCGTATGCACAGAAATGTTGCGTACGAACGTTTCCATGCTCAAATCGCGATGTATAAAACCTAAACTTGGCGTAAAGCCACGCACATTTCCACGGTACCTCATACCCTGGCGTATGCAATTTCTCCACTTGGTTTTGCAGACTGGCGGCACCCAGCGTCAAAGCAGTGCTACTGTTCCTGTGTGGTCACGCTTTCTTTCTTAGACCCACATTCCTGACGCGGCTTTATAAATACACTGAAATTAACTGCATATTGTTTATTAGTGTAATGCATCTGATTGTAATTAACCTGTAGCAATATAATGGTCCAGGGAATAGCCATAGTATTACAAATACCATAACTGCTTTAGCGTTGTTAACACTCACTGCATCTTCTTCTTCTTTCAGCTGCTCCCGTTAAGGGTTGCCACAGTGGATCATCTTTTTCCATATTACTCTCACTGCACCACTCGGAGTATTTATATTACTGTATCCGAGTGGGGAACCACAGCAGCAGCTGATCGGAAAGAGAATTAATCGGTATACAGTTTCAAGCACACACTACCTCAACCACGGCAAAACGCGTCAAAGCCATTCCTGTACGGACCTCGCGTTTCAGAAACAGTTTCATCCCAAGAACTATAAACGCACTCAATCAGTCCATCAAGTGCTCCTTGTAGAATTGTTTGTACTTATAAGTACAATTACCCCACTGTAAACTTGCACTACAGTTATAATATTGCACAACCTGCGCCACTTTATAAAGCGCGTATGATGATGATATTTTTAAGATGAAATGCAGCAAAATATGTTGCTTACAGTATACAGATAAAACTTTAATTATTAACAATAGATTATTTAAATAAAGTTAAACATGTGAGGACACGGTGCCGCAGCGCTAGCTAGTTCAGGGATTGTTCCTTCATTCCGTTGTATTCTTGTTCTGACGCGACACTGGAAAGATAGACGGATAGAATAATTAAACATGTACTACTAAGATATTTCAATGTTCCTTAAAAGTTTTGAAGAATCGGCGTTCTAAGCTTACAAATGGCTTCACATCTATTACATAGCTGATTGTGTGGCGATTGGGTATTTGGAGAAAGAAAAGTAAGGACAGGAATTGGAGGTTAGTACGTTTGAAAGAGACAGTACTGCTGTGATAAATTATGTCATTGAAGGTCGCACATGGCGCAGCAAGCCTCTTGCGTGAGATATGAACAATCACTGCGCCACCGTGTTTCCATGTTTAATAACATGCTTTCATTCCTATCATCATGAAAAAGATATCACGTATACATCACAGTATTTTAATTATTCAGAAAGCTGTAATATCACGAATGCAATGGATTCTGTGTCCTGTCGGAGAAAGAGAAAGAACGGAAGCACGTAGTGATTCACACACAGAGCACATAGAAGATCAAACACAGAACAAAGCATTTAACGTGCTACTTGAGAAACTAGTAAAATAAACGATTTTAAGATGACGTTTATGATGTTCTACTTTAATGACAAAATAAACTACGTGATTAAAGTGGAAATTTCGAGATTAAAGTTGACATTTCGTGCTTTTTTCCCCAACTGTGTGCCTATTTTTTTTGTCTGTACCCTAATAAGCTTTCATATGACATTCAGACGGTGGGCTACGAGTCGCCTTTTCACGCCGACTTTGATATGTGACTTCTTTTTTATTTCGGGCACTGTGCGACTTTGTGAACTTGAGCTTTCGAGTTTCTCCGACACTCTATGTCACTCGATCAACTTCCTTTTGTTGATTATACCACTGTTTAAACCAACAAATAGTATGTTTTTCCTTTGCCTCCACTTGGTATTCGCTGAAATTCTTATATTTTCCCCCGTACTTTTCCCATTGTCTTTTCACAGAAGGCTATTTATATCGATTTGCATATTCAAAGAGGCATAATTCTGGGAGGAGTTGGGGCGGGACAGAAGGCGCGTGCACGTGCGTTACTTTTCACGCTGATCGGGATTTATGTAGTGGAAGAACGTGAAAGTTTGCGTGCGCACAGATTCCTGCATCTGGATTTTTCCATGCGTACGCACATTCCCGCTTTTGTGCTTACGCCATGTTATAGTGCGAGTTCTACGCACGGCCTTATACATGAGGCCCCTGGTGACTGTTGCTGCCATTTGAGTACAGTGAACTCATTGTCATGTTCAAGAAACTAGTCTGAGATGATTTGAACTTTGTGACATGGCGTGTTTTCCTGCTGGAAGCAGCAATCAGAAAATGGGTACTCACAGGTCATAAAGGGATGGACATGGTCAGCAACAATACTCAGGTAGGCTCAATTGATAATAAGGAATACACCACCATACAAAGGCCAAAATAAAGGTCCTGTATGGGATTCATGACGGTGAAAAAAACTCAGCAATACTTAAGGAAATCAAAGAAGCAGCTCCATGTTGTGAACTAAAGGGGAGGCACTTGAGGTGGTTTGAGCATGTACTAGGCGGCAACAATATTGTCATGTTTAAACTCAGTTGGTCCAAACAATTTTTTTTTTTTTATTACTAAATGAATCAGCCCACACCTTAAATGTTATCTTGACATCCAAAGGTCTTTTAGAACACACAACAATCTTATTTTTCCCCTGATGTAAACAAAAACAAATTAAGACAGTTGCTAAATATCAATAATTCTGATAAGTGAATTCATGCATTTATTTATAGTAGGACTGACTACTGCAATGTATTATTCATCAACCATTCAAATTGTTCTTTCAGTTTATTCACAATTTTGCTTTAAGAATTGCTACAAGAATTAAAAGGCAAGACCACATAACTCAAGTTCTTAGGTCTTTACACTGCCATCCATTTATGTCTATAGCGGATTCCGAAATCCTCCTTCTTACATATACTGCAAAGCCTTAAATGGCCAAGGCCCTGCTTACCTACATAAACTTGTTACATACAAACCTTGATATTAGGAAGTCAAGATGCCAGCCTACTAAAGATTCCAAGGATCAACAACAAGTAATGAGGGGTCAAGCTTTTAGATACAGGACCCCAAAGTTGCAGGATGACCTGCCTGTTTATTTAAGACATACCCTTTTGGTTTCGGCTTTTAAATACAAGCTGAAACCTCTCTAAAATAGCTGATTGGAGCTTCTGATTAATTGTGCTAATATTATACCCCAATTTGTCAGTCATACAGATAAAAATGTAAGTACTACAATAATTCTGAACCATTACTAACCCTCGTCTGGTTCTCTGCTCAGTGTCCTGCTTTGCCACGGCTCTACTTTCATGCTGTTTAACTGCCATGGAAAAACACGAGATAATGGGAGGTTTGGAATCAACAAATGAAAATATTGTTATTTTAGACAGCCCACTGGATAGTCTATGGTAGAATTTCCAGGATGAGGCGGAGGCCCAGTTGGTCCTGGTCTTCAGGACTGTGACTGGGTCTGACATTATGTTATAACTGACCATGAACCCTCCAGAGGTTTATTTTCATTTTTCCCTCTCCTCGGTTGTCAACTGGCCACGGCTCAACAATTAACTATTGGACAGATACTTCTGGGCTCCGTTTGTGTTATTTAGTTTCAAATTACTTTGTTTACTTGCATGTATACATACATGTCTCTATATGTATATTCATTATGTAATGAGTCATTTGTGAAGTTATAATTGCATTTTAGCTTAGAACTTGTAACAGCTTGCTGTGCAAGTCTTCTTCTTTTGGCTGCTCCTGTCAGGGGTTGCCACAGCAGATCATCATCTTCCATATCGTCATGTCTTCTGCATCTTGCTCGGTTACACCCACCACCTGCAGACCCTCTAATGTACTTGTTTTTAATCCTGTCCATCCTCGTCATATCCAGTGCAAATCTTAGCATCTTTAACTCCGCCACCTGCAGCTCTGTCTCCTGCTTTCTGGTCAGTGAAGAGTGACATATAAAAAATAAACTGAATTGAAATAGAATGTAGTAATAATGGCCCCAGTCACCTCCCTCAGGAGGTGTACAAGACACAGCTGTCTAAAAGATGACCCTGGACATACTGGAGGAGCCATACCTCCCAACTTGCCTAGGAGTACCTAGGAATTCCACAAGCTGCAAGATACACAAACTCGGCCTTAGTAATTTAGTGAATTTGTTTAAGGGTGAAACTGGATGTGGGCTACTGGGTAGCGAGTTACTGTTGTCATTATGTCATAGGTTTGTATTGCAATTGGTTTAATCATAACAATGAAAAATGTAGGCCTACTTCCTTAGAATCTAATCTCATTAACATAGGTAAAAACAGAAATTGCATCACTGTTACAAAGCTGTTTTTTCCAGTACAGGGTTGCAGCCGGTAGAAACCATTTCCAGGAGTCATGGGCACAAAGTAGGAACATTTATGGATTGTGTGCTTGCCAAGTGCAGGGCATATTTATGTATAGGCCTGTAATGCCAATTGATCCAATTACTAGTCTTCAGTGTGTGATCTCTGTCTAGAGGCACATTAAAATGAGCATTGATTTAAAGATTTAGCAGGCTAAGTGGGCAAAGCTAGTGAGAAGACATTTAAGTATTCAATGATGGCGATATGAAGGCTGTGCTTTTTCCCCAGCACTACACTCCTTTGCAGCATTTCATGCTGGAAACTTGCCCTGCCTCGGATGCTTCTGATAGTCTTTGACCAATACATCAATGGCTAGAGTTCCACTACCAGTTTGATACTTTTCTGATTTTGTTTTGGAACACAGATTCTTCTACTGTCATGCTCACACATGGAAGTCTTGAATTTCAAGCTGAATCAAGTGTCATTACATGTCCCATTAGATTACAAAACAACAAATACTGTCTAGTGGGCACTGAGGTTGGATATTTTAAAGCTGAAATGATGGCACAGTAATTAGAACTGTGGGGGTTAGACTTACAGTTTGGTTGTTGTTTTTGTGCAATTTGTACATTTTTTGTCTCAGTAGTAGTGCTATGTCCCCCAACCTGCTATTTCCCCCTCCCCCTCACACTTTCTAAAGGCTGTGCTGGGTGGATTTGGGTTATAACTGGACTAACATTTAGTCTCAAGTGTTTCCTGCGATTGCCTAGCATCCAAAATTATTTTAAGCCGAACTTGTAAAATTTTTATTTCTATACTATTTCCCCCATCCTTCTATTTTCCATTTAGCTATATGAAATTTTGACCATTTTTTTTTTTACAAACTATCTTGTTTTTAATTTTAGCTGAAAAAAGGCTATTCACTGAAATTTTAAGAAATCCATGCTGTGCCTAGCCTACATGGCAAAGAAACTGTAAAAAACAGCCATACTCCCAACATACTATTGTCAGTTTACTCTTTGTTCCAGCCCCCTATACAGAAAGCTAAACTTCTGAATATTTTATAAATATGCGTAAGTAGTTATTTACGTTGGCAGGGCAAGTCATTTTAAACTTGGGATCAAACACTTCACAGTACCTAATGAGGGCAGGTAACTCGCACAATCCTCATCAATAAATAAAGGTGCCATTGCCCCCTCTCTTTTTATGCATTCAACTGACTGAGGAAACTGATCCACTGTAAACTGTCAATTTACTTTCTTTGGTAGGTTTGTGTTTTTCCATTCTCTTTAGAGACTTTTTATGAAATCACTGTATTTTTAAATTAACTGGGATCCTTCACAATGAGGTCTAGAGACCAGTCTGACACATCAATTACATTGTTACTGCTGGTGCCGAACTAAGTGCTCCCACAAAGGTCCTTCCAAGTTACGAACCATCCATTGCTGTACATCTACGTTCAAAAACATATCATGCTTATTAGGCTACATAGTCAAGTGAAAAAGGAAAGAAAGGACAACAGCAGTGATCACTACATACTATACTAAGGTCCTCTGATTCTGGTAATCTTGTTGTGCCCCTCACTAATCTACACTCCATGGGTGACAGGGCCTTCAGCTGTATAGCGCCCAGACTCTGGAATGACCTAC
Source organism: Erpetoichthys calabaricus (assembly GCF_900747795.2). Lineage (NCBI taxonomy): Eukaryota > Metazoa > Chordata > Cladistia > Polypteriformes > Polypteridae > Erpetoichthys > Erpetoichthys calabaricus. The sequence continues at coordinate 55,879,324 of NC_041405.2, read as the reverse complement.
CAAAATTAATCAGGTCAGCTGACTCCATGAATTCCTTTAAAAAACAACTCAAAACTCATCTGTTCAGGAAGGCTTTTAGCTCTACTTGACTTTATTACCTTTCTCTCAGTTTACATCTCTGTCAAGATGCCAATGTAACCTGTATGTGTGTGCGAGACCATCAATTATGTTGTCTGTTTTTTTTCAGAATTTACTGTCTTAATCTTCTTTATTTATTTATCTGGTTTGTACAATGCTATATACTGTATATTCTGCCGTTCTTTATTATATTCTGTAAGTGCCTTGATCAGGTGAAGGCGCTATATAAATAAAATGTATTATTATTATTATTATTATACAATATAATCATTTATTCATATGAATTAAATTTTTCTACATGTCTTATATATAAACGTCTAAGTGTGGAAGTGTGCGTCTGTCTGGCCCAGAAGTGAGAGGTGCAGTCGGGCTAAGGGCTTTACCACCGGGGATAAGCAAGCGAGGCCAGCACATCAGCAAAACTAAACATCCATACAGAGAGTCACTCGCTTATCAGCTATTATCAGCACATCGGCAAAACGTGTCCCTTTTACTTTTCCTCCCGCCACTAATACACAAGCGAGTTGAGCACGTTAGCAAAACGAAACCTCCGAAGAAAGAGTCGCTTAGCCACTTAATGCAAAAACAGTTTGTTCATTCAATCACCAAGCACGAAAGATTTAACTAGCTCATGACTAGAACTTAAAAAGAATTGTCTGGGCAATTTAATTGCATACCTTTATTGTAAACCTCCGAAGAAAGAGTCGCTTAGCCACTTAATGCAAAAACAGTTTGTTCATTCAATCACCAAGCACGAAAGATTTAACTAGCCCATGACTAGAACTTAAAAAGAATTGTCTGGGCAATGTAATTGCATACCTTTATTGTATTTTAACAGTATTTTAAATTCAACTAGATTATTTAAGAATCATTCCAAATGGATTTAAAATTCTTGTAAATCACAACTTTGCAAGCAAAGATCAGAGTCAGTATCCATGTTTGCAAAAATTTGTTGGTCAGTAATGTATTTCCTTTTGATCTCTCCAATACTGGAGCTACCTAATCTACCAAGGTTTAATCAGACAGAATCTGGTAGAAGGCAGAAATGAAACCAGCCACCAAAAAAAAAAAAAAAGTTATTTCTCAGAAAAGACTAAATTAATACAAGAAATTGAGGGTTAAAAAAATGTGTTTGGCCAACTTCAAAATACTACTGAGAAAAAGCAAACATTACAAAATGTTTACCATAATAGAGACTGAATGTGACCGGGGACTGATCTCTCAATCCAGTGAGACTTATAGCTTCTATAATTTAACACGCTTTGTACACAACTGCCCATTTGTGTTAGAAAAAGCAGCATTTCTTGCTATGCATCTTCAAACAATAACACTTCACATATTTTTGCAAACAAAAACCTTTAATAATATTTTAAATGCTTAAATTGTGAACCTAATGGTAGACTTAATTTTTCTCAAATGGACATCTCCAGTGCTCTTCTCTGATTCAAGCTTAAAGTTATGCGCATTACTGGATTTGCCATCAGAGTGACTTGGGCACCTTTTGTGTATGTGTGAAAGACAGGGTAAAAAAAGGCATAAGGGCAGCAAATGTTTTCAGTGACAACAATTCACTATTGAGTACATAGCTCTAACACCACAATTATCCAATCGGACCTAAATAAAAGCTTTTAAAATAAAAATGGCTAACCTAATTGGTTGATAAGAGTTGTACATCATCAGAGCTGGTGCCTAATTGGTTACTATTATAAGATTGTACATTTAATGTTTTAGCATGCCACAAAAAAGGAAAAACTTCACATGGATGGTCATTGAAATCAACAGCCCAGTGGAGCAGCAAAAAGAAAAAAGTGAAGGAAAAGAAAGATAGAAGCAAAAGATGCTGTTGTGTTTAAAAGTCCTTCTGACCCTTTCAAAGAAAGGGCCAAAATAATGATTTTAATGAGAACTTTGAACAAGTAAAATAAAATACTGCCTTTTAGATTACTGAAGAGTACCTTACAGATACAACATGACAAGTCTGGTGTCACCGCTTCTAGCAGCAAAATGTAATTTAATAACATTGACATATATGTGAACAATAATATGCAGCGGATAATAAACACCAAAAAAGTTTTTAGGCATAGATTTTTGACATCCTGGGGCCTACGGAGTTTTATAATTATTGTGATAGACAGCAAAGGATTTTTTCCACCCATTTTTAATTTGTTTAGTTGAAGCATGCAACTTAAGTTCAATTTACTTTTCATTTTTAACTTACCTTTTGTTTTTACTTCATTTAATGAAATGCTTACTTTTCGTTTTTTTTTTTTTTTTTTAATGATAATAACCTTGTTAATGCCTATGTAAAGCTTGCTCCTGCTTTGTACCTGATGCTGCTACTTGAGCAGGTGGGGACTATCCACATTGTTAGACTGACAAAGTGGTTCACAGGTAAAAACAGGTCAACATTCTCCACATAACACTGCACACTTGTATAACTGAGTAGCATTGTCAGTTAATACCTGAAGCAAATGCTAATAGATAATAATTAGAGTTTCCAGACTCCCAGGACGTGGCATACTTTTAATTAGTTTGTGGGTGTTGCCTAAGCTTAAAAGTAAGGCAAACATGTAATATTTTTTGTTAAATTTAACCTGTGCCACTTACTCCTGTAAATGTGAAATGACCAGTTTGAATGTTACTTGTTAAGTCATTTCAGGGCAATGTCTTCAAAAATACAAGAATCAGGCATGTGTCATAAGTAAAAAGTAGAGATCACGTGCTACTCACTTTCCTGATATGACACCACAAACTTATTCTTGTGAGCTATATGAGACAAAGTGAAAAACATTAACAAAATAATCACTCCCCCACCACCAAAAAAAAAAACAAAACAAAAAAAAAAACACACTGAGATTTTTGAAGTTTATTTAAAAACAGTGCTCTCTTACATCTCCATAAGGATATGGTAAAACAAGGAGGCAGGAAAGAGTCTTCAAAACCTTTCCCCCCCATCTTGATACCACATACTCACTTGGAGTTTTATAAAAGCCAGGTACAGAATGACCAAAAATTTATACATGGGAAAGAAAAGAAAAGAAAAAAAAAAGAAAAAAAAAAAAAAAAATTACCCCTTTTGAAAGAGTGAAAACAAAACAAAACAAAAAAAAAACATAAAACATATCCAAAGCTAAACCTACAGACTCCACCTTCACAATGTACAATGTTTAAGAGGCAATCCCACAAAATACTGCATGGTTATGAGATAAAAATATTTAGAAAGGAAACAGTTACAAGGATGATTTATATATTAAAAAAAAACCCTCTGGGATGCACCAATAATTCTCCCCTCCCTGCTTATCATTTTATTTCAGGAATCGTCACCGTAAGAAATTCCCCATAAGCCATCATTGGTGCATGTTAAAGTGTGTCAATGACGTGATGCAGCACACTTAACTGAGAGCTTATAAAGGATACATAGCCTCATTTTGTTGCTCACAGAAGTTTACTGCTTTAACACTGTTTTCCAATTAGTAAACCCAAAACCATTATTCTGCAGAAATTTTGCTGTTTTAAATAAACAAACATTTTTACACTGAGACTGATTAAGAGATACAATTGCCAGCAGTCCAGTACATTATTTTATGTGAAAAAGCAGTTATGTATGTTCTAACCACTCATCTTGTCCAGACTGATGCTTCATTAGCCCACCCTTTCTTTTACAGACTTTCCATTAATCTTGTAAATCACAACACAAATCACAAAAATGATTACTGAGTTTGTGAATGAAAACATATAGTTAAGCTGTACTATATGCCTTTATGAAGCTTACACACCTCATGTAAGAAGTACAAACATGTCAACCCAAATTGTAAAATATAGTGTAAAATGAAAAAAAATCAATGAAACCCAGCATTTAGGGGAATTAAATACCAATGTAACAGCAAGACAAGGACAACTATACCAACAATCACTCTGGTGACAAGTGTTGCCCCTGTTTTCAATTTTAACTGTACACTTTCACTCAACACATTTGAATATATTTTTCCTGAATCACTTTGGCTTAAAAAGCCCAACACATTTAAAAGAGGCCTAACAAACTATTATCATTTTATATAAAAAGTGAACTGTAGTGATTTAAAAAGTGATTAGTTTTCTTATTTGATGGCAATATTAGTGTGCTGTTACAGAGTACTAATCAACCTAACAAAAAAAACCCCCAAAGTATTACAGATTGGCTGACCTCAAACTTAAATTTCCTTGCCTGTAGCTGGATGAGTGATTAAAATTGAAGGAGGATCCAAATAAAAGGACTGGGGGGATTGGGGGGTGGGGCTTGGAGATTAAGATAGATATCTCTATTTATATAATTGGCAATACATAATTAACTCCTACTGGATTTTGTCAACAGCTCATCTACAAACAAAAACTCATCTAATGATTATTTATTTTGTAATATTTATTTACACATTTTATTTAATTGTGAGAATGTTTCCTTGCAGTCACTCTAGGTAAAAATATATACACAAATATTGTAAATTGTCATACAGCTTTAAAAAAGCCTTTGGCTAATAAAGAAAAGAGTCTAACAGAAAACAGCACTGCCTCATCATTTTAAGTAACTTGCCTATTTCACTGAATACAGTTAAAAGTCTTTGAAAATATACTGTCGTATCATACCCTTCCCTTTTAAAATCTCTCACACAAACATGCATGATATCTGCTACTGCCATTTTAAAAAGTTTTGAATGTCAACATATTTGCCACACACTGACAAATATACAATCACTTAATGTAAAGATTCTCATCAACCAAGCTTCTACTTTTATTAAGTTTGCCTAGATAAACTACCATTTCTTTTTGTTAATTACAAGTTACAAGATGGGAGTGAATGTAACTAAACTCTGTGATGTTAGGAGTAATGCAGGATTTGACAGGCAAACCATACAGGAAAACCACACACAAAAAAAAAAAAAAAAAAAAAAAAAAAGGAAAATGAAGAGAGCATGCATCTAATAGCAAACTCCAAGGTCTAAAGCCACTATAAATCTTTTTTTCTTCTTCTTATGGAAAAGCTTGACTTTGAGGAGTGTGTGTGTGTTTATGTATATATGGATATGTGAAAAAAAAAAAAAAAAATATATATATATATATATATATATATATATATATATATATATATATATACATACACACACATTATATATAATATACATACACATATGCACACCCCCCTCTACATATACTTTTAAGACCAAGTTAATTTTTTCAGTTCATTATGCAAAAATGAAAACAATTCACTGCTCATTCCAACAATGGTATACAAAATCTACATAGAATTACAGGATCTCTATCATGCTCTATAACCAGGTAAGAAACAAACTGATAATTGTCTTTTCCTTCACAGCTTCCCAAAAAGACTTGATATCGTAAAAGTTGTGGAGCACTTAAACTATCTAAATGAAGCTAATCTTCTCTGATTGCCTTCTCCTTAACCCAGTCTTTATAATGTAACCCTTGAGTAACAAGTGCCTAGAAGCAGCACTCCAATCTTTAAAATGCACTAATGGATAATAAGAGGTTTTTGTACCATACAATAAATGATAACTTTCAACTTGGACCCAAACTTAGCTCCTGTGGTAAGCAAAAAGAACTTGGTTTACTTCTCAGATAAATAGGGGACTGCAAGCACTTCATTTTTTTTTCTTTTCACAAATAGATACAAATACCATTTCCTCCAAAATTCAACAACTCATATATCCTGCATTAAATATCTGTAAATGGCTTTAATGTAAGACAAACATTAAGCCTTATTTATATATATAAAAAAAAAAAAAAACCTCCATACAAAAAAATGCACAAACACAAGGTGCCCTTGACCTTACCCACTTTACCTCAATAACCTACTTCTACCTTAGATGAAGTAATCATTCTTGAGCTTCAGCATCCTAAATAAATCACTGGAAGAAAATGGATGAATTAAAGTCAATTATGTTGGTATTACAGCAATATTTAAATTACTTGTCCTAACTGTGCTATATACTTTAGTGTCCGTAATATAAAATTGGAATTTTAGTTAAATAACAGGTTCTTAGAACCCATGTGCCAAAAAGCTGTAAAATTATGCCTTAATTACAATGGCATTTCTTACCTAATAAATTCTAAGCTTCTCAAACAAAACAGGGCAGCACAATATAGGTGTCTTTTGAAATGCAACATTTATACAGGAATATGAATTCAAAAATTCATTCCGAGTTATTTTACCTGGTCAATTTCATGTGACCAACAATAAATAAATGACATACAATTCACTACACTTATTTACTACAATTATTCTGTTTGGCCAATATGTAGCTGATGTGGTTAGAACCTCCAAAAAGTGGTCATAATTTTTCAGGATACTGCACCACTCAAGAAAAAAAGCTACCTCAAACCAATAAATAGTCCTGGTCATCAATGCCAAACAGGGTTTGTCAGTCTGAACATTTTTCTTCTTAATTTTTTTTTTTTTTTTACACTATTATCACTGAGCAATTTGTAGATTAGTGTGCTTAACAACCCAATTTACTAACAAAGTTCACATTCTACTGAAACCCTAAATGCTCTAAACAGTAAGTCAGAGCAATACTCTTCTAAAGTCATTGGGAAAATGATAAGATATATCTTTGTAGGGAAGGGGCAAGCACACCCTAAATATTTAGAATGCTGCATTATATAGACTTTTTCAGGGATTTACTTTATAAAAAACAAAAAAAAAAGGCAGCACACAAACACACAAAACATTCACAACAGAAGTTCTTGCCTGCACTACTTAGCGTTCTGCACCCGTTGGCTATTTGCATACAACGTTTTAGTGTTATAATGAAATCTATCCTGCCAAATACTTGCACGCTTCATAATCCAATAAATGCTCTATATACTCTCATTTGAGACACTTCGACCCAGTAAATTAGCATATTAATGCACATTTTCTCATCCCACACTTTACAATGACAAATGGCTTGAATGAGGACCCCAAACCTCCCTAAAGGGCATTTAACAGTCTTACCTAGGACACTACTAAAGCCTACCACCAAGCCATGTGTTCTCCATTCTTACTTAAAACTACGCACATTGAAGATACAGAAAAGCACTGAAATACCACAGTAAAAAACTGTTTTCTGCACAATCTTTGGAACAAAAAAAATATATACTGTATAATCATAACAATAATAATAATAATAATAATAAAGGCAGAAAGAATTAAAGGAAAAAATACATGTGTTTTCTTTTAAGGAGAACATAATGAGGTATAAAAAAGTATCTTTTTCCCATTTTCTTCTTCTTTTATTCCTTGTTGGTTTGGTAATCTCATTGTGTTGCGGCTGTTGCTATAGAGTTCTTGTTGATCTACTTGGGCTAATATTGCATTCCCCAGTGAACAAGACAGGGGCCTCCTTAATTGCACAGGTCCACTTCTGTTTAATAAGGAGCAAATCGGCTATATCCTCCTCGATATAGACTTGCCTGTATTATATATATATATATATATATATATATATATATATAAAAAAGAAAAAGTAGAAAACAAGAACCTTGTCAGTAAACTACCTTGTGCATTTCTAAAACACCTTTTTACTTCTGCATATAAAATTTTATTCATGGAGATGTAACAGTGCCAAAAATACAGAACCAAACATAATTAGTGCATATTATATAGCCCTGTCCTCTAACACCACATATTTTTTAAAATACAAGAAACCTACCTGGTTACCATTCAAAATATTTAAAATATAAACATGCTGCACCTAGTGCAAGTTCAAAATTGCCACTATACAGAAAAAAACACACTTAATTCTAAAAATGTTTGTTAATAAGATAAGTATTACAATAACTTCAGCAAATCTGACCAGCTTGAATCTCCAAGATATGAATAAATGTGAATGTAAGTGGTCCACTTTGTGAAGCTTGAATATTCTCCCTGTATTTACATGGGTATTCACTAGTTGAATCTCAGAATCCTGGTGTTTAAAACACATGCCACCAAAACCAATTTGTGTTGGTAAATCTCCCTAGAATTAGCTTTGTTGATAATGGTTCCCAATTTACCCTCATGGCTTTTGGCTGTGTCTACCTCATTAGGTTTACTAGCAAGTGCAGAAAATACAAGGATGGACAAACCAATGACCCAGCACTTTTTGGCGTTTTTCAGAAAACATGCACAAAGAAGGTCTTCATGCTGCAGAAGGTAATTTAAAAAACTTCAATTAATAACAATTGGGAATGAAGTCATCTGAGCCTTTAGAGGGTAGTTTGAACACAAACGCGTTGCTGCCCTGTCATACAATAGCTAAATATAGATATATATCTATAGATAGATACAGTATCTCACGAAAGTGAGTACGCCCCTCACATTTTTGTAAATACTTTATTATATCTTTTCATGGGACAACACTGAAGATATGACACTTTGATACAATGTAAAGTAGTCAGTGTACAGCTTGGATAACAGTGTAAATTTGCTGTCCCCTCAAAATAACTCGACACACAGCCATTAATGTCTAAACCGCTGGCAACAAAAGTGAGCGTCTATATCTATCGAGCGTATCAATAAGACCAAGAGAGAACAGTGTGTGTCTAGTGTCAATTACTTTAAAAATCTTAAAACTAGCCCTCTTTATTTTTACATTTTAGTACTGTGATAAAGATAACTGGCACGAGGGTTAGTAAAATAAAACAAATCAAACTTTAATGGCAAAAATAATTCTTACATTTTCAAAATCAACTGTTCTCTTCTACAGGGCATAGCTATTTCTTCACACTCAACTTCTATATAAATGTTGCTCAGTTTCTTACCATGGCTCCAACTCCATAGGCAGCAGCGGCTGCAGGTGCAAGGGCATGGTAGGGGTCAGTTGTGTAAACCCGTCCATAACTAGAAAAGCAAAGCAGGTATTTAAATATTCAGTATGTTACAAACAGAAAGGAAAATGTTTACATTTTATATAGAATAGGTACTTACTTATTTCAACACCGTATACAAAATAATATTTTTTGACTACATCTTGAATTGCTTATTTAGATAAGAGACTCAGAATATATTTTTTGTAATTCTGACAAAATACATTTCCTGTCCATCGCATTGCTTGCTTTTCGAATCGAATAATCAGTAGAGATATATAAAATGTGCTAAATTAGTTCAGCACTGATGAGACAGAGAATCAAGGCCTGACAATAAGAATTTGTTGATAACTGTTGAAATTATTTTACTATTTATCAACTTGCTTAATTTTTAGTCCCCTACATGTTGAACACACATCTTTCAGTTTTCTGCTGCTTGTATTTTAGGGCCACTACATTGCATTCATAACTGGTTATGCTAAACTAAACAAAATGTGACAGTTTTTCACCACATCCCAACTCAAGAAAGCATCTGACAACAACAAGGCTTATTTGACTACCAATGGTTTAAAAAAATATTTGCTGAATTTATTAAAAGCAAATAACATTCCATACAAGCAAGTCCAAACACAGCTGTTAATGCATTAGGAGACGTTGTGACACCAAGGCTGTCTGATAGGCATTTAAAGATTTTGGTCCAGAATATTAATTTGATGCATGCCCAAAACATACGGCCCAATGAGGCTGGAGCTTGACTGCAATGTTTGCAGGTTGGATCTCGCCTTGGAAACTTTTTGGACAATTTTAAATGAGACAGATGTGCTCAATAATATTTTAGATTGAATAATTGTATGCTTTCCGCATATGGAGCTAGAGTGAATCCTGTGCATGGCTGCCTTCCACTCCTTTTGTGAAATGCTGAGTGAGAGATCCGTATTCCACTGTACGGTGGAATCTTTGAAAGGAAGGGACATTAAAATGCTTTTATACAGTCCTCAAGACTGATCAATATTTCTTCCAGAATAGAAGTAGGTGGGAAGTAAGGAAAATAGGGCAGATTTTGTTTAGCAAAGTTTCTAATTTGGAGGTAGTGGAAGAATTGCATTGATGGAAAGTTAAATTTGGAGAGTAATTGCTCATAGGATGGAAAGACGTTATGTATGTACAAATCTCTAAATTATTTAATCCTGTATGTTTTCCAAACACTAAAAACTGTGTACATTTGGAAGTGTGGGAAAAGGTGGTTATCGTGCAGAAGTGCCACAGACAAAAACCTTCTCTATCTTGAAGTACTTCCTACATTGGTTCCATATTCTGAGTGAATGAAGCACAATTGGGTTGTTAGTATATTGACGATAACTCATATTTACTGGGGTACAAAGCAAGGAATAGAAAGAAGTTATGCAGGATTGTTGATTCTACCTCAGAGGTAAAATTAAGGAACACCAGATATAATTTGGTTCTAAGGGTAAACCATCAAGTGCCAAAAATTCATAGATCCACATCTACGCCACATGATACTAGAAAATAAACAAAATCAATTGGTGTTTTTTAAGAGTTTACTTTGATCCACATCAACTTTTTTTTTTATTTTAATATACTGGACATACAAGCAGCAGCAATATAATCATAACATGAAATGCAATATATATCTGACAATTCTGTGCCTTTTCCTAAGCAGCTACTATTTTGAGAAATGCTTTCTTTTTTCAAGTCTTCCAGCATGGCATGACCTAATGAATGCAAATTTATCAAAGTATTCTGGACTAGTAAATATTCGGGATTTGGAAGTGGGGGAGAAAATTAAGCAGAAGAAAAAAGTAAGCAAACTGATCAAAGAAAAGAAAAAAACTTCCTAAGGAGAAGGCACAGTATCCTGTGTGTATTCTGAGATAAAAATAGGACAATGGAAAGCTGTGTAGTATGGTGGTCAAAACATTGGAATGTTAAAGATGAAGTAGCCAATTGACTCAAGTAAGTCACTTAACCTGACAGTGCTTCAAATGCAACAGTACTTTATGCCTGAATCACAAGCTGCATTGGGTAAAAGAATATGCTAAATACTGGTTAGAGAATTTTACATAATGGGACATATATCAAAATCTCTGGTGTCTTGCAGGTGATGAAATATAACTTAAACCCTCACCACCCACTATGAAGCCTGCAAGTAATAGGCAGTGTTTTAATACAAGAGCACTTCAGTTTGAAACTGGAGACTACAGGTTTCCATTACAACATACTAAATTAATTGTTTTTTCAACCTACAAGATAAATCATGATGTTTCTAAGTTTAATACCCTATTTTCAAAATCTGTGAAAGGCGAACATATATAATTATGATGTAGTATATAAAACTATTTTTCAGAGCCAAGACTGCCTCTTTAACTTATCCTGGAAAACCACTTTTAAGTAAAAATGTGATTATAATGAAACAGAATATGGAGAATACAGGTGAACTTAGCTTTAACATGATAAATAGCAGCCCTGGAGAGAATCCCACGAGCAGGTTAAATGATATACCTGTCACTGTAGGCAGCAGCAGCTGCTGCAGCAGTTGCTCCAGTTACAGCAGCAGCTGGTTGAGCATATCGATAAGCAGCATAGCCACCCTAAAAAAAGATAACAAAATTAACAACTTAAGGAAATAAATGCAGTTGTGTCAGAATACAAGAAAGCAGCCAAAACAGAGAGAAGCTCTCACTAAACTGTTGCATATCCAAGCATTCTTTTCATGTCTCAAGAGAAAACACATATGAAAAATATTTCAAGGACCAAAAAAAAATTAAACAAAAAAAACCCCTTAGCATGCTTGAGCAGAATTGAAAAAAAGCTCTGCTTTACAGCAGTGATTCTAAATTTTGTGCAGCTCTACCCCCAGGTCAAGCTTGACACAAAGTAACATTTACCATATGAGATGCTATAGAAACAATCATATTCATGGATATAAAAAATGCATGAAATGGAACAGGAAAGGGTAAAGCAAAGATTATTAATAAAGCAAAAGACAGGCAAGACTGTTTAATCATTGTATCTGTATAAAAGCATCAAGCGAAAATGAACAATTAGAAACAAAACTCTAAACAAACAGCTGGTTTCAGATCAAAATCAGTCTGTAATTTAAATAAAAAATAATGATAAACAAACCCAATTCCACATAGTGGGAAGGGGTGGGAGGATGTCAACTTAGTACAAAACACCACTTAACACAAATCAAGTATATGAAGGATGATTTCAAACTTGCACTTGCTTAATTCAATCTATTCAATGCTAACAACTACTTAAAAGAGGAACAGAAACATTTATGAATCAACAGTCAGCCATACCCCCAAAGGCCTGTAGACTTCACTGAGCTTCACACACAACTTTGACCAATCTAGTAAACTAATTCAAAAACACAGATTCTCAAACAAAAAACATAGCAGCATCACTTAAGCTATTTGTATCTGAATCCATTTTTACACTGATCACCATTTCTAAAACAAAAATGAATTAACACCGGGTAAAATACCCATGCCATGTTTTCTTACATTACACTTACAATTATTTATCTGGCTGATGCCATAATCCAAGGTAACTTATACATTTGGGATACACTTGGTTATTCCGACCCCCTCCGACCCCCCCCCCCCCCCCCCCCCCCATTGGAGCAAAAGCAAGCAAAGTGACTTTCTTATGGTCACACAGTGTCAAGTAGCAGGATTTGAACTCACAAGGTTTGAAGTCCAAAGCCTTAACCACTATGCCACACTGCCTGCAATGGTAACCAATCCAAATGAGAATTATTTAATATCCATCTTGCTCAAGCTATAGCAGGTCATAAATCACACTGAATTCTGATGCAAATAATCATGGTATGTTTTGTGCTACTGGTTAACTCACTCACAAAAATAATCAAAAGCAAAGAAAGGTGACAGAAATGGTATAACCCATTATGTCGACAACTGCAGTGATTGCACATAAGGAAACACAAAATAGGGAATGGCCTTTTTACTCTACCTTTGCTTTTTAATATATTTATTTTCCAAACCTGATTGTTCTGTTCAAGGTTACAGGAGATTAACTGCCTCCAGTAACATCATGCACAGATCCGTGTGCATCCTCAAAATATGCCCCAGTCTATTGCAATGCACATTCTTTCACACATGTAAATACTGTAAAGGTGATAAATAAGTAGTGTCCACAGGTCCATCTAAATGGTCTGCTACTAGCAACCTGCTTAGAAACATTTGCTACATTAGAATGTTTAATGCACTGCTTCATAAGGGGAAAACATCCTCAGAATGTCATTAATTATACAAATAAATATGCACTGTATTTGTGCAATTGTAAATTAAAAAAGTGCAAGTGATGGCTCAATTTTACATGGATATTGTTGAATACAATCACTTAAATTTGCATAACAGCAGGCTGATGTATGCCACATAAGAGTGTCAGCGCATTTCAAGGAGCCATACAGGAGAGGGGCTAGTCCCTATCTCCATATTCACAATTTTTGTGACATATTTTTGCAGAAAATTTAAAATGCTGACAATGTACCATAGATTATTTCCTTAAACCATACATTTTTTAAGCATCACCTAGACACTTTCATATATAGGCTCCCCCATAAAAATTTTACTATTTAACTATTTGCCAGTGTATATCACTATATTTAAAAAGAAGTACTAATTAATGATATTACTGTTGTCATGCTAACACTGATTACAAAAGAAACTGTTGTGCAATGTTATGCAAGACCTAAACAGAATAAAACTAGGGTATGTATCCCTGAAAAAATGGACAAAGCATAAAAACTTGTGACCCAAGTAATTATTAATAATTACAGAACAAGCACCAATATATCAAAACACAGACTAAAGAGATTAAAAATACAATATGGATCTTTATGAAGCATGACATTATTTGATTGTTGTTCAAAGAGCAAATAAGCTACCCGCATAACAAAACTCCCTCAAATATCACCTTATCTATCTATCTATCTATCTATCTATCTATCTATCTATCTATCTATCTATCTATCTATCTATCTATCTATCTATCTATCTATCTGTCTGTCTTTGTGAGCCCTCAGTTCCAAATGAATCAAGTATTACATAGACAAGTTCTAGAGCAGAAACACAGCCATGCAATTTAGAATCTCACACCAGTACCTGACAGTACTGATGTAAGGCACTTTAAGAGATCAGAGTTACAGTCAGTCGATTTCTAGTTTAAGCTAACTGGAATGACTGCCTTTTTGCAAGCAATGAAAAATAATACAAATCACTATGGGATCTCTGTTATATAGAAAACCACTGCAAGTGTGATCAAGTTTACCAGCAGGATGAGCCATGGCTTGTCCTACATGTTGGAACCTGAAATCACATTAAAACCACACAGTACACACCAAAATTACTGCCTTTACATGTGCTTTGGTAAAGAATTTTACTTTTAAAAAGTTTACTAATTAGACTTTGGCAATCTATATACTGTATGTTTACCAATCAATCACCTAATGTATTATATATTCCATATTAAAACAATAGAAAGTACAATATTTTTTATTTATTTATTATTTTTTTTTGAAATTCTAGTATGAAAATGTTCACAAAATGTCAGTGGATACTCATTTTGCTTTGTACTGTAATGAAAGAATATGAAAGCAATATTTAACCATTTTAAAGAATTTGAAAAGATCAAACAGCAAAATTAATCTTGGCCAAAAAAAAAAAAAAAAAAAAAGAGTGTGTCATAGGATAACTTTGTGCAACTAAGATGAATTATAATTTGAAGGCCGGGCTGCATGGCATTTAGACTTCATAGCGCTTTGAATAATTATGATATTCAAATAAAGGCCATGTGCTTGCATGTACCAATGACATAATATTAATATCAGAATAAATAGAAAATATGGGCAGCTGTTGTAAAGGGAATGATGTTACCTCGTCTGACATCTCTTGCAATAAAATTTACCAAAGAACCAACTTTTCTAGATATAAAAAAGCAAAAGCTACTATCAGACCATGGACAATTTCACAAATTCCACTCACTATCTAGAACAATGAGTTAAAATAAGATTACAATTTGTTCAAAAACAATAGCTTTTGTTTTGTCCCATCTTTTGACCATCCTGTGCCTAGAATTTATATAACAAGTAAACATACAGGATCTCAATTCTGTGGTAAAGGCAGATTGTGCCATTGACCATCATTAACACTGGACTTCCAGGACTGAAACTTTAAAACTTAACCAGGAAGGTATGATCTGCATTTATAAGATTTGTATGCAAAAACATACATTGCATTTAAAAAGAAAAACAATTTCAGAGAATTACATGTCATATCTAGGTCTCAATAGGAGTAGCTTTAAACAATGACATTAGACAGCCTTCTAAACTACACCTGCTGCTAAAAGTAATCTTTTGATAGTGATTTTTATCTGGGTAAAACGTACAACAACAAAACACATTCTTGGCATCACAAAATAAAAGGGGAAAAAAAACTTCCAAATGCACACACACAGCATGTGAAATCAAAAACTTAAAATTTTACTTGCTTACATCTTATATTAAATGACAGTTATAAAAGACAATGTTTCAAAATACTAGGGCACTGTTAACAAAAGTAGTTAAAAAAAAAAAAAAAGTCAGTGTGTTTATGTGACTTGAAGCATGACATTTGAGCTCAGAAACATATGCCTGCAGCTCAATCCCTTCATTGTTACAATCCACTCTTGACACTCTGCATGTAGAATTCTTGCTTCTTAGCAGTTATACTGTAAAGGTTATATAAAGAGTGACGATTTTGCATGTTTTTGTAAGGGTTTCAAATTCATAATGTTAGAAATACAAAGCATAACTTTTACCCACTAATGGTACTAATGGTATGCTTTCAAGTAAGACTAAGTGCACGTAATATTAATAGTGCAAAATGCTTTCAGCTACAAACACTGAGGCAACAATACACGTATCATTTTAAAATGATTAAGGACAAACATTCCTTATGCTTTTGAAAGTCATACCGAAGGATATGGAATAACTGAAAATTACTCTTAGTAGGCATCATCTATCAGTAATGAATTTTAGAAATGCCTACTCCATAGTACTTCTAAAAAGCAAGTGAAATGTTTTTAAATTACAAAAGCCTCTTACAAGTACATTACGACTCATACAATAACTATTTGATTTGACTTGCGAATTGCATAAATATCAACCAAAAAGAATCTACAAGTACCAGGCATATTTTCTAAGCATATAGGGCCAAAGAAGAAAAAAAAATACTAATAAACCAAATTAAATGCTCAAACAATTTAACAGCAAAACTGTTACTTTATTGCAAAAATAAAATGTGTTACTCTTATACTGTGGGCAAATCAATTCTAATTCTGATTTCTGCAGACATCATGCAAACTGGCAAAACTTTTTTTAAGCTCTTAGCTAAAAAACAAACTTATGATACTTAACTAAATTAACCTAATTAATGATCAATTTCACTTTTACTTTACAAAAGCACATTAAATTTAGTGGCCAGAGTTCCATAAAACTTGCACTGACCAACTTTCATATCCAAGCATTTAAACAAGCCCTTTGCCACTGGGGAGATTAAACAACTTAACTACACAAAAAAAAAACAACATGCCAATAATGCCTTAAAGACAGACTTTAAAACATCCTCTTCCCCCATCCTTCAAAACCCTCCCCACGTACCTCAGTTGTAACTGGGCTTGGTGTTTAGTAATGAAAACGGGAGGGAGGGAAAAAACACTGCAATCTGATTGTTTTGCTGTAATCACACGGGCAAGCCTACCTGAGGGACTTTGGGGCTAATGATTGGTTCCTGAAACACTATTCTATAACAGAAAACAGAACAAGTGTTCAAGTACTAAGGGCCTGTTTAAACAAACCATTACCATATCTACACTTTTGTAGTGCAAATCAAGAAAATTCTTTATCTGCCACCCTGTAAATGGGTATCTTGATTAAGCCAATATTTGCCAATTAGCAGTATGTCTGTTGTGCAACCCTGATGCTAAAACCGATAGTTTACAATGTTGAGCATAACAACATGCTTAGGAATATTTTATACAGATCAAATGATCAAGGTAGATTTAATCAACCAGAATGGCTCAATGTGCCTAATGTCTTTTTAGTTAAAACTAATAAAGTAATAAATAAACCAACAATGACAGGATTATATACTGAATTCCACAATTAGACTGAACACTGGAAAGAAATGAACAATAGGATATTACTATTGTGAGAAAGTTAAATGTGGAAAAAGAAAACATTCTTTCCTGTCAACCACAGAATGTTGAAAAAAGTCACAATTTTCAGCTAAGTAAATGCCCATAACAAGGTGGCAATAGCTCTGCAGGTACATATGAATGATACTGACAACCTACAGCAAACCCAATTTGGGAAATCAGACGATTCTCAGCTTGCTCTAGAAACAATACACTTTTGGGCTAATAAATTACATGCTATTTAAACTTGCCAATAGACTAAAACAACATCGATTTTTTATATAAGATTTCAATATTGTACTTCTTTAAAGTTCTAAAAAGTTTATTCTGACAACTAAAAATCACATTATTGCTATAATCTAATTTTAATGAATTTATTGCAACACAGCAGTAAATCCAAAGAACACAGATATACCCATTTAATATTCAGGGTATATACAGTTTTAAAGGCCAAGATCATTGGTGAAGTTTTATTTTAAAGGTTAAATTGGTTGACCCAATTCAGATAATACTCAAGTGATTCTGAATATTCCATATCAATATTTTTGGACAAGAACAGCATACTGGCAACATTTTTTTTTCTCTCTCTCTCTTACCAGCAGCTATACTAGAAAAGACCAGGCTTTCAGAGAAAAAAAAAAAGCCAGTCTGAATCAAATATAGTGTGCAAGCTCCTAGGATAGCAAAACTGCTGCTTGAAAAAGGGCTGCGTGAAAGCTTCAAAAACCAACAAGAGCAGCTGCAGGTAGTCAGTATACATTCAAAAGCTTTTAACACCCAGTATGAACTGGATGGTGCAATTAATGAGGTTAATACATGAAGATTAAAATAAACAAAATCATGCAGCAATGCACCTTTGGTACTTACATAAAGATCAGCTCCGTAAAAACCCGTCTTGATACACAACACTGAGAGTCAGAGGGGATTGGGGAAAGGTGTTGGGGGAAGGAGAGAAAAAGAGAAAAAGAAAGAAAGAGGGGATTGTTATTTCACACAGAGGCATGCAGCATGCAACCAGGAATGCAACTTCCACCAGAAAGGCTGTCAGCCAAGGCTTTCCACTTCCACTGACATGCAACTGAACAGCTATGGTTGCAAAGGGTTATAAGGTGACACATTATATTTCTTGTGGTAAACTGTTCAGCAAGCCTTTGGCAAGCAAAGGATCTATAACTGTATAATGAGCCTGCATGTTAAAAAGTTTACAAAAACAAAAACAACACATCCCTGAATTGTTCTATGATGGCAGAATATAAAAACATTTTATTGAAAAAATCTTTAGTTTACACCTTAATTTCACATTATGTGGTATTTTTCATCCTAATGAAAAAAGTGCTGGAGTAGGTAAAGGACTTCCTTAGTAAACTGTGCTGGAAATAGATTCTATATTACTTTGATATTCATTTCAGTGATAACCACCATTAAATGTATACCTGGTTCCCATCTTACATTTTTATTCAATCAGAATGTAAATTACAATAAAAAAAATCTATAGGCTGAATCACTATAAAAATGAGATGAGACTTACAAACACCACCTTAGAGGGGTAACAATCAAAATAAGCCCGATAAACCCACATTTCAAAGTTAAGGTAAATTTTATTTTCCTTCATCCATTAGAAATGGTTTCATATGATGCCTCTTATCAGAGGCCTGTACACTTTGAGGCAAGTAAAGTTATATTCAAATAATACAGAACTAACTCAAAAAGAAATAGAAGATTCATCGGTCAGATGTTAATATTCAAGTGGAAAAAAAATTTGCATCATCATGTCCCACTTACACACTTCCCACAAAAACAATGCCCAAATTTCAAATGCCTTTATATTAAAGCATACTGGTCTACACAGAAGTTAACTTCAAGACCACTGCAATTTTTTTTTGCATAAGCACCTCCATTTAGAAAATTATTTGTAAGCAGCGACCTTTTCCTTCTTCTGGAGGGCCTTCCTCACAATCCATACTGAAAAAACAACAACAATTCAGTATGTGAATGTGTGTGTGTATGAGTGATAGAGAGAACAAGAGTAACAATGGTGGAATGATCAACAGGACAACAATGGAACTAGCAGGTTTTTACTCTTCCTGTACAGTCTTAAAATACATGTATTAAAAACATTAAATGTGGCCAGGAAAAATATTGATTTTCTGATTGTTATTTTTCACTTAAGCAATTTAATATCAAATCTTAAAGTCTCAAGATCCATCTTGTGAATCTCTATCCTGCTCAATTAATATATGTCAATTTTGTTTATTCTCTTTTTTGGTGTCAGATCCAATAGATGTGGTTAATGCGCTCGTTAAGGCTTTCTACGGAAAAAGCACTTTATCTCATTTGGAGCCTACGACACTTAAATCAGATGTGTAGACTTAGTACAGATTAAAATAGTGTGTTGGTAAAGAACAATTGGATAAAAGCAAAACCATGTGTAAGCTGTGCAACTCAGAAGTTAAGTACTTTTGTAACACAGCAAATTTGAAAAAATCATTTATCCCGATGTCACCCATAAACATAATCTCTCTTGATATCCAAACGACTAGAACCTAAACAATCTACACTGAAGATGGCGGATAGCTCCAAGCTTCCTTTATTTTACCTTGTGCCCAAAAAATAATCTATAACAATTTTTAATCTGTAAAAAATGAGATCCTACACAATTGTTGAAAACAAAGGCTTATAAAAATGATACAGGTTTTTGTTTATTCTCTTTTTTGGTGTCAGATCCAATAGATGTGGTTAATTGCGCTCGTTAAGAAGGCTTTCTACGGAAAAAAGCACTTTATCTCATTGGAGCCTACGACACTTAAATCAGATGTGTAGACTTAATACAGATTGATACAGGTTTTTGAACTGCGGTATGCTATACCAAATAGAAAGCAAAGGAGTGAAGTTATCCTATCTAGGCTTTATGAAGATCTTGAGCAAAGCAGCACATCACCTCGCAGGTCAGTGGAAAGAGTAGCCCTAAGTTGCACCAGCCAAATATGCAAGGCAGCAGATTCCCATGTTTACAATTAAATGTTACTAAATTAAAAATGACTTTGCACCTGTGGCAGATGTGTTGTAGACAAGCACGCTGCATGCTAATCACATTAGGAGCAGCCTCGCTGCTTATATGCAGAGCTTCTGAGATGAATGGCTGTTGTTACAAGAACCTTTGTAGCATTTCCAACATGCTGTTTAATTGTGTGACTGCATCAGTCACACGTGTGCGTTGGCAAGTCCAATAAACGTTGCTAAAGTGGAAAAAGTTTGCAACACACCTCACCCAGCAAAGCAAGTGGGCAATTGTTGGAATTTTCGGAGCAGCCTGCAATACCAAAGTAAGCATGTGTGCACAGCAGCTGACTTTAAGTAGCTGGAAACGCTGTACTGCATGGATCATATTAGCAGCAATGTTAGTCACAATGGCCGATTGTTTTTCTTTTATGTTCTCTTCATCCAACTCAACTGTCAAGCATCAGCTCTAGATCTTCATTTAATATGCTTCCTTTCTGTCTGCAGAGGAACTGTGAGGACACATTGAGAGTTGAGAACATGACTGCTACAAGTGAACAACTGAAGATATGTGTAACTATAGGGGGAATAAATTTGGCTAACAGTTTAGATGAAGGGTGTCCGCATGAAGATTTATAACACGCTAATAGGTTATTGAACAAAATGTATATAAGAAGCAGTATTTGATTTTATAAAATTATTCGTTAGATGATATAGATATTTCATAAAGTAGATGCCACTGCATTGTATTAAAAACAAGGAGCATCCCATAAAATATGTGGACTCTGATGTGGTGATATACAGTATCTTCTTCTTTTCGGCTGCTCCATGTTAGTTAAATTATGGTAAATTTTAAGAGTTTTTAAACTTCTTCAAATGTTATTCCATGCTTATGTATAGGTTATGAAGTCATTATGTAGAAAACCTTCAAATAAAGTGTTACTAAAATTTATATTAATGTTCTCTATGCAAAGTTAACTAATCTCTAAAAAAGACAGCACCTCAAATATGTCAGTGAGTGCTAATTCAGTCAAGAATAAATTGATATTGAATTGGGACATTGTGAATTGAAACTGAATCAAATCAGGACATCAGTGGCAATACCCAGCCCTAGTGGCTAGTGCATCTACATAAAAACATGTTTTATTTATTTGCTAGCTGGCTTTGAATTTCATATCCTAATCCTTAAAACTACTCAATATTATTAACAATATCTCTTTTTTTGCTTCATTCTAAAAAATTTATTTTATTGATTTTGTCAAATTCAAATAACATTCCATACAAGCAAGTCATGTTTAACAAAACTAGGTTTAAAACAAATCAACCTCCACCCATGAGAAAGAGAGCTAACCAACAGAATAAAATTTTAAACTAGTAAAAAAAAAAAAGAAGTAAATTGATAAATTAATAAACGAATAAAAATAGAATAAAAAAGAGGAGAGAATCAGCTTTCCCATTTAAATCCATCATTTAAAATGTTACTAATTATATCCCTGCCATTTTTTGAAAAAGTTTTGCACAGATCCTCTAAGTGAGAATTAGATTTTTTCCAATTTCAGATAATGTATGACCATCAGTTACACACTGACTTAAAATAGGTGAGTTAGGATTCTTCCAGTTGAGCAAGACAAGTCTATGTGCCAATAGTGTAGTAAAGGCAATTACAGTTTGTTTATCCTTCTCCACTTTAAGCCCATTTTGAAGTACACCAAACACAGCTGTTAATGGATTACGAGGGATTGTGACACCAAAGCGTCTGAAAGGCATTTAAAGATTTTGGTCCAAAATTATGCTAATTTGATGCACGGCCAAAACATATGGCCCAATCAGGCTAGAACTTGATTGCAACGTTCGCAGGTTGGATCTTGCACTGGAAACATTTTGGACAATTTTAAACGAGACAGATGTGCTTGTTATATCATTTTAAGTTGAATAATTGTATGCTTTGCACATATGGAGCTCAAGTGAATTCTGTGCACTGCTACTTTCCACTCCTTTTCTGAGATGTTGAGAGATCCTTTTCCCACTGTACTCTGGGATCTTTGAAAGGGAGGGACTTTAAAATGTTTTTATATATTACAGAGATGCTGTCTGTCAGTACTCAAGACAGATCAATATTTTTCCTAGAATAGAGGTAAGTTGGGAGGTGAGGAAAATTGGGCAGGATCATTCAACACATTCTTTAAAGGGTTTGACCACTTTCAAGCTCATTTCAAATTTGTATTCCTGTCAAATCTGCCATATTAGACGTAAGCAATGCAAGCCAAGAAGATGGCTCTCTTCAAGTGCCAATTATTTATAAACTTCTGAGTACATACACAAAAGAGCTCAAAGAATCTGCTGCACTGCCACAGAGTAAAAAAAAAATGTTAAAGGGATTTGTCTGGGCTGAGAAAGACATGCAAAATGTATAAAACTGTACATCCATGTTCATTACTTCCTTAAAAATAAAGCATGTCAAGCATAAATCAATTATCCAATTACTTTTGAGCCCCTGAAATGAAGGGATTGTGGTTAAAAAAATGCTTTAGTTGCCTCACATTTTTATGCAATCGTTTTGTTCACCCCACTGAATTAAAGCTGAAAGTCTGCACTTCAACTGCATCTGAGTTGTTTCATTTAAAATTCATTGTGGTAACGTACAGAACCAAAATTAGAAAAAAGTTGTCTCTGTCCAAATATTTATGGACCTAACTGTATATGGACAATCTAATAATGAAAATGCCACATCTATAACTGATGGAACATTTCCATAGTTTTCTTAAAACAAAACTCGAACTAAAGCAATGAATCACAAAGTGAAAATGACATGGCATGCTGTTTTTAGGTGATAAACTTGGGCCCATTTAATTAATTTATTTATTTAAACTTCCATGCTAAACACACATAAAAAGGAGAAACTGAAAGCCCTGCATCCCTATTGTACATGAAAGCAAGATCAAATAAAGATCTACATATGGAATACAGTAATCATCCACAAAAAGAACAACATACTATATCCCAGACCAACTTGATGTCAATGGTTGCGGAAGGCCTTGCACACAGGTTGCCTGGTTAGGCTCTGGTATCCTGTGAGCACAAACTGGACTAATTAGAAAATTGATTTTTACATTATAAACTGTCAGTTTTAGAGTATGAAAATATTTAAAGATTTTTTAATCTTTGCTTAAAATACTACATTTCATCAACCATGTCTGAATCACACATGAGACCCTAGCGAATTATATAATGCCTTTACCACTATTTTTTTGCTAATTTTATCTGACTGAGCTGTTGGCACCAACACAGCAGTTATGTTTGACATACCTTATTATCATTATTAGAACAATCTAGACGAGAACAGGCCAGTCAGCCCAACAAAACTCACCAGTCCTATCCACTTGTTTCTTCCAAAAAAATATCAAGTCGAGTTTTGAATGTCTCTAAAGTCTTCCCGTCTACCACACTACTTGGTAGTTTATTCCAAGTGTCTCTCGTTCTTTATGTAAAGAAAAACTTCCTAATGTTTGTGCAAAATTTACCCTTAACAAGGTTCCAACAGTCTCAATCCACTGTACTAATTCCCTTCATAATTTTAAACACTTCAATCATGTCACCTCTTTATCTTCTTTTGCTTAAACTGAAAAGGCTCAGCTCTTTTAATCTATCCTCATAATTCATCCTCTGTAGCCCTGGAATCAGCCTAGTTGCTCTTCTCTGGACCTTTTCTAGCGCTGCCATGTCCTTTTTGTAGCCTGGAGACCAAAGCTGCACACAGTACTCCAGATGAGGCCTCACCAGTGCATTATAAAGCTTGAGCATAACCTCCTTGGACTTGTACTCCAGAGTCCACTATGACTACTAAATCCTTCTCATAAGGTGTACTCTCGATTTTCAGACCACCCATTGTATATTCAAACCTAACATTTTTACTTCCTATGTGTAATACTTTACATTTACTGACATCAAATTTCATCCGTCACAAATTTACCCAAGCCTGTATGCTCTCCAAGTCTTTTTTGTAATGATATAACGGATTCCACATTGTCTGCTAATCCACCTATTTTGGGATTATCTGCAAACGTAACCAGCCTGTTACTTATATGCATATATAAATTACTTAAATATATTTAAAATAGCAGCGGCTGTCCCCTGTGGAACACCACTCTTAACATCAGCCAATTCTGATAAGGTTCCTCGCACCGTCACCCTCTGCTTTATGTGTCACAGCCAATTCTGCACCTACCAGTACCGTTCGGGCGGCTGTACAACCTGGCAGGCACGCTATACCTCAGGTGTAGTTCACAGGTCGTAGCCATGGTAAAGTTTTCATTTAATTACATAAACATATTTGTACTAAAGCAGTTTCTTTCATTGTGTTTATCCATACGGGCTCGTTTTGTATTTCCGTTAGTTGAGCTCTTTCATTGTGGAGCTGTGACGTCTTTGCTTCTGGTGTGTCTGAAGCGCGTCGTAGGAGCCTCCATGTATTGTTTTTATCCATGCGGTCTCGTCTTTGCTGTTCTGTGGCTGTGTCGTTAGGTAGAAGTCGTTTACTGTTAGGAAGCAAACTCCAACTGCTGGCACAGTGGATTAGAGCAGGTGTAGTTTACAGGTTGTGGTGTTTGGGCGCCACGCACTGACTCTGGGAACTACAGACTCGGTTGTGTATTACAAATCGTTGAGCTCTTTCCATTTGGAGCCGTCACTCCTTTGCCTCTGCTGACACAGACCGCTGGCACAGTGGATTAGAGCAGGTTTAGTTCACAGGTTGTGTTGTTTGGGCGCCACCTACTGACTCTGGGAAGCCGCTGGGTTTGACTCTGAAGCGCAGTGCGTCCGCCGTCTGTGCATAAATTAAACTGTGGTTCAGTAATATAGATCTAAAAACATCACCCTGAATTCACACTTTTAGTTTGATGCCCAACCTCTCATATGGCACCATATCAAATGCTTTCTGAAAGTCAAGATGAATAATATCATATGCTCCACTCTGATCACATCCTTTTGTTGCCTCCTCATTGAATTCCAACATGTTAGTAAAACATGACCTTCCTCTTCTGAACCCATGCACACTGTTCTGAAAAACTCCTGTTCTTGCTAAGTGTTGCTCAATCTTATCCTTAATAATTCTAATTTTTCTGTGATGCATGTTAAGCTTACTGGCCATATAGTTGCTTGGATCTGCCCTGTCACCCTTTTTATATAATGGGATGATACTTGCCATTCCATTCGGAATCTCTCCAGTGCACAGTAACTTCCTAAAAATGTGTGTCAAGGGTTTATATATATACTTGCTAACCTCCTTAACTCGAGGGTAAATATTATCTGGTCCTGGTGATTTGTTTGAATTCAGCCTATTTAATCTGAGCTGTACTTCTCATTCTACAATTTACAAATCCCTCAGTACCTCCTTGTTAGTCCTGTTTACCTCTGGGAGGTTATCCACTTCCTCACTTGTGAACACCTCAGAAAATTTAGGGCATCTGTCATTTCACTGTCTGTATCTTTTAATAATTCCTCTTTACTATTCCTGATGCAGTTCACCTCCTCCTTGACTTTTTACTAATACAATACTGAAAGAATCTCTTAGGGTCTTCTTTCCCCTTATCTGCTATATTCCTCTTCAACTGTCTTTTAGCCTCCCTGATAGCCTTCTTAACAGTTGCCCCCGTGTTCTCATATGCTCCAAGATTCACTTTGCAGTCATTAGTCTTATATGCCTTATAAAGCACTTTTTTCCCTAGCAGCTTCTTTTTAAAATCTTTATTAATCCACTGTGGAGGTTTTAAAATTTACTATTAATTCCAAATGTAGGTATGTATCTGTCCTGCATTACATGTAAAACCATTTTAAACCTGTTCCACTGCTCCTCTACTGTCTCCACACTTTAAAGCTTATCCCAGTCTATCCTCCTTAGACTTTGTCACATCTGCTCAAAATTTGCCCTACCAATGTTCAGCTTAATTTTAGTCTTTGCATCTGCACTCTTACAAAATACTGAAAATTGCATTAAATTATGGTCACTTGACCCTAGTGGTTCAATCACCTCTACACCCTCAACTCTACCTTGATTATTACAAAATACTATATCCAGACAAGCTTCACCCCATGTTGCTGCGTTAACATACTGTGTTAAAAAACAGTCACTGATTACTTCTAAAAACTCTTGTGCTCCTCCATCTGCAAGGTTATCCTAGTTAATATTTGGATCATTAAAGTCCCCCATGACTATCATCTCACTGTAAACTTGACATTTGATATCACTAAAAAGATGCGTGTTGAAATTACTGTCCGAATTGGGTGGTCTATAAACACACTCCTAAAATAAGACCTCTTTCCCTAATGTTTTCCAGGCGAAGCCACATGTCCTCACTAAGATGGGGCTCACTGTCCAAATGAAGAGGACTTTCACTTAAATTCTGTTTGACATAAACAGCAACCCCACCTCCTTTTTTGTGTTCTGTCTATCCTTCCTAAAAAATGTGCATCCCTCTATGTTACAGTCATCATCATCTTTGTTATTTAGCCAGATTTCCATTATTGCTATAATATAATTACTGTCTGCTACATACAGCTCCAACTCACTTAACTTATTAAGTACCTTTAGTGCTTGAGAACAATTTTATAATAAAAGAAGATATCCTCTTTATGACATACTATACGACAGTACTTTTAACCAAAGAATTATTCATAAGAAATGATACTTGGACACCTTTATAATCCCTCATGGCTCTTATCATTGGCCAACTTTTTGCAATTCTTGTTTGCGTTCGAGGGGTGTTTGATACATTTGTTCTTGTAACTTTTAGCTTCTGAAAAAAGTTTCTCCTTGGGGACAAATAAAGTACTACCAATACATAGCCCCAAGCAATGGACTGCATTATAGATCCACCCATTTATTCTTTTCTCTATTGAATGTATCAAGGATTGTGGTGGCGAGTTGTGTGAGGTGGTGTTTATGGGTGATTTGCCAATCTCAGTAAATGCAACGGTCCCCATGGGACTGGCCATTTATTATCAGCTTTGTTTATTATAGGTCAGCTTGACTTTGCAAAGAAAAAGCCCAGGTTTAAACCATGGTTCAAGTTTTTTTTTTTTTCTTTTTGCTTACCCTCTGTTGCATTTATGATTTTCCAAAAAAAATGCTATAGATTGTTTTATCTTGTTACACTGGTATATCTTACCCTTTGTTGCTTTTATGATTTTCTAAATATTGCTATAGATTGTTTTTTTTCTTGTTAAATAGGTATGTTAATATTCACTATACTCATAGGACTTATTTCTCAATTATATGTATGTGAACTTTAGATCACATGTTCATTCACAAATGTGGTCACTGACACAGCTTTAACCAAACTATGGAGAAGAAAACTTTTTGTCATACGTCAGACATTGAATACATTTCTTTTCTTTAATTGACTTGGCCAACTCTTAAATTGGTTACACAAAAAAAGTAGAGATTACACACTTTTCAAAAAGCATACTGAACTCCAATGTATTATAGTATCCTTATGTATTATTTAATAAGATAGCTCAAAGGACTGCAATGAGCATTTTACTGGATTTACTGGAAATTAAAATGTAAATGTAAAATGTAATTTATTAAAAAAAAAAAAATACATTTTATGATTTATAGAATATGAAGAGGACGGCACAGTGGTATAGTGGGTAGCGCTGCTGCCTCGCAGTTAGGAGACCCGGGTTCGCTTCCCGGGTCCTCCCTGCGTGGAGTTTGTATGTTCTTCCCGTGTCTGCGTGGGTTTCCTTCAGGTACTCCGGTTTCCTCCCACAGTCCAAAGACATGCAGGTTAGGTACATTGGCGATTCTAAATTGTCCCTAGTGTGTGTGTGTGTTTGTGTGCGTGTACCCTGCGGTGGGCTGGTGTCCTGCTCTGGGTTTGTTTCCTGCCTTGCGCCCTGTGTTGGCTGGGATTGGCTCCAGCAGACCCCCGTGACCCTGTAGTTAGGATATAGCGGGTTGGATAATGAATGGATGGATAGAATATGTAGAGTAAATTGTGGCAGTGGCTTAGAATATTAAAACCCAAGTTAATGAAAAATGGCATATCTAACAATCAAAAAATAAATTAGATGCAAACAAATTTTCAACTTCCAAAGTAAAATTTAGGAAATCACAAAAATAAGAAACTATCATAAGACTGGAGGTAATGCAAATATATTCTAATGTAAAAGACTTGGAAGAATTCTGTTAAAATGGCACTAAAAGGTAAGAGGAAATCAGGAAACAAACAATGATGTGATCCAATATTAAAACAAAACACTGCTGTACCCGCCCCATCAGAAAACATGTCACTGAAGGCTGGGTTAATCAAGAAAAAGTTATTAATTACATTCATTGCATTCGTAGTCTGAGTCTCGACAACCTGAATTGTGTGGGTGGTTACCTACCAGGTAATGCTTTTGGTTGGTCTGCCACTCGATAAACATCTGCCACGGTGCCCTCTTTCAGTTGCGAGAAGCAGATCATGGAATGTTGCATAGTTTACTGTCAAATAATGGAAAGAGTACGCGGCACGTGTTTCGCCCTCATTTCGGCTTATCAGATGTACACACTCACTGCTCCCCTCTCGGGGAATTGAACCTCGGATGTCAGCGTCACAGACGAAGCCCCTTTACGCTGCGCCATGGCGTGTGGTTCGTTTATTTGACAGCCTGTAGGTCCGGAGTAATTACATTCATTGCATTCATAGTCTGAGTCTCGACGACCTGAATTGTGTGGGTGGTTACCTCGAGTCCCCAAGAGGGGAGCAGTGAGTGTGTATGCCTGATGAGCCCAAATGACGGCGAAACACATGTCGCGTATTCTTTGCATTATTTGACAGTAAACTATGCAACATTCCATGATCTGCTTCTCGCAACTGAAAGAGGGCACCGTGGCGGATGTTTGCCAAATGGCAGACCAACCACAAGCGTTACCTGGTAGATAACCACCCACACAATTCAGGTGGTCGAGACTCAGACTGTGAATGCAATGAATGTAATTACTCTAGACCTATAGGCTGTCAAATACATGAATCACATGCCGTGGCGCAGCGTAAAGGGGCTTCGTCTCTGACGCTGATGTCTGAGGTTCGATTCCCCGAGAGGGGAGCAGTGAGTGTGTATGCCTGATGAGCCCAAATGACGGCGAAACACATGTCGCGTATTCTTTGCATTATTTGACAGTAAACTATGCAACATTCCATGATCTGCTTCTCGCAACTGAAAGAGGGCACCGTGGCGGATGTTTGCCAAATGGCAGACCAACCACAAGCGTTACCTGGTAGATAACCACCCACACAATTCAGGTGGTCGAGACTCAGACTGTGAATGCAATGAATGTAATTACTCTAGACCTATAGGCTGTCAAATACATGAATCACATGCCGTGGCGCAGCGTAAAGGGGCTTCGTCTCTGACGCTGATGTCTGAGGTTCGATTCCCCGAGAGGGGAGCAGTGAGTGTGTACGCCTGATGAGCCCAAATGAGGGTGAAACACGTGTCGCGTACTCTTTGCATTATTTGACAGTAACTATAGAAAGTGTACTGAGGGCCTCATTAATTTTAAAGCACAGAAGATTTTCTAGATAAATGACAAAATAATTTACTATAGCACCATGCAAAGGGAATGTGGTCATTTAAAGATTTAAGCATTTTCCTGTGAATATCCTTACTGGTAAAAGTCACACTTAGTGTCAAAAACAGAATGGCTACAAGCTGAACTGTGCTTTGATATTTGTATTTTTTCAAGCAAATGTTCATCTCCATGAAAATTTTAACTGTAAGGCAAGAGGTGAAGGTAAGATACAAAAGGAGCACATCTATACTGCAGATGAACGAGAAACCCAACTCCATTCATGAATTACAATTGTTTGAAAGCCACTGACCTAAATTGCAGGAAAGTACAATGGGTACACCTAGCTTACTGTTGTGAGAATTATAGTTATTGTAAATTACGGGCGAGTTAAATAACCCAAGCAAGCAAAATTTCTCTATTGACCTTAGCTATAAAACCAAACATTTTATAACTTTCATTAACATATTTTTTGTTGCTTTGATCACAATCTAAGTCTATGAATCAAACAAACAATCTAGATGGAAGTGCGTTGGAGGAAGTTGCAATTCCCTTCATTTTAAGGTTATTTTCAAAACATTTGCTTTTTTAATTGTTTTCAAATCACTGCATCTTTTTATACTAGCAGATTCATAATCAGAATACACATGCCTTTGAAACAGCCACACTAAACTCAACATGCAATTGACATTTTAAATTTGTCAAAAGGACTGAATTTTCAAAAGGGAAAATACAAGAAAGGTAAATCTGTTTTTCATTACATGAACAAAAAAAGAACAAAAAAAAAGACAATGATCACCTATTTATCAACATAGATAGCACTCCAGAGTGAGGAATACTTGATTAAAGGAACTGTCAAGTAAACATTAGGTTATGTCAAATAAATAAATAAATATATACAGAGGGGCAAAAAAGTATTTAGTCAGCCATCAATTGTGCAAGTTCTCCCACTTAAAAAGATGAGGTGTCTGTAATTTTCATCATAGGTATACCTCAACTATGAGAGACAAAATGAGAAAAAAAAATCCAGAAAATCACGTTGTCTGATTTTAAAGAATTTGCAAATTATGGTGGAAAATAAGTATTTGGTCACCTACAAACAAGCAAGATTTCTGGCTCTCACAGACCTGTAACTTCTTCTGTAAGAGGCTCCTCTGTCCTCCACTCGTTACCTGTATTAATGGCACCTGTTTGAACTCGTTATCAATATAAAAAACACCTGTCCACAACCTCAAACAGTCGCACTACAAACTCCACTATGGCCAAGACCAAACAGCTATCAAAGGATACCAGAAACAAAATTGTAGACCTGCACCAGGCTGGGAAGACTGAATCTGCAATAGGTAAGCAGCTTGGTGTGAAGAAATCAACTGTGGGAGCAATTATTAGAAAATAGAAGACATACAAGACCACTGATAATCTCCCTCGATCTGGGGCTCCATGCAAGATCTCACCCTGTGGGGTCAAAATGATCACAAGAACGGTGAGCAAAAATCCCAGAACCACACGGGGGGACCTAGTGAATGACCTGCAGAGAGCTGGGACCAAAGTAACAAAGGCTACCATCAGTAACACACTACGCCACCAGGGACTCAAATCCTGCAGTGCCCCTGCTTAAGCCAGTACATGTGCAGGCCGTTTGCTAGAGAGCATTTGGATGATCCAGAAGAGGATTGGGAGAATGTCCTATGGTCAGATGAAACCAAAATAGAACTTTCTGGTAAAAACTCTACTTATTGTGTTTGGACGAGAAAGAATGCTGAGTTGCATCCAAAGAACACCATACCTACTGTAAAGCATGGGGGTGGAAACATCATGCTTTGGGGCTGTTTTTCTGCAAAGGGACCAGGACAACTGATCCGTGTAAAGGAAAGAATGAATGGGACCATGTATCGTCAGATTTTGAGTGAAAACCTCCTTCCATCAGCAAGGGCATTGAAGATGAAACGTGGCTGGGTCTTTCAGCATGACAATGATCCCAAACACACCGCCCAGGTAACGAAGGAGTGGCTTCGTAAGAAGCATTTCAAAGTCCTGGAGTGGCCTAGCCATTCTCCAGATCTCAACCCCATAGAAAATCTTTGGAGGGAGTTGAAAGTCCATGTTGCCCAGCAGCAGCCCCAAAACATCACTGCTCTAGAGGAGATCTGCATGGAGGAATGGGCCAAAATACCAGCAACAGTGTGTGAAAACCTTGTGAAGACTTACAGAAAACATTTGACCTCTGTCATTGCCAACAAAGGGTATATAACAAAGTACTGAGATGAACTCTTGTTATTGACCAAATATTTTTTCCACCATAATTTGCAAATAAATTCTTAAAAAAATCAGACAATGTGATTTTCTGGATTTTTTTTTCTCATTTTGTCTCTCATAGTTGAGGTATACCTATGATGAAAATTACAGGTGCCTCATCTTTTTAAGTGGGAGAACTTGCACAATTGATGGCTGACTAAATACTTTTTTGCCCCTCTGTATATATTTATTTATTTATTTGACATAACCTAATGTTTACTTGACAGTTCCAATACTTTTTTGCCCCACTGTATGTATGTGTGGGTATATATTATATTATATATATATTATACATACATACATACATACATACATACATATACTGTATAATGTAGGCAAACTAATAAAGACAGCCCTGGGCTTTTAAAACAGAAATTCTATTTTCTAACCTATTAGACAAGCAATTGGAAGTGAAAAAAGATGACAACTGGGAATATATTCAAGTATTAGCACACTAAGACAAAAGCAGAAAATGCCCTAACAAATCTCATTATGTACATCAGAGAAGAGGATGCCATGTTTACTTTCAAAAATTCTATGTTTTTGAAATTAGTAAAGATTATCCAAAGTCTATTCTGCATTGATATTTACCCAGGGTAAGCAGGAATGGCAGCAGGAGGCACAGCGGCCCTCACAGTACTATACACTGTTCTTCCACGGCCACGTAGGTGAGCCCCTCTAAAAGCAGCAGCTGCAGCAGTGGTAGCAGCAGTTGGATATGGGAATCCTGGAACTAAGAAGAAAATGACACATTAGAAGTCTAAAATATGATTCAACATGGCAGCAGTTTATGGCAATAAACAGCAGCAATATACATGCATTTTTTATATGTAACAATGTAAATTCAAAAACAAAAACCAACGATAAATGAAACAAACCAAAGAAATAAAAAATTAGCCGAATGTAGATACATCTGAACACACATCTGCAAGTATAAATTAGGATGCAAGCAAAAACTTGGTATTTTCAACTCTTCAGTTTCAGTAGTCAAACATTAAAAGTCTGTCTACAGCAATAGCCAGTAAGGAGTATGCAAAGACTTGTAACCTTCTTTATTAAAGGTGTTCTATTTAAAACACAGTGTTGTAAGAAACTATTTGCCCTTTACCAATTTCCAGTCTGGCTGCAAAGTTTTAGCACTGTATGTTTTCTGGTTTTCAGAAAATATTAAAAAGGAATGTGTGACCATTTAGCCAAAAAAGGCATGTGTGGTGAGATACCGATGCTGGACAAGAAAATCTGGCTCCCAATCAGCATTCCAATTTATCTCAGGGGTGTTCAACGGGATTGAGGTTAGGGCACAGTGTAGGCTAAGGTAAATTACTCCATACCAAACCAGTAAAAGCATGTTTTTTATGAACCTGGTCTTGTACACAGGTACAAAGTCCTGCTGGAACACAAAATGGCCTTCACCAAATTATTGTCACAAAGTAGGAAGTGCTTAATTATTTAAACCGTCTTTGTATAGTGCAGCATAACAATACCCCTTACTAGAACCTGGCCGAAAACCTGAAAAACAGCCCCAGACCATTATCCTTCATAAACCAAACTTTACCATAGGCACTATGCAGTCCAGATGATAGCACTCGGATATCCAGCAAACTCTAGAAGAGTGCCTGATAGTGAAGCATGATTCATCACCACAGAGAACATGTTTCCAAGGCTCTAGAGTCCAATGACGACATGCTTTACAACACTCCAGCTGATGCCTGGCATTAGGCATGATGATATTAGTGTTGCGTGCAGCAGGTCAGCCATGGAATATGTTTTACAGGTAGAAAAACTTTACACCGGCTGTTACAGACAGAAATAAAAGGCTTCTTTTTGGGCGCATACACCATCATCTAAACACTAGTGTAACGAACTGCTTGCGTACTAAAGTGACTTTAGCTGCAGGTGGAAATCCCATTTTACTTTATGGTGCCAAGCAGAGTTGCATTGCAGTGCAGCAGTCTATTAGCCAGTGAAAGTGCTGTGAAGAAGCTGTCTGTTGTTACGGTCCTAACTTTGTCCAGTCTGATAGCGGTCACGGGACTTTGTTATCTTTGATTGCCAGTGCAAGAAATTGTTCTGTGCAGGCATCAATAACAGTATCAACTGTGGTCACCGCTGCTCTTGTGAAAACAATGGAGATAAAACAGCATCAACTCAGAGAGGGATACGCAAGTTTATTGTACCACGTGATCGTCACTGAAAGAATAAAAATGAAAAATAAAAAATAAAAAAAAAAAGTACTAACTTTTACAAGTAGCCAAAATTTACACAGGGTGTTACAAACTCAACTCAAATGTATAATAATAATAATAGCAGCTCACTACTCAAAACACAGAACGCCGGGGATCGAACCAGTAACCTTTCGAGTATAAGGCAGCAGCTTATACCTCTGCACCATTCAGGAAAATGTACTAGCTTTCTATCGATTGACATTTGAGCATGGGTTTGTAACTCATTGACAGCAACATGTAATTGAATGATTTTTAAAAAAAATTTTGGTTATATATTATTGAATAAAAGCGCACGTTTATTTGATATTTGGACTAAAGTCTTCTTCACATTATACACTTCATGTCATTATTAGCATAACATGGAAAAAGTTTCTGCTTTAGGTATGTGTTTAGCATTTCTTGCCTCGCATTTCCTTTCATCCTACACTTACTCAGATCTTTGTAGACACAGAACACACATGAAATGCATGTGTTCCCAATAACAATATACTGTATTATTTACCCTATACAACTCCATGCACGTCACACGCGGCAAGGAGCCTCGTCTTGAGCTGGGAGAACTTTTTGACCGAGTTGCGCTCCATCAATGGGGTGGGGGATGGGGCAGCAGGCTGCTTATGCTGATCGACACATTTACAAAACAAAAGTTCTGATGGACAGGTGTGAAGGAATTTAAGGTGGGCCAGGATTACGAGTTTTTTTGTAGGCTTCAGGGATTCTAGTGTTAACTGAGCAAGTTTTGCTTTCTAGTCATTCTGAATTAAAGCAATTCTGCAAAGAAGAGTGGACCTGCAGTTTAAGAGTAGTATGACAAAACTAAGAGCGTCATGTGCCAACTTACGGCTCCACAGATATGTCAAATTGGCAGTATGTCAGTTACAAAGTGTACCAGCCAATGCAGCTAAAATTCTGTGGATCTGGTGTGGTGACTGGCAGACATACTTTAGCTGCCTGTATGGGTTGCCATCATTAGTTGGTGAATTGGTTGCCTAAGCCAGCATTTCTCAACCACTGGGTCCCAACCCGGGTTGTCACTGTAGGTTCATGATTGGGTTACTTTAGCAACTGGTGTCCCCATTTCGAAGTGAGTGTTTCACCAAGGGGAACACCCAATCATGGTCATTCCACCAAAGCGGTGGTTTGCAATAGCTGTTTGTAGACTTCCAATTAATTTAAAAAGGCAAAACCGGATCACAGGATCATGAAGGTTCAGAAAACACTGGTGTAAGGAAGACAGTGCACACCGAATGCTTAAGAATTGGCTATGTGGAGCAGCACAGATGAAAACAAATCTTAAAGGTCACTACAAAAGTCAAAGCACGAGACAGTGTGAAAAAAATGAAAGATTCATAACTCTGGCTGGTTTTGGCAATTTCTATAACATTATTTACCTATTGTTTTTGTATGGCCTTTGGCCTCAAGGACGAATCGCCACAACTCAGCCAGCCATAAATCGACGCATGACTGCACTTGGTTACAGGAAACATTTGGCTATAATCATTGCAGCCAAAAGGTGGCAAAACCATTTGTGTGTAGAGAAATTACTTTTCTGGTGTCAGATGGTGGTTTATGATGTTGCTTGTTCAATAAATTATCATTAATTGCAATAAATCAATAATGCTTAAAAAAGTGTAATTTATTCAGTCAGTTGCAAATAACTCGCAAATAACTTGCAAATAAATAAGGCCCCAACCCTCTGCATGGGTGAATCATGAACAAATCTCACGTTCACAAAAATATTCAAAGTATTTTGCTTTTACAGGGAATAGAAATCATGATTTGGTATTTTTGCTCATTTATAAATCATCTCTTCAGAGGTTCAAAGATAGGCAACAGTAATTTTCTTTCATCTTGACATAGTAGGGGTCTAACTTAACCTCCTTGATGTTAACTCCAAGCATCTCTCAGGCTCGGAATTCTAAGTCAATTAAACCTGAGTAGTACTAGGGATGACCATTTTGATGAGATACACATCCTTAAGCCTGAATAACGCTTAGGACAGAATTCTACTACTATCTTGTAGGTGAAATAACGCTAAAACAAAAAAAACATACATTTTTCTATACATTCTGCGGGTCTATGGTAAATTACCAATACTCATGGGGGTGGGGCCTTCAACCAAAAAACAATGGTGTGTAAACAAAAAGCTGTAAAGCCACTTTTAGTACAGGCTACAACTGAACCATTAGATGAACCAAGTGATAGTGAGGACAATGTGAATTGGTCATCAGATGTTGATAGAGATAGTGAAACTACTGGATACAGCACTGCATGACTGAACTACAATGATATGCCTAATGAATTTGGTCATGTGAAGTTCACTAAGACAAGTACCTGTGTGGCAAAAAGGCAAAATGACTGCAATCAATTGGAAGGGCAAGAAACATGTTATCCCCCTAAACACTGATCACAATGCAACTGTCAATGTTCGTATCAAGAGATATATGGAAGTCTCTAAGCTGTGGTAGCCTACAATACCACAATGGGAAACACCAATCAGGTAATGACAGTCAATCCTCTTAATACGCAAGCAACAGACAAAAATATTATAAGACAAGTGAACAAAGAAACATTCTACAGTAATCCCTCCTCCATCGCGGGGGTTGCGTTCCAGAGCCACCCGCGAAATAAGAAATCCGCGAAGTAGAAACCATATGTTTATATGGTTATTTTTATATTGTCATGCTTGGGTCACAGATCCACATTACTAACCGAGAATGCTAAACCGGATGGACGCAGGGACATCCGGCCATGGGCCGTAGCCGCAAAAAGACGTACTGCGCAGGCGCCCCAAGAAATGAGGCGCCGCGACCACAGAAAAAAGGAGTCAGCACAGAAAAAAGGAGTCAAACGCAGGCGACGCACACAGCGCCGCACAAAAGCCATTGCACACGAAACTAGCACACAAAAA
Source organism: Erpetoichthys calabaricus (assembly GCF_900747795.2). Taxonomy (NCBI): domain Eukaryota; kingdom Metazoa; phylum Chordata; class Cladistia; order Polypteriformes; family Polypteridae; genus Erpetoichthys; species Erpetoichthys calabaricus. Next base: position 55,842,222 of record NC_041405.2, on the reverse strand, counting down.
AAAAAGAAGCCGCTCCCGCCCCACAATCCCACACCCACCTCCAAGCACCCCCCCCCCCACAAGCAGCGGACGGGACACACACAAAGAGGACGATTCAACAAGCTCCTACCACACCAAAAAAAAGAAGCCGTGACCGCCACACCAAGCCCATTACAGACGAAACGGGACAGACTACGGACATGGCACACGAAACGTTCACAACAACGACGATTCAGACCCACAAACACACTAACATCAATAAGAAGTGACACCCAAAGCCCCATTTCTAAAGGAACCGTCCGCAGACACCTACTAAACGATTGCGCCACTTAGCTGACAACGCGTTCAATAATGAGTCCACTATTGAGGAAAATTCATTGGGATTAATGAATGTCATTTGCAATCATTGTCATTCACTTAACTTCCCTGAAGAAACAACTGGCAATACAAGTAATGAATTTACACGTTGTTGTCAAAAGGGTCAGATTAGACTGCCTCCTTTACATTCATATCCTGAATATCTACAGAAGCTTCTAACTAACGATGTACCTGAAAGTAAAAACTTTATGAACTGCATTAGATCCTACAATAGTTCATTTGCTTTTGCATCTACCGGAGTAAATATCAGGCCACCAAAAGGCAATGGCCCATACTGCTTTCGCATATGTGGACAAATATTGCATCGCATTGGAACAGTGCACCCTGAAACAAATCAACAACGCAAATATGCACAAATCTACACACAAAGCCCCATTTCTAAATGAACCGTCCGCATTAAACATACGTCATCTCAACACGTTCACACTATGCAGCATAGGTGGATCTCATTACAATAAGGCACTATTAACCGTTCAACCGCAGAAAAGGCTCCATATTAACAGTGAGTGCGATCCACTATTAACCGTTTAACCACAAAGAAGGCTCCATATTAACAGTGACTTCGATCCTCCTTATTACTTATCCATATATCTAACGCTGAAGAACAAACAAGTAATGAATTCACGATCACAGGTACAAAACGATATGGCTCAATTGACGGGACCAAATACACGAACCCGCATGAAAAAAAACAATACACGTCAGTGCATACAACGCGCTTCTGAAACTCCGGAAGAAAAAATGTCTCGGCTCCAAAAACGCAAAGCTCAACTAACACATTAACAGAAACGAGCGCAGATACACAGACACAATGAACGTACACATATACAGCACGCGTCTCACAGTGCTGCATCGAAACACGCAATGGTTCAAAACGAAACACCTCGAGTCTCAGAGATACAAAAACGGCAGCGAAGGGACAAAATAAATAAACGCAATTCATGAACATTCATTGGGATTACTGAATGTCATTTGCAATCATTATCATTCACTTAACTTCCCTGAAGAAACAACTAGCAATACAAGTAATGAATTTACACGTTATTTTCAAAAGGGTCAAATTAGACTGCCTCCTTTACATTCATATCCTGCATATCTGAAAAAGCTTCTAACTGACGAAGTACCTGAAAGTAAAAACTTTATGAACTGCATTAGATCCTACAATAGTTCATTTGCTTTTGCATCTAATGCCATCCAGTCACTTACTCAACACCATTGATAAACTTCTACAAACGTTGATAAATAATAATATTCCCTTTGGAGCAAAGGTACTTTTATTAGGGGGAGATTTTACACAGTGCTTAGCTGTTGTTCCACATTCCATGCGCTCGGCTATTCTGCAGTCCACCTTAAAATACGCAGACAATTGACATTGCTTTCAAAAGAGTTACGGAGATATTTGGAACAGCAATCTCATTACACCAAATACCCCTTTTAACACAACAAACTATATTATGTCCAAAAAATATTAATATTGATCACATTAGTAACCAGGTCATTTCATTACTTCCTGGAGTTGCACAGCTCTTTCTAATCTCTGACAAAGTTGACTCTGATGACGACAATGACCATCTTAATTTCCCCTTAGAATATTTGAACACTATTAACCCAGCCAGATTAACACAACACAATCTTAGCCTTAAAAACAGAACAATAATCATGCTATTAACAAACCTTAACACTAAACAGTGTTTATGCAATGCTACACGTTTAGTCATCAACACCATGCCACACAATGTTATTGAAGCAAAACTTCTTACAACTTCACATGCTAACAATACTGTTCTAATTCCTAGAATTAACCTTACAAGTTCTGACCTGGAATTACATTTTACACTTAAACGGCGACAGTTCCCCATTAAACCTACCTTGGCCATGACCATCAACAAATCACAAAGACAAACAATACACAAAGTTAGCATCTACCTCTCTGAGCCCGTTTTTGGACATGGACAACTTTATTTGCTTCCTATATGCGTCATCTACACCTTCACACTATGCTATATCTCATTCATACATCACGCTCTTTGTAATTTCACAACACCAGGGGTTGGCGAGTGAAGCGAGCAGGGGGCAGAGCCCCATAGTTTGCGCAGAAACACAGGAGGTTATAGAGAGACAGGAACGTTATTCAAACACTGCAAACAAACATTTGTCTCTTTTTCAAAAGTTTAAACTGTGCTCCATGACAAGACAGAGATGACAGTTCCGTCTCACAATTAAAAGAATGCAAACATATCTTCCTCTTCAAAGGAGTGCGCATCAGGAGCAGACAATGTCAGAGAGATAGAGAAAAGCAAACAAATCAATAGGGCCGTTTGGCTTTTAAGTATGCGAAGCACCGCGGCACAAAGCTGTTGAAGGCGGCAGCTCACACCCCCTCCGTCAGGAGCAGAGAAAGAGAGAGAGAGAGACAGAGTTTGTTTTTCAATCAAAAATCAATACGTGCCCTTTGAGCTTTTAAGTATGTGAAGCACCGTGCAGCATGTCGCTTCAGGAAGCAGCTGCACAGAAGGTAGCAACGTGAAGATAATCTTTCAGCATTTTTAGACGAGCGTCCGTATCGTCTAGGTGTGCGAACAGCCCCCTGCTCAATCCCCCTACGTCAGGATCAGAGAAAGTCAGCGCAAGAGAGAGAGAGAAAAGTAAGTCGGGTAGCTTCTCAGCCATCTGCCAATAGCGTCCCTTGTATGAAATCAACTGGGCAAACCAACTGAGGAAGCATGTACCAGAAATTAAAAGACCCATTGTCCGCAGAAATCCGCGAACCAGCAAAAAAATCCGCGATATATATTTAAATATGCTTACATATAAAATCCGCGATGGAGTGAAGCCGCGAAAGGCGAAGCGCGATATAGCGAGGGATTACTGCACTATTGTTAAAAACAAAATTGGGCTGCGTGTTGAATAATGTTTAATTTATGTAGCGCCTTTCATACACTCAAGGACACTTTACAATTCAATACACACATTAACAAGACAGTAGAAAATAAATACACAAAAAATAATAATACTCATTGAAAATATGTGTTAACAGAAGTTTGAAATTAATACTAGATTTTTCCTTGCGATGACTGAGAGGGAGAGAAGTCCAAATTTTAGGGGCTATCACTCTGAAAGCTCTGCCACCCATTGTTACTAACCTGTATTTATAGTGCATCCGGAAAGTATTCACAGCGCATCACTTTTTCCACATTTTGTTTTGTTACAGCCTTATTCCAAAATGGATTAAATTCATTTTTTTCCTCAGAATTCTACAAACAACACCCCATAATGACAACATGAAAAAAGTTTACTTGAGGTTTTTGCAAATTTATTAAAAATAAAAAAACTGAGAAAGCACACGTACATAAGTATTCACAGCCTTTGCCATGAAGCTCAAAATTGAGCTCCGGTGCATCCTGTTTCCCCTGATCATCCTTGAAATGTTTCTGCAGCTTAATTAGAGTCCACCTGTGGTAAATTCAGTTGATTGGACATGATTTGTAAAGGCACACACCTGTCTATATAAGGTCCCACAGTTGACAGTTCATGTCAGAGCACAAACCAAGCATGAAATCAAAGGAATTCTCTGTAGACCTCCGAGACAGGATTGTCTTGAGGCACATATCTGGGGAAGGTTACAGAAAAATTTCTGCTGCTTTGAAGGTCCCAATGAGCATAGTGGCCTCCATCATCCGTAAGTGGAAGAAGATCGAAACCACCAGGACTCTTCCTAGAGCTGGCCGGCCATCTAAACTGAGCGATCGGGGGAGAAGGGCCTTAGTCAGGAAGGTGACCGAGAACCCGATGTTGACTCTGTCAGAGCTCCAGAGGTCCTCTGTGGAGAGAGGAGAACCTTCCAGAAGGACAACCATCTCTGCGGCAATCCACCAATCAGGCCTGTATGGTAGAGTGGCCAGACGGAAGCCACTCCTTGGTAAAAGGCACATGGCAGCCTGCCTGGAGTTTGCCAAAAGACACCTGAAGGACTCACAGACCATAAGAAAGAAAATTCTCTGGTCTGATGAGACAGATTGAACGCTTTGGTGTGAATGCCAGGCGTCATGTTTGGAGGAAACCAGGCACAGCTCATCACCAGGCCAATACCATCCATACAGTGAAGCATCATGCTGTGGGAATATTTTTCAGTGGCAGGAACTGGGAGACGAGTCAGGATAAAGGGAAAGATGACTGCAGCAATGTACAGACACATCCTGGATGAAAACCTGCTCCAGAGTGCTCTTGACCTCAGACTGGGGAGACGGTTCATCTTTCAGCAGGACAACGACCCTAAGCACACAGCCAAGATATCAAAGGAGTGGCTTCAGGACAACTCTGTGAATGTCCTTGAGTGGCCCAGCCAGAGCCTAGACTTGAATCCGATTGAACATTTCTGGAGAGATCTTAAAATGAATGTGCAAAAACGCTTCCCATCCAACCTGATGGAGCTTGAGAGGTGCTGCAAAGAGGAATGGGCGAAACTGGCCAAGGATAGGTGTGCCAAGCTTATGGCATCATATTCAAAAAGACTTGAGGCTGTAATTGCTGCCAAAGGTGCATCGACAAAGTATTGAGCAAAGGCTGTGAATACTTATAATACTTTCCAGATGCACTGTAGGTAAAGTGAGTAACTTAGCGTCCGATAATCGTAATGCACGGGCAGGAGTGTAAGGAAGCAGCAGCTCCGACAGATAATGAAGAGCTAACCCATGAAGGGTTTTAAAGGCGAGAATAATAATTTTACATTTGATTCTTGAAGAAACTGGTAACCAATGTAAATCATAGAGGACAGGAGTGATGTGAGCAGATTTTTTAGTGTGTGTAAGTACAGGAGCAGCAGAACTCTGAACATATTGTAATCTATTGATATATTTAGTCAGGATGCCATAAAACAGAGCATTACAATAGTCCCGATGGGTAGTGATGAAAGCGTGAATGAGTGTTTCAGTATCTTTTACACTGAGGAAAGAATGCAGATGAGCAATGTTGCAAAGATGAAAAAAGGCTGTCTGTACTATTGAGCCAATGTGTAATTGAAAAGTAAGAAGCTGATCAAAGATGACACCCAAATTACGGACTGATGCCGAGGGTTGAAGCAGGATCCCATTAATGTCAATTTTTAGCCCACGAAGGGTAGAGAGGACAGATTTGGTACCAACTAATAAGATTTCTGTTTTATCAGGATTGAGTTGTAAAAAATTCTGTCATCCAATGATTGATTTCCCGAAGGTGAAAATCAACAGGGGCCTCATGTATAAACGGTGCGTACGCACAGAAATGGTGCATACGAATGTTTCCACGCTCAAATCGCGATGTATAAAACCTAAACTTGGCGTAAAGCCACGCACATTTCCACGGTAACTCATACCTTGGCGTACGCAATTTCTCCGCTCGGTTTTGCAGACTGGCGGCACCCAGCATCAAAGCAGTGCTACTGTTCCTGTGTGACCACCCTTTCTTTCTTAGCTCCACATTCCTGACGCGGCTTTATAAATACACTGAAATTAACTGCATATTGTTTATTAGTGTAATGCATCTGATTGTAATTAACCTGTAGCAATATAATGGTCCAGGGAATAGCCATAGTATTCCAAATACCATAACTGCTTTAGCGTTGTTACGCTCACTGCATCTTGTTCCTCTTTTTGCTGCTCCCGTTAAGGGTTGCCACTGTGGATCATCTTTTTCCATATTACTCTCACTGCACCACTCGGAGTATTTATATCACTGTATCTGAGTGGGGAATCACAGCAGCAGCTGATCGGAAAGAGAATTATCGGTATACAGTTTCAAGTACACACTACCTCAACCACGGCAAAAAGCGTCAAAGCCTTTCCTTTACGGACCTCGCGTTTCAGAAACGGTTTCATCCCAAGAACTATAAACGCACTCAATCAGTCCATCAAGTGCTCCTTGTAGAACTGTTTGTACTTATAAGTACAATTACCTCACTGTAAACTTACACTACAGTTATATTGCACAACCTGCGCTACTTTATAAAGCGCGTATGATGACAATATCATTTTTAAGATGAAATGCAGCAAAATATGTTGCTTATAGTATACAGATAAAACTTTAACTTCATTTAAATAATCTGCATTGTTAATAATTAAACATGTGAGGACACGGTGCCGCAGCGTATAGCTGGTTCACGGATAGCTCCTGCCTTGCGCTGTATTATTGCTGGTGCTGATGCGACACTGGAAGGATAGACGGATAGAATAATTAAACATGTACTACGAAGATATTTCAATGTTCCTTAAAAGTTTTGAAGAATCGGCGTTCTAAGCTTACAGATGGCTTAACGTCTATTACAGAGCTGATTGTGTGGCGATTGGGTATTTGGAGAAAGAAAAGTATGTTTGAAAGAGACAGTACTTCTGTAATAAATTATTTCATCGAAGGTTGCACATGGCGCAGCAAGCCTCTTGCGTGAGATATGAACAATCACTGCGCCACCGTGTTCCCATGTTTAATAACATGCTTTCATTGCTATCATCATGAAAAAGATATCACGTATACATCTCAGTATTTTAATTATTCAGAGAGCTGTAATATCTCGAATGTAATGGATTCTGTGTCCTGTCGGAGAAAGAGAAAGAACGGAAGCACGTAGTGATTCACACACATAGAGCACATAGAAGATCAAATACAGAACAAAGCATTTAACGTGCTACTTGAGAAACTAGTAAAATAAACGATTTTAAGATGAAGTTTATGATGTTCTACTTTAATGGCAAAATAAACTACGTGATTAAAGTGGAAATTTCGAGATTAAAGTTGACATTTCGTGCTTTTTTCCCCACTGTGTGCCTATTTGTTTTGTCTGTATCCTAATAAGCTTTCATATGACACTCAGACGGTGGGCTACGACTCGCCTTTTCACGGTGACTTTGATATGTGATTTCTTTTTTATTTCGGGCACTGTGCGACTTTGTGAACTTGGATCTTTTGAGTTTCTCCGACATTCTGTCACTCGATCAACTTTCTTTTGTTGATTATACCACTGTTTAAACCAACAAATAGTACGTTTTTCCTTTGCCTCCACTTCATATTCGCTGAAATTCTTATATTTTCCCCTGTGCTTTTCCCATTGTCTTTTCACAGATGGCTATTTATACTGACTTGTATATTCAAAGAGGCGTAATTCTGGGAGGAGTTGGGGCGGGACAGAAGGCGCGTGCACGTGCGTTACTTTTCACGCTGATCGGGATTTATGTAGTGGAAGAACGTGAAATTTTGCGTGCGCACATATTCCTGCATCTGGATTTTTCTGTGCCTACGCACAATCCCGCTTTTGTGCTTACGCCATGTTATAGTGTGAGTTCTACGCACGGCGTTATACATGAGGCCCCAGGTGTTGCAGTTGCATTAACACTTACATAAATTTGTGTGTCATCGGCATAGCAGTGGAAGCTCAGACCATACTGACGAATAATGTAACCTAATGGGAGCATATACAGTGCATCCGGAAAGTATTCACAGCGCATCACTATTCCAAAATGGATTAAACTAATTTTTTTCCTCAGAATTCTACACACAACACCCCATAATGACAACGTGAAAAAAGTTTACTTGAGGTTTTTGCAAATTTATTAAAAATAAAAAAGCTGAGAAATCACATGTACTTAAGTATTCACAGCCTTTGCCATGAAGCTCAAAATTGAGCAGCGATGACAGCCTCAAGTCTTTTTGAATATGATGCCACAAGCTTGGCACACCTATCCTTGGCCAGTTTCGCCCATTCCTGTTTGCAGCACCTCTCAAGCTCCATCAGGTTGGGTGGGAAGTGTCGGTGCACAGCCATTTTAAGATCTCTCCAGAGATGTTCAATTGGATTCAAGTCTGGGCTCTGACTGGGCCACTCAAGGACATTCACAGAGTTGTCCTGAAGCCACTCCTTTGATATCTTGGCTGTGTGCTTAGGGTCGTTGTCGTGTTGAAAGATGAACTGTCGCCCCAGTCTGAGGTCAAGAGCGTTCTGGAGCTGGTTTTCATCCAGGATGTCTCTGTACATTACTGCAGTCATATTTTCCTTTATCCTGACTAGTCTCCCAGTCCCTGCCGCTGAAAAACATCCCCACAGCATGATGCTGCCACCACCATGCTTCACTGTAGGGCTGGCATTGGCCTGGTGATGAGCGGTGCCTGGTTTCCTCCAAACGTGATGCCTGGCATCAACACCAAAGAGTTCAATCTTTGTCTCATCAGACCAGAGAATTTTCTCTCTCATGGTCTGAGAGTCCTTCAGGTGCCTTTTGGCAAACTCCAGGCGAGCTGCCATGTGCCTTTTACTAAGGAGTGGCTTCCGTCTGGCCACTCTACCATACAGGCCTGATTGGTGGATCGCTGCAGAGATGGTTGTCCTTCTGGAAGGTTCTCCTCTCTCCACAGAGGACCTCTGGAGTTCTGACAGAGTGACCATCGGGTTCTTGGTCACCTCCCTGACTAAGGCCCCTCTCCCTCGATCACTCAGTTTAGATGGCCAGCCAGCTCTAGGAAAAGTCCTGGTGGTTTCGAACTTCTTCCACTTACGGATGATGGAGGCCACTGTGCTCATTGGGACCTTCAAAGCAGCAGAAATTTTTCTGTAACCTTCCCCAGATTTGTGCCTGGAGACAATCCTGTCTCGGAGGTCTACTGACAATTCCTTTGACTTCATGCTTGGTTTGTGCTCTGACATGAACTGTCAACTGCGACCTTATATAGACAGGTGTGCCCCTTTCCAAATCATGTGCAATCAACTGAATTTACCACAGGTGGACTCCAATAAGCTGCAGAAACATCAAGGATGATCAGGGGAAACAGGATGCACCGGAGCTCAATTTTGAGCTTCAAGGCAAAGGCTGTGAATACTTATGTACATGTGCTTTCTCAATTTTTTTATTTTTAATAAATTTGCAAAAATCTCAAGTAAACTTTTTTTCACGTTGTCATTATGGGGTGTTATGTGTAGAATTCTGAGGAAAAAAATGAATTTAATCCATTTTGGAATAAGACTGTAGCTAGGGGTGGGCAGTATGACCAAAATTCTATATCACGGTATTTTTCTAAATTATCCCGGTTTCACGGTATTCAACGGTATTTTTTCCCCATGCATGAGTGGATGTTAACCACATTTTCCACTGCAATTACTGGCTAAGAATAACCTATTCCACTGTCAAGAGTATTGTACATTGTACAAAAAAAACATTTTAATGTGCACACAAGTATTAATACAGTTTTGCATTGCCCCATAAAGTGATAGTTTTCAAGGGGGTGGCACTAATGGAGAAGGTATCACATTGCATGACAGATGCAGTCAAAATATAGAACCTTTTTATTGAACAAATTTTGCAAAAACAAACTATAATTTTGACAACATATTTTCAACCATACAAAGAGGCATTTAGACTTAGTAAAATATCCAGAAATGCTTGTCAAAAATTGTATTGCACCAAATATGTCTTAGAAAAGGAATAAATAGTAAATATTTTTTGTAAACCAACTACACTTTGTTAATGTTAACAATCTCTGTCCACTGACACGTTAAAGTGACTTTTTAAACAACTTTATCATCATTAAACTGCATAATATTTAAACTAATAACAATAAAATAAATAATAGTATTACTGATAGTTGCACTATTACTTCAAGACTTCAAGCCCAGGTGCATTACACAGTATTCACCAAATTAAAATAAAATACAACAACTGCAACTTGGTGATGACATCTTTACCAGCTGAACCATCATTTAGGCAAACTGCATTAATATGGACCTTGCTTCAAGCTAAGCTATACTGGGAAGAAAAAAACAAACTATATGTCGAGAACAAAGTCAACATTTCCACTTTATTCTCGCCGTTTATGTCGAGATTAAAGTCGACATTTCCACTTTATTCTCGCCGTTTATGTCGAGATTAAAGTCGACATTTCCACTTTATTCTCATAGTTTACTTCATAATTAAAGTAGAATGTCGTAAACTAAACTTCTTCCTAAAATCAATGTTTAATCAATTACTTAATTTACCCCGTCATAAATTAATGCAGCACATTAAATGCTTTGTGTTACGTTCCCCGACCCAGTGGTTAATCACTACGCTTCTTAAACTGACTTCCTCCGCACTAACAGAAGACAGCGATCACCATACGGAATCCATTCACTTCATGATATTCCTGCTTTCTGAAAATTTAGAATGTTAAGATAAATACTTGATATCATTTTCATGATAAAATGCATTAAAGCAGGTATTACACATGCACGGTAGTGAGGCGGTAGTGCTGCTCCCTCGCAGTAAGGGGTCCCCAGGTGTACGTTCAGTGTAGAGAACTTTATGGCAGGTGTGACGAGGCTCCAAAAAACTGGATGTATGAATAGCTATCGCACAGGTTTAACTTAAAATATTGTGTAAATGTTGGGTTTGTGATCTGCTGGTCGGAGACACGAACACAGAATTCAATGCATGTTCTTCTGAGCGGGCTATCTTTATTGCATGCATGCTGTCTCTATCTGACGTAGGCTACCAAAACCCCAGTTCCTATCCTTCCTTTTTCTTTCACCACATAACCACATAACCAATCACCACACGATAAACGTCTTTGTGAAATTAAAACTAGTTATAAACTTAGCCCACGGAGTGTTCAGAACTTTAAAAATATCTTCGTTATACATGTTTAATTATGCCATCCATTCAGAGTTGCGCCCATCTCTGAACGAATCACTTAACACAAAGCATTTAATGTGCTATATAACTTATGACGGGGTTTGAGAAAATCTAGTAAATTAAATATTCATTTTATGATGAAGTTTATCTTACGATGTTCTACTTTAATGACAAATTACGAGAATAAAGTCAAAAGAATATATTCTCGTCATAAGCGTCAAGATTAAAGTGGAAATGTCGAGAATAAAGTCAAAATGTTGTCACACTATTACACAGTACCCAGGTACATTTCACTGTATTGAAAACAAATAAAACAAGTACAACTTGGCTTGCAGTATTATCCAGTAGTATAGAAACAGTATTTACACATCTGACCTTTTAAAACTAAAGCATCTCCAGGCGACAGATGTGACTGTTTTTTTTCGGCTCTCTGTCCATTTTCACCGCACGGCATACCTATGCTACCGCCCACTATTTGGTGGTGTAGCAGTGAAAAAGAGCCCTAGTGCAACAAATCTGTGTTTAGCGGTGTAGCAGTGAAAAAGGTCCCCACTTGAACTGTTTCCCGCTGCGCCACGTTCCGAACGTCGTTTAGGCAATTTAAACCGGTGTTGCGGTATAAGAAAAATCCATATCATAAAAAAAATAAAAAACAGTTTTTGGTATGAACCGGTATACCGCCCAGCACTAGCTGTAACATAACAAAATGTGGAAAAAGTGATGCGCTGTGAATACTTTCCGGATGGCACTGTAGATGTTAAAAAGGATTGGACCGAGAACTGACCCTTGAGGGATACCCTTGTGTGAATGAAGTAGTGGCAGATTTGTATTCCCTAATGAAGTAATACTGGCGATCACTAAGGTATGATGTGAACCAAGAAAGAGCAGCACCAGAGATACCAATAGCTGAAAGTCGGGACAGTACAATGTTATGGTTAACTGTATCAAACGCTGCGCTCAAGTCAAGAAGAACTAGAATAGCGGCCATCCCAGAATCTGTGGTTATAAGTAAGTCATTGGCTACTTTAAGTAAAGCAGTTTCAGTGCTATGTAGGGCTCTGAATCCAGATTGAAAAGGCTGAAGCAGGTTATGCAAATTTAAATAATCATTGAGTTGAGCAGCAACAACCTTTTCTAAGATCTTAGTCATAAATGGAAGATTAGAAATTGGGCGATAAAATTTTAGCTGTAAGGGATATGAGCCAGGTTTATTTAAAACAGGGGTTACAGCAGCAGTTTTTAAATCACTTTGAACACCACAGGTGTGGAAACTACAGTTGATAAAGTGAGAAATGGGGGCAGAAAGTTTGTCAGTGCAAGCCTTAATCAGTAAAGGAGGGGCAGAATCTAGGTGGCTGGTAGATTGATTTAATTTAGATATTACTTCAGCAATATAAGTTGGTGTAGTGGGGTTAAATTTAGATAAATAAACTCTAGATTTAGAAGTATAATCAGTCAACAGAGATGAGGGATGGTTAGTAGAGAAACTTTGACATACAGTAATCCCTCGCTATATCGCGCTTCGCCTTTCGCGGCTTCACTCCATCGCGGATTTTATATGTAAGCATATTTAAATATATATCGCAGATTTTTTTGCTGGTTCGCGGATTTCTGCGGACAATGGGTCTTTTAATTTCTGGTACATGCTTCCTCAGTTGGTTTGCCCAGTTGATTTCATACAAGGGACGCTATTGGCAGATGGCTGAGAAGCTACCCGACTTACTTTTCTCTCTCTCTCTTGCGCTGACTTTCTCTGATCCTGACGTAGGGGGATTGAGCAGGGGGGCTGTTCGCACACCTAGACGATACGGACGCTCGTCTAAAAATGCTGGAAGATTATCTTCACGTTGCTACCTTCTGTGCAGCTGCTTCCTGAAGCGACATGCTGCACGGTGCTTCACATACTTAAAAGCTCAAAGGGCACGTATTGATTTTTGATTGAAAAACAAACTCTGTCTCTCTCTCTCTGCTCCTGACAGGAGGGGGTGTGAGCTGCCGCCTTCAACAGCTTTGTGCTGCGGTGCTTCGCATACTTAAAAGCCAAACAGCCCTATTGATTTGTTTGCTTTTCTCTATCTCTCTGACATTGTCTGCTCCTGACGCGCACTCCTTTGAAGAGGAAGATATGTTTGCATTCTTTTAATTGTGAGATGGAACTGTGATCTCTGTCTTGTCATGGAGCACAGTTTAAACTTTTGAAAAAGAGACAAATGTTTGTTTGCAGTGTTTGAATAACGTTCCTGTCTCTCTACAACCTCCTGTGTTTCTGTGCAAATCTGTGACCCAAGCATGACAATATAAAAGTAACCATATAAACATATGGTTTCTACTTCGTGGATTTTCTTATTTCGCGGGTGGCTCTGGAACGCAACCCCCGCGATGGAGGAGGGATTACTGTATAGTCATAATGTTTGACTGAAAACAGTCCAAAAATAGATTACAGTGCTCAAAAGAGAAATAAGGATTTTTAACAGCAGGTTGACAAAGTCTTAACTGTATTAAAAAGAGAACTAGGGCGACAAGTACCAAAGTCAATAAGAGTGGAATAGTACTTTGAACGTGCCACTGATAAGGCACATATGTATTCCTTCAGATGTTCGGTGTAAGCCAGGGCATGAACAGCCAGACCAGTCTTCTTCCAGAACCTTTCCATGTGGCGACTAGTTTGATTCATGGTACGCAATTCTGCTGTAAACCATGGAGATGACCGGGTAGTAGGACATAATGATCCAAAATTTGTGACAATGTGGAGTTATATAGAGATAAAAGCTGCATAGGGCAAGACAACCCAGAAACATCATGGAGACAGGAAGCACCAACAGGTTATTTTACACTTATTTTAAGGAGAGGATAAGTGAAGCTAAATTTGATGAGCTTGTGATCGGAGATACCAATAACAGTACCAGATGTATAGACATTCTGCAGACCAGTAGAACATACAAGATGCAGAATATGGCCCTTAGTATGGCTTGAAAAACCAACATGCTACACAAAACTGAAACAATCCAGTATTGAACGTAGTTCACAAGCAGATGGACAGTCAGAATCCACATGAATATTAAGGTCACCAAGTACAACAACAGCAGTACACATGCCACAGACAAGAGCGAGTATTTCATAAAGTTCAGAGAAAAAATCCAGCTGAAGCTTAGGAGGTCTGTAGATTAATATAATGTGCAGCGAAGCCTTTCCAGTGATTTTAACAACCAGGTATTCAGAAGACGTAATGTTGTGAAAATCAACAGTGGTTGCTTTAAGACGATCACGCTGAACCACCGCCAATCCACCTGCTTGGCCCGTCAGATGTGATTTAGACAGGTAACTGCAACCAGCGGGGGTAAGCAGATTTAGTTGTAAGTAACCACCTGGATTTTGCCACATTTCTACAAGGAACAACGTTCAGTTTTTTACAAGTTGATAAGTTGTTAAGGAAAGTAGTTTCATTAGTTACTGATCTGAAGTTCAGAAGCGCACAGTGGAGAGTTGCATCAGAGTGTAATCATTGGTTACGCCAGTCCAGCATTTGCAGCAGGTGCCTCAGCCAATTCATCTGCCTACTCCATCGTCTTGCGGATTGTCTTTTTGAGAAAACAGGTCTAACAGACCAAATCGTGGAAATAGTGTCGGCGGATGCAGAGATGAAATTAAAATACTGCTTTGCAGTAAGGAGATTGTGGGTTCGCTTCCCAGGTCCTCCCTGTGTGGAGAGCGCTTTGAGTAGTGAGAAAAGCGCTATATAAACGTAAAGAATTATTATTATTAAAATGACGCCTAGAGGAGCAGTGTAAATACCACGGACGAGCAATGCCAAGCTCCATGCATAAGCCGTAAGTCACCGTATCTAGTCTGGAGTGCATACAGTAAGCGCATAATTGTGTTGTAGAGTAGGTAATCATCTTCAGAAAAAGCAGTAACTACCACCACCACGTTAGCCAGAACCCATAAACTAACTCCAACTGAGCAGAAAACAAAGTCAGCTAAGAAAGTCTTAATCCTAGTCAACTAATAAAGTAAAGACTTACTCACCAACCATGCTGGCTCAGGGAGAGTACAGGGGAGAGGGCTCGTGGAATATAGGCAGCAAACGGAATAAAACTTTACGAAAGGACCAGTATGAATCCAATGAGAATCCGCCCATAAAACATAAGAAGCATGAGCAAGGCAGAGGACGTAGTAACAGCAACAAAGCAAAACAGAGCAAAAAGACACCGGTGAGAAGTTGCAGCCAGATCGCGCACAGCGTACTCTTATCCGGAACTGGAAGCAAGTCACCAGCTTGTGCATCAGTACCACAGCAGACACTAGACATACCTTTCCTACTGTACTAATGTTGATGATTTGGTATTTACGTGTCTAATGCACATAAAATTTTGCTTGTTGAAAAAAGTCCTTGAAAAAACTTTTTTGGCTCATTTTTCTTGTAGTAAATACATCTCTAAGGAAGTTAAGCGAGGTCCATCATGGGTGTATTGTTATAATACTTGTAGATAGCAAAATTAAATTCTTTAGTCTTGTGCCTTTAAAATAAATTGAAGGAACAAAATAAATCATTGAGATTGCACCAAGTAGTCCACTCTTCCCAGGCTATGGAGAAGGCATTCTATATGCTTGTGTACATCCCTTCAGCATTAGGAAGCCACCTGTGGTACACACCAATTCTTAAATACTATAGGTTGATTGATAGTTTATCATTTAGGAATAGGGTTGTGTTTGACACACCTGCTAGCTTGTGTTGTATTTTTCTGTTAGGTGGAAGAAGTTTTCCTATAAGCTCAATGTTCATGTGCAAACAAGTATTATGAGAAGCTAATAAAACCTAGATCTACAGCCTCTGTGGAGTGGGTATTGCACTGGTATGGTATTGTCCATTTGCATCTCGACAACACCATAGTATTCTACCTAACTGCCTAAAATGTCCGTGTTACATATGATGGAAAAACAAAGGAGATTGTGTACTCATTTCATCTTTTTTATATCTCAGTAAGCCTGCCAATCTTCCAGGTATGTCTTCTGTATGCAAGTCCGGTTTGTAACAAACTTTTTAAATGAAACTTGTTTCCTCAAAAGCACCACCAAAACTTTACCCATCATAAATGTTTTATTATTAAAATAGATGCATACTTTACCAGGTTAAGTATTAAAATAACTGTTCTATAAATTTCCCACATTCAACTAACGCCTGCTGAATTTAAGCATATGAGCAACATACCCAAGCAACACTGATAAAACTACCATCACAAAAGATTTCTTTTAAGTGGTATATGATTATATGTACACACTATAATGACTGCATTGCCAATTAAGCAAAGAATGCTTACACGTTAACGTTGCATCTGCATAAGCATATAAATACTGATTCCTTTGCCAAGGTATTATTAAAAACTTGTCAAGTGTTTGTCAAGTGTTAATTTTGTTGATGACAATCCTGGTAATTGTTTAAAATGAATATTAATCTCTCTACCAACAAGGCATTGTCAAAAAGAATAGGCATATATTCTAATATATTAAAACAAATTATAGTATAATGATCGCTTTATTTTTAGCAAAATTTCAGACATTGAAATTAAATCAGTAGACAATACTTGGTAAAAGACACGGTATAAAATACTGGAGAGCCACAACCACAAAAAGTTCTTACAGCACATTGTCCCCTACACACGTTAACCTCTCATTGGCAGTTAAAAATGATGTACTGAATGTTGCTAGTTATACTTTCCAGCTTTATTAAATATTTACTAAATAGGGCTTAAGAGTAAAATTTATCAATAATTATGCTCAGTTCCTCCAACCTCAATTTTTAAATAACCAACTTTGTAAGAGGTTCACACTAGGAAAATATCATAATATTGATAAACTGAAAATATCACTTTCAAATGACAGTTAAGTCATAAGTATCAAAAAGTTAAATTCAAAATTAGGGTAAGTCACAAGTCTCACAGTTTGTGACACTGTATCTAAAAGAAGCTGGTAGCACTTAAAAAACAGTGTTAACAGTTTTTTTTTTTTTTTTTTTTTAAATCTTTTTGAATTAAAATTTGGCATCATTATGTGAAATATCCCATACAACTTCATGTAAGCATTTTTATGTTTTGAATCATGCAAAACAAGTTACTGAAAAGACTTGGCTTGAGATCAGTCTTACAGCATTGCAGACTTGTGTAAATTGAACATGGCTACCACTATCAATCAACTGAAAATTTTATTGAATTGTATTTTCTTAAATCGACTAATCATTCCTGCACATGATCCACATAGTGTGCTGACATGCTACGACTGTTTTTGAGTGCGCTAATAATGTCTGCTACTGCACCACATTCAGCAAAAATTCGTCTGTGGGAATATTTCACCTGAAAATCTGACAGAATTTTTTTTATTTGCTCATTGTGTAAACAGACAGACAGTGTTCCATAACAGCACTAGCTCAATGCATGAACACCTGAAAAGGAAGTACGCCTTAAGTATATCACAGGACAACAGTACAGAAAGTAATTTGCTTACATTTACTTAGCTGTTTAACAATATTTCTTTCAGTGTTGTGAAGCTGATTTAAGTTTAGAAATTCATGCTAGTGAGTAGTGCTGGGACGAAAGTTGGTGCCATGGTATTTCTTCAGAAAGAACAAACAAATTGTCTACTAAATGTACTTCTGAGTTGCCTCCATAATTACCCATAAGTGCACTGAAGTAAAAAAAAAATCTTTCATTACATAGGCTAGCTGAGTAAGATGGACTAGTCAGTTAAATGCACTTGTAAGCTTTATTTCAGGCAGAGTTACATTTTCATCCTTTGCCAAAATTTTTTGGCATTTAATCATGTCATGTACCTGAAAGAAAACAACATATCAGCTGTTGTCAAAGCTGAACAGCAATATCATGCTATATTAACATAGGTCCACTTTATTAATTTATTTTTTAGGTATTTTCTACAGTGAATAAATTGAAAATAAAATCACAATCAACAAACAAACAACCAAAAAGATGTATTTTTTGTAATCTAACGCAGGTGAACTATCTACCCACAGAGAAGCAACTGTTTTTTTTTTTTTTAAGAAACAATTTCTACTGCAGTTTAGATTGACAAACAGCAAAATCATATGAAAACAAGCAAATCTTAAGTAAAAGCAGCATATTGATTCTCTCCCACTTCTATTTCTGAAACAGGATATTTATTCAGCAGAACTGTTCAGACTGAATCCATTTGATTGTTGCACATGATTTTTGATAGATAAAAAAATTACCAGCCAACATCAAGAATTAAAAATGAACAGATTAATGTGTGCATTGTCAGCCCAGATCATCACTATTTTTATAAATAACAAATGTGATGAAGGCAATAATAAACAATGGGTGCTATTTAAAAAAAAACACTAACTATGCACCTGTGCAGACAATATTCCATCAGAATAAAGACCAAAGCTGTACCAAAGTCGACAGTCCAAATATAAACTATTACTAAAAAGTTAACTTAATGTTATGAAACTCCTAAAGTATTGGTTTTACCTCAGTCTTCTCTTCATTGGATACGAGCTGTCCATCTCTAGCAATACGATTTCAGGTGGTGCCAATTACAAATGTTATTAACACTAGAATTACCCAAGCTTACGAAAAAAACCTAAATCTGTCCCACCTTAAATCCGCTCGCACCTATCCGTCAGCGTCTTTTGTCTTGTAAATTTGTCGATAAGCCCGAGCAGCCTGCTATACCATTCCCCATAACACTGCAGAAACTGCAAAAACCTCTCCCAACTGAAGCCTTGTTTATCAGGGAGTCAGGTACCTAATAGGCTAAAAACTATATTATTATTTGGAACACATGCATTTCATGTGTGTTCTGTGTCTACAAAGATCTACTGTCTATGTAAGTGTAGGATGACAGAAATGTTGAACACATACCTAAAATACAAACTTTTTCCATGATTTAGTACTCATGACAAAATTTTGACAAAGTGTACAATGTGTGAAGACTGAAGTCCAAATATCAAATAAGCACTTTCACAAAAGGTACAAATATAACAAAAGTGCGCTTTTATTCAAGACTATAACCAAAGAAAAAGAAATCGGGTTAGTGTGGCTTGTTGCCATGACTTCTTCGGTAGTATAAGCAGTAAGAACTGCGGAACTTCTATTCAGAAGGTCCAGGGTTCGAGTCTTCATGTGACCCAAAATAAACATTTTGAGTAGTGAGCTGCTCTTATTGTTACTATTATACAATAAAAACATACATTTCATTTGAGTCTAACAGCTGGTGTAAATGTATGGTACTTGTAAAGGTTAACATTTTTTTTTAAAATTCAGTTTTATTCTCTCAGTCACATTCACGCTCGCCCTGATCTGACACTGCTGTTTTCAAATAAAGATGTGTTATACAGAGGTGAACTCAGATCGGATAAAGAGAACAGAAGCCCTCCCTGCAAGAAACATCCACTCACATATAAGAATGCAGCGGCACCAGGTGTAAAGGCGAAAGATGGCACCGTTTCGATGCAGGACAAGGTCCGGCACAATCCTGCCAATCAGTCTGCCCCACACCTGTCCTTCAAAGAAACAGCACGGCTTACACAGCCCGCCAACGTATCATGCAAACTCCTGTTTGTGATTATATTTTGTGATGATCTTTACATAAGAAACATTTATATGTTACTTATATAAAAGCCAGGGGGGTATTTTCTGTACGTCGCTTATATCATCCGAGATCAGATGCCTCATCTTGGATGAGTTAATGCCAGTGAAACTCATCCGGGACAAGTCGGTTTTTCAAACGCAGCCGTGTAGTAGATTAGTTTAGCTGGATCTAATCATCTGAGATGAATGCGTGCGCCCGCGCGGATTGAAAAGCCCATATATATTGAGTCTAGAAAACATGATCAGCAAGTCCTTGATAGGCTGTAACAAAATGACGAAAGAACGGGCGCATTCACACAAGCGGAGCAAGACCATTTAATCGAAGGACATGAAGAATTTCAAGATTTAATATGCAAAAGGTAACACTGCAAAAGCAGCCCAAACCAGAAAAGACGGCTGGCAAAAAGTGGCCGACAAATTAAATGCGAAATAGTGTGCATTGTACCTGCTGAATGCAGCGTTTCATTTCCTGTGTGTCAGATTAATAATTATTTAATATGTCATAATTACAGATAAAACGTGAGCACAAGGAGAACATGGGAACAGGTTAAAGTGAAGTACAAGAATATACTTCAAACTGGTAAATATTGATATATAACTATTTAAAGAATTGTTGACATAAAGAATCATATATAATATAAAAAACATTAATTTTAAAGCTAATAAGAAGGCAGACAAACAAAAAAATAGGTGGAGGTCCACGCGGTCCAGACCTAACCCCTGCAGAAGAGTTGGCTATCCAGCAAAATGCACATTGCCCTGTTTCTGAGGGCATTCCAGAGGGAAGCTCCTCCCCAGAACCAGTGGCAGGATGCAGTGGTCACATCATTTCGGGAAAAGGATGGTCATTGCATATATTTGTCCTCAATGTGTGCCATAGGTATTTTCCATATAGCCCTCTTTTTTTGTTGGGTCAGTTGCAGGGAATGTCATATCCCTAGAACTTGTGTCTGACCAACGAGATATTGACAAAGGTCAAATATTTGATGAAGACACTGTGTCTGATTATTCATCAGGAGGAGAGGTACATTTTCCAAATAATGTTTGATCAAACTCCACTCTGATCAGTCCCATGTGCCCCAATCACATTTGGAAACTCTGGGTAATGAGAATGTTAGGCTGATTGTGAGATTCTTTATGGAGCTGTGGGTGTTTTAGCCTGTGCATTACGTGCCTGCAATGGCATGAAACGCCTCTTTTATTGTCTGCAAACGCAGGAGTCCAGGAAAAACTATGAAAACCCGAAGGAAATATTTCAGAGCCAAACAGACTTTACGAATTGCCTGGCAAAGATAGATTTTACGCATCGCTTACAGTATACAAAAAAGTGGCGCTTGCAAAAAACCTCAAAGCGATGCATACTGTGTGTGGTTGTGAGAGCCCGACTTCAAATATAAGGTGCTAATAAATCTTTGAGGTTCAATATTCCCCCACGGGTAAAGTGGTATCTTTCAAAAAGAATTTCCTCCGGGAGCAATAAAGGATCTTGCCGATCGCGCAAAACCCTCTCTATATGAAATTCTCTTCTTATAATTTGTGCACCGATATCAATTGGTTGCTCATTCATGAACGGTGAAGCCGTGACTGAATGAATTCCATGCACGGACACTGATTAAGTGTGTGAGCTAATCCTTGTTTACATCAAACAAACCTGCTCGGAGTAGGTTTGAGGATTTGGATGTGCTGCTATGATAACACATCCAGCAAGAGTTTCGAAAAACCGACACATCCACATCAGGCCAAATCGTCAACAATTACAACCGGCTAAACGAGTAATCCACGTACGAAAAATACCCCCCAGGTCGAATGTTATCTACCTCGATGTATTTACTTATCTTCCTACAGCGTAAAGTCACAAGTAGGCTGCAGATCTTCCCAAGTTTGATCGACAATATTTGTTGATACATTTGTCAATATTTATCAATATTAAGATTAATTTTATGCTATGTATATGCGCTACACCAAGAATGGGCTTTATGCAAATGAAGCATGTAGCAGAAGCAACTGAAGAGCCACACGAATAGCACTAATAGCCAATAGGGTGGACGGATGAATGAAGACGGGGTGGTGTGCTGGACAGGGAAAAAGAAAAAAAAGAGAGAGGGAGAGAGACATGATCACACTGTGAAATGGATATAAAAAGTTTGGCGAAGCCTAAGGAAGCTCTTTGGTAAGCAAGCACCATTTTTTGTTGCCGACTCCCGACTCTTCTAATCGACCTCTAGCCCTAGCAGTGAAAACTGACACCCACTCCCCACCCTGTTCGTTGATCGTGGTTCTGAACGCTCCAAAGGAGAAATGTCAGTCTTGAAAACTGGCCTTTCAATATCTAATGTGGAAATGTCCCATGCTCCTTACGTCAATACATCACTGCAACACATAGGGCATCAGCACTGATGCATATGATCTTCAAGCACTGCTTTGCATATATTGTACATTCACATCTACAGGTAAGCCAGCACTGCTGCATTGTAAGACTGCCTGGCGAGTGTGACATATGCAAATATTGGCATCCAGAAACTTTGGGGGTGGAAAAATCTGGGGAAGACTGCACAAATAGGTGTAAGCAGTACAGAGTGTGCTGATAAGAAGAATGAATGAAGCTGGGGAAAGCAGACCATAAGAGGAGGATCACCGTGGGCCAGAAGAGCCAGGGGGAACTTGCCCCGGTTAGCAGGAGTACTCTAAGGCCAGAAAATCAGAGTGGACTTGAGGGATTAACGTTACTGTGCTACAGGGCTGGAACTATGGAGTGAGGTGCAGGAACATTTTAGCATTGCTCCGAGGTGGGAACACCAGACTGAGTTAGAGACATTTGCCGTGTGCCGAGAGGCCAAAACCTTGAAACTTGTTAAGTGGTAACCTAAAGGAAGGTAACAAGGTGCCTCAGAAGGCTTATTCTCTCCTGAACAAAGCTGGCAGCACTGTGAGAATTAGGTTCTTTGATTTCTCTAGGGCTTTCAATACCATCCAGCTATCCCTTTTAACAGGTAAACTCCGAGATAACAGGTGGATGAGCCTACGGTATCCTGGATAATGGACTATCTTTTAGGCACACTGCACTTTGTGAGACTCGAGGACTGTGTTTCTGATATGGATGTGAACACCACTGGAGCACCATAAGGAACAGTCCCGTTTCTTTTTCTCTTTACACCTCCAACTATAAATATAACACCAGGTTATGTAACGTATGGGGTGTATAAGATAAAATTCAGTTATTGTCATAGCATAACACATACAATGAGATTCCGGTACACTACCTGAAATGATACAAAATTCCATCGTGGTGTGATTGGACAGATCTTTTCCATTAAACTCTTCATTTAATTTTCCCCAAGAACATTCATACATCAACCTGCTGCTAACACTGATACCTTTAATTCTCTATTGGTTACGCTTTACATGCAAATATCTTTATGATACATTCATTCAAACAGACCCCCTCTATAAACAAAATTATGTCTGTTATTTGGAAGATCTCATTATTAAGACACAAACTGATATACAAGAGAGCTAAAATGCTGTTCCTGAAAAGAAGAAGTTGCCTGATGCATTTCAAAAGCCTACTTGAGACAGACATCTAACTTGATAATCAAGAATTACCGTTGGGATGCAAGATTTTTACTGAAACAATTTACATTTTCGTGTTATTGACAATTTTAATCCACATTTCACACTTCTGCATCATTCACTGTGCCTTAAAATAGATTTTACTGTTTCTTTTGTATACAGTTATATGTTAAATTAATACAAAGATTTTTTTTAAACAAAAGAACAGGTACTGTTATGCAGGGTTGGCCTATACTATTAATGAAATATCTTGTACTGGTACTACATGTCAAAAAAGTGGTACTGATGTACCTTTAGTCTTGTTTTTTGCTAAAACCAAATAACATTCCATACAAACAAGTCAAACTTAAAACTAAATTCTGTGTTGTTAATTACTGGTATTGCATTGTAAACTTCCTGCTTGTGGATTTGTTGAGCCAAGATCTTATTAGCCTCAGTGATTTAATCTTTGGGAGCCTGGTGTGTTCTTGATCTATTCTGGTAATTTCACTGATTAACTATGATGCCTTCTTGGTTTCCAATTTATTTTTGTGGGAGAGAGATAAAATAATCTGTCCTCTTAAAAATGCTGTCAGAGTTTCCCCTGAGTATTCCTGCAGAGACCTCTGAGGATGCATTTGTCTCAAAAATAAATAAATAAATAAAATAACCAAACATCAATTTGCTTTGATACAAATTCCGTACAGTTCTCATCAGCTAATAAAAGTGGGATAAGATGCCAGCTGTGAGATGAATACGTGGGGCATAATGATTTGAGGTCCAAGATCAGAGAGGCATGGTCAGGGATAACAGTAGGTTCATACTTTCAAGATTTGATTGTTGGGGAAAAAAAATGTTATCTATAAAGAAACTACACAAAAAGCCCGTTTCGACAACGTGAGATGAAACGGGCACGAGTTTGTGTCAGCAGTGTATGAAGAACAAATGATAAGTAAGAAATAAATAAGAAAGTGATTTAAGTAATGATAATTAACCAAGAGGTTTGGGATATGTATGACTATCACGGCGAAAAATACTGTACACTTAAAAAATACATGCTATCTATGACAACGTTTTTTGTTTGTATACTGGAGGCCTGTCAGTATGCAACTAAAGTTGTAAAATCTCTCTGTAGACTACATTTTTTGTGAAGACACACTCACTGTTTGGTAGTAATTTCCCTTGATGTGGCCCATCTTTAACTTGAACCTTCACATCACTCGCCCCTTCTGACTCTTGAAAAAGCCACATACAATTGACCATCTATCCATGGCTGAAAATGGGTTCGGCAAGGAATATTCCTACCATGTCAAATGTTTGTCCTTGTGACTTGTTTATAGTCATGGCGAATGCTAGTTTGACAGGGAATGCCCTTTGAATTTGGAAACACATGTAGTCTTTAAGCTTAATTTATTTTGTGCCATGTGCATAAAAATTGCCATATTTTATAATTATGTAGGCCTATGGCAGTAAAAGGGAAAAAATGAGAAATACAAATCAACGCAAAGTAGAAGAAGAAACAAAGAAGTTTTTTTGCAATGATTTTAGTCTGCTTGACTCATTACTGTACAGGCTTGTACTGTTAGTTGATGAATTTTCCAGGCCTATAGTATAATTGATGATGAATGATGAATGTTCCAGTAAAATATGGAATTGTAATAAGTATAAGCACCACAAACCTGATATAGGTATATTGAATGAATGTGTAATTGAATCAGAATGCATAATTAGGCCTCGAGCTGTAGTCGAAATCACCTATCAGGCCTCTAGAGCTTTAAATCGAAGTCGCCTTTCTCTTTGAATTTTTGTGGCCGTTGGCACCAAGTTGCGAGAATAAGCAGTTTTGAAAGGGCAAGAATGCAAGGGGCATTAAAATCACTCCAGATGGTATGGTGAACATTCAGTGCTTGGTGCGAATAGGCCAGCAGTGTTTTAGTTTACTCAGATCTCAGCAGCAGCGCATGACAATGCATACCGCGCCACCTGTGGAGATTTCTATGCGGCTTACAATGTGTACCTCGCTTCGCACACATCAACTTCTGCGGACGACGGTAGTGTAATCATCGTGATGGCTGTGGAGTCATTCCTGCCGCTGAAAGTACTTAATAATAATATGTTCTTGCGTATTATTTTGAGTGTGAGAGTTGACTGTGATCGGGGCTAATATCCTACGCCTGGGCGGAAGGATTTGGGATTTCAGAATAATAATCCCGAAATGCATAGGCTAAATCTACCGCCTGCCGCGATGTTGGGGTTGGATTTCGGTCTCGTAAGGTTTTTCGGGCAGCTGCGCAGAAGGTGACAGCGCATTTGGCTTCGGACGTGCGCAGAAGGTGACTGCGCATCGGCCACCTGCTGCGACGCTGGGGTTGGATTTCGGTCTCGTATGGTTTTTCAGGCAGCTGCGCAGAAGGCGACTGCGCATTTGGCTTCGGGCATGCGCAGAAGGCGACTGCGCATTCGGCTTTGGACGGACATGAGTGAGTGAGTGAGGAGGCAGGCGAATTATGTATTAAGATAATCAATTCTTGAGTATCAATGATGTACTGGTGAGAAATCTCCAAAGCCCTGTGGCTGAAGAGCTATCCAGGTCTGGATTTAAAATACAATTAAAGTCTCCAGCCATTATAATTTTATGAGTGTTCACATGGATGCAAATACGTTTTGGATTAAGTCTCTATCATCCATATTGGGTGCACAGATATCTAGCAAAATCAATTTACTATTAAATAAATTACCCATAACAATCATATATCTCCCTTCAGAAATCAAATACTACAAATGAAATAATTCTAAGCATTAAAATTCCCACTCCTCTAGTTTTCTTTGTATAGCTAGAGTGTAATATTTGGCCAGTCCAATCTCTTTGCAACCGAAACTGATCCTTGCTTAATAAGCAGATCTCCTGTGAAAATACCATCTTGGCATTTAGACTTGTTAGGTGTGAGAATACGTTTTCTCTTTAATTTGTGATTGAGACCTTTGACATTCCTGCTCACAAAGTTCACTGTTTGGTCATAAGAGACCTTGCTTCTGAACTGCTTCTGGGCTTGGACTTTCACGGTTTTCAGGGAGATCTTTGATTCTGATATTATTCCTCCTGTATCCATCTTCCAGTGCAGCTAGTCTGTCTCCAAGTACTCTGCATTCAGAATCCGCAGACATTGCTTTATCGTCAGCAGTAGATGCCAATTGTTCAACTATTTCAATATGAGTCATGAATGTTTGCTTAACGTCTTCAAGCTGAGCTCAAGTGATCTAAATTTATTCTCAGACTTGTTCGTTTTTTCCTGTATTTTTTCCTCAATTTGTTCTAGTACGCCTTTAAATGTTGCCTCAAAGTGATTACTTAAATGTTTCTCCTGGTCTTTAATGTTCTGAAGCAGCTTCTCGTTTGTCTCGTTTATGTCCTTCATATCTTTCCTTATATCATTTGTAACCTCCTTTATATTACTCTTTACCTCCTTTATGTCCCTTCCTCCCCGATAGCGTGTAACCATTGCGGTGAACGTTGCCTTCAGTTCAGACTGTTCATTTCGGCCTTCTCCATGCTCCTTGGACGGAACAACAAGCCTGGTTGGAGTCGATGCCGCTAACTCATGGGGGTCAGCTGACAGCAGGGATAGTAAGGCCATGCAGAGTCCCACTGAACCTTCTGGAATCAAGTTCTTCTGAATTGACTCACTTGCTGTTTCGCTTCCATTTTCACTCTCAGCTGGAGCCGATGCTGTAGCATCAAATCCCTGGAGATATATTCTTTTACCCATCTGTTCCAGGTCAGTCTCTAGCAGGCCGTACCTTGAAGTTGAGGCTTGTTTAGACTTAGATGAAGCTTTAGCTGTCTTTTCCATTTCTTTCTGAGCCCTTTTTTTTGCTACTCATGTATAAATTTGCATTTTCTTTAATTACAGCCCATCAGGTACAGTAAATACAGGAAACCTCAGGATGATGGTAAAAAAAGTAAAACAACACTGCTGCTAAAGGAGTTCCATCTCAGACGTCCATCTCCCGAAACGGACGAGACCAAAATCTTAAGTACATTATAAAAATGGGCCCAGAAGGGTGCAGTATGAATGTTCATTCATTTGGGAAGGATGATACTAAGTACCAAAACTATTTTCTTCCAAAAACTTTTTCTAAACTACAAATGCAATTATTCATGACAGACAGAAAGACTAAATAATTTAGTATAAAACATTTTATAGCATAGCTTTCAAGAAAAAAAAAAACACACTGTTTATACTGTATGCGTCATAATGATACACCTATTGGGAGAGACAATAAACCATTCTCATTCATTAAATTGAACTGTCCCATTGTAATGTGTGTATGCACATTCAGATTATTGCATTCTTGTACTTTGTACCATGCCACAAAACCAAAGCAAGAATAAAACTTACCTGCATATAATTCTGGTCCATACACTGCACCTACTACTGGGCTCAACTTCCAGCCTATAACAACAATAAAAAAATACACAAATTCTGAGAACACCACACACCCAAAAGCCTACCAAAGAATCATTATTTGCACATTTATGAATTAAGCAGTATACATTTTGTAAGAAACCTGTAAACACCAGCTTTCCATTCTTGCTTTGAATAAACGTTATAGCTAATAGATTTAAAAAAATGCTTACTAAATGTATAAATCAAAAATAATAGGAAATGTGGTAATTTTGAGCTGACTAACAAGTGGGATTAAAATAATTGCTGACTGAGTGTACAAGACATGTGGAATTGTGGGAGTTTTGAGGTGAAGGTGGTGCTGAACCAGGAATCCTTCCTAAATCCATTACCTTTTGTGATGATATTGGCAAACAGAGATAAACATGAAGGGTTGCCATTGGAGCTCTTGTATGCTGATGATCTGGCACCGATAGCAAAAACAAACTGAATTTAAGGAGAAAATACTGAAATGTAAAGAATTTGGAAGCAAAAGGCCTTAAAATAAATGCACAAAAGACCAGGGTGATGTTTGAAGATGTAGTGTCAAGAACTGTAGAATAGTTGGATTTGGGGCTGTGCAGCAGATGTTGTAAAGATGTTACAAGACATTAAGTCTAATGCACTGATTGTCAGAAGCTGATAAATAAAGGAAGTAGTATTGTAAAGGGTAGTATGCACAAACAGTGTGCAACCATAGTAGAAACTGTGCAGAATGTTGATGAAATAAGTAAATATAGATATCAAAAAGGAGCTGTTTCAGATAAAGTAGGGAAGTTCTGCTAGGTGACAAGTTGTGATTTTATGAAGATGCAGGCACAGAAGTGATACCAAAGGTAGAAGTGCATAGAAGAATTTCCAGGCACTATCCCAGTATCTTTAGAATTGAAGGGAAACGTTTATGAAAATTATGAACACAAGTATGTTTTATAGGAGCAAGACATGGCTAATAAAGGCAGAACACGAAGCAATGTTGGAAAGAATGAGATTGATCAGATATGTGGAGAGTCACGCAGTCACAGGAAGATGAATGGTAATTAACAAAGACTTGGTGTGGAGGCGATAGGTGTTGCTGAGGTGAATGTGCATGTTTAGAAAGGGCAGAGGATGACTGGGTGAACATTTGCACCACGATACAGGTGGAGGGGATAAGGCCCAGAGGCAGGCCAAAGAAGGTATGGCTGAAGGTCACAGACTGGAGTAAAAAAGATCTGGGGGGGTTACCAAATAATATGGGGAAAAGGGTTATTAAATTGGTGATAATGATCATCAATGTGCAAGACAAAACCCTTCTTCAGATTCTTACTTGATTATGCCCTTACTCTGACAGGACACTCTAAGCTAAAGATGGCAGTGAGGAAGGGTCAAATGTGTGAAATACAGATCAAAAACGTTTGATAAATTCCACCGAGCCACACATGAACAGTTTACTCTTTAGATTCTTACCATTTGCATAAGGACTGACCATCTTTTTATTGGTCATAACTCTTGCAGTGGCATTGTTAACCTGAAAAGCACAAAAAAAAATGTAACTGAACTGTTTAATATAAATACTTTACTAAGGAATTAGGGTTGACATATGTATCTCTCCCTAATATGCATTCATCAGTTTTTAAGAATAAATTAAATTTCAAACCTTAACTATTTTAAATGCATAGTATAAAGTATATGTTACAATAGACATTCAGAAAATGTCTCCGTAGTTACATATTGACTGTCAATATTTCTACTCTTGCTTAGTAAACATCTTTGAACACATGCACCTCTGCTACTATTAATACAAGCAAAGATAAAAAAGGCAAATTCTTACTCTAGACAGATGAATAAGTACTGTATTTAAAAAGTCCCTCAAAGCTCATGCTGTAAAAGCAGGGATTTGGCTCCAAGGGATACATCAAAAATCTATTCATGCTGCCAATTAACAAAGCAAATAATTTGTAAAAGGACTTGCGCTTTTGCCTGAAAATCCTTTTAACATTTACTTTGAATTTTGTAAAAGCAATATTAAAATTTGGAAAATGAAAATGCACTTCTTAGGAATGTCGTTGATTCAAATAGTCTGCTCAACTACTTCATTTATATGTTGTTGTATTCTTGTTAATGAAATATTTAGTTTAGATGCTTCATTACTTTGTCACAAATGCAAGAACCCCCCCTCCCCACCACACACTTTCCTTGAAAGCAAATGGGTGCAAACTGGTAAAAGCCTGATCGAGGCAATGGCATCTACAACATACAAAATGGTCAACTTCAAGTCCTTAAAGAAAACCTCTAGTGAAGAGGAACCACAGCAGAAGATGCCCTGTGAATGCTAGTGCTGGATTACCATTATAGGGACCATTAAAAGGTACACCATAAACTGCATTACATAGGGGCTCCAGTGGGGAGTTTGAAAGGGGTGCCCAAGGTGGACAATTGCAATATCCCACCAGGATGCTGCATGTACTTGAATCAAAAGTGGGTATAAAGGCAGATTTTCTAGCCAGAGAAAAAGAGTGATGGCAATGAGTAAACAAAAAAGGTGTAAATGTTTCCACAAAAGGCAGCAAAATTGCTTGGCTGCTAGGGGGTGCACAGTCATAAGAGAGAAAGTATCAGATCATATCCGAGCAGAATATTTTTTTTCCCCCTGAAGGAAAAAACTGGGGTCATCTCTGACCTAGAAAGTGATTAAGAATCTTGGCCAGAAAAGACCCTGGGATGAGGGATGATGCTGTATTTACATTTTGTGGAAGTTTTCAAAGTCATCATCTGTTTAGTAACATTTCCCCATGTCACTCTGTTCACTTCGATTTAAATTTTATGAATACTGCAAACTTTGTACACAAGACAGTACACAATTCAATTACTGATTTAGCTTTATTTTTTTTGTCATGTATTTCAAACCATGTTACAGTTAGAAACAGAATTGAGAACAGCTGTTTAAGCATCAGCTGGAAAAAAACATGCCTGGGTCAAGAGACACAATGACAGGCGGCAACAGGAGAAGTAGGTTCTAGCACTTTTGCAGTGTGAAAATGAGCAAGCAACTCCACCTACTAGACAGGTTTCAAAGACCTGTTTTAGTTAGACCCAGACGACTAGAAGGTCTCCCCGATTATTTGATACTTTGTGTTCTTTTTCTCTCAACTATGCGGTTTATTAAAGGTGTCATTCCTGTGACATTTTGTGCAATTCGCCTCATGTTCTGGATACAGAGTGCTGTTTGAGAATGCTCCTACAATAAAAAAAAGGGTAAAAAAAAAAAAAAATTTGTTTTTGTTTTATGTATGTTTAAAGTTAGTTTAACAGTTTGTTTGCATCTTACTTGGTAACACAGACACAAATACACCTATGAAAGTTATGAGCTTTCTCAAGAAATGTGCGTCTAAAAAGAGTTTTTAGTGTTTTAAACTGTACGTTTTTGTACTTGCCACTGTTTTTCAGAAAAAAAAAAAAAGACATCAAGTGTTAATGCATTATGTTTTGGAAATATAGTCATCCCATGGAGCCGCTCCCAGATTTTCATTACAAGGCTAAATGCATTTTAGAACTGTCAAATTTATTTATATAGATATATATAAATATTTAAAAAATAATAATAAAGATGTTGAAAAGGAAGAGACATGCAAAGAATAACCCTCCCAAAAGAAACATTTAAAAACATAAAACAAAAATGATTATAAATATACATAAAGAAAAAAATATCAAGTGGGTGCCAAAAGGGGTCCATTTCCAAGTGCAAAGTGTGTCACATAACCACTAAGAGAGAGAAAGACAAAGAACCAATCAGCAAGCTTTATACAGCACGGCGACCAACGGCAGCACTTCAAAAAGGGGGAGAGGGATGCGGGCGGGAGGAAGGAAGAGGGGAAGGGGAGATAGCCAATCACAGTCAACATAAAGATACAGCAAAAAAGGCAAAAAGATAGAAAAGACAGACATTGCCAAACAAAAGAAGAAAAACAAACTGAAGGTGCATAGTTCAGGCACACTAGTGAAATCTCATTGTCAATACAACTTGAGTAAGATGTGCACATAGCAAAGGGGGTCAGGGGCAATCACCAAACTAATTAAAAAAAATGAAATTTACAGCTAACAGGCAAGAGCTGTATACAGTATAGTCAAACACGGAAACATCCAAAAGAAATTCCATTCGCAAAAATAACTCAACAGCCGTGTAAAACAAATAAAATTAACCCAAAAGGAAGAAAAAAAAACAAATGAATTAAAAAAGTAGTGGGCATTCAATATATAGAATATCAGATCACATCCTTAGCGTTAATGTGAGATGGTAAAAGATGAATTCATCTAGCTTTTGGTGTTTAAAATAAAAGGAAAAAACAAAAACTACAAAATTAAAAAATTAGTTTAGAATTCAACTTGAAATATCTTAACCCCTGAACCACTATATGTATTTCTAATAAAACATCATTCTACAAGCATTTTGTAGTCAATTGGGACTGATACAGCATGTCTTTATCTCTTCTTACAGAAGGGGACTATTGATATCTGATTAACATCATGAGTAGTTGAGACTAGAAATCATAGAAATTAAAAAAGATTAAATGGATACAGGGGTTAAGATAATCATAAATACATTATCTTTATTTTTATTCTGCATTCCTGAAACTGTAGCGTATTACTTTTTAATTTTTATAGTTTTTTTCTTTTTAAATGAATTCATAGTGTTTTTGTTAACGTCCCCACAAGTTTCCACTTACCGCCTCTTGAAAACTGCCGCCTTGGCGAATGTATTGTTACCATGGAAACTGACACCCTAAACGTTTAAAACAAAACGTCAAGGGAAAATAAAATCAAATATAAAAATGAAGCTTTTTTGAGACTTCTATTAATGGAAAAATAAATAACGTCAAATTATAAGCAAACATTTCTTACACAGAAGAAATAAAGCTCAGTTCAGGGTGTTTTTATTTGCTCATGCAGGTTTAGGTTTCAGCTTGCCTTAGTAAACTTTACCCGTCAACAAACAAAGAAGACAGAAAGATGAGAAGCCGCTAACCAAGCAGTTTTCTGATGGAAAAAATATGGCTTATTGTTAGCGCAATTAATTTCAGTTAATCTTTAGTGAGATGTATTCAGGAAGCCTGAACTTGCGATTGAATGTAGCCATCACACAAAAGAAATAAGAACCTGATAATCATAACCCATACCCTCTTCCAAAAAACAAACAATCATAATCCAGCTTTTTAAAATACTCCAAAACCTGGACATACTCAAAAAAAAAAAAAAGAAAAAAAAAAAAAAAAAAAAAAAGCCATGCACTACAGTATGTTTGAGGTGGATTTCAAAACATTTTCGCTCTGAAAACACAACCAGCTACTGTTTGGTTCAAATTTAAAATTAGTGCTCAACAACTGGACTTTTGATTTTAATTTCTTAGACATGGACATATGTATTAACACAACAGCTTTGCAACTATACCAAATGCCAAATTAACGAAGGCATTTACAGATTCTATCTAGGTTTCAGTCAAAATTCAAGTTGCCACTTGTTCACAATTTTTGGCATTAAACCTTTTAGGAAAAACAAATTTGAAGGTTCACCACCCTTTAAAATTTGGAGGCCACTATCGGCATGCCAGTAAAGGCAACTGAAGTACTTGTGAATAGACTATCCCCTTTAAATTAATGCAATATGTATCTTCTAAGAAACTAATTTTTATTAAACTTTGAAAGTTTGTTTTACAATGGCCCATTTCAGCCTTCTGCAGAACTGAAGGTTTTAAACAAGTGTAAATATAAATTACAATGACCTCACCCAGACCCCCTTTAATGTTTTTTCAATATAAATTTGCTTTAACATAAGGAAAATGGGAGAAAGATTTAATAAAAATTGCTGGTGTATTGCACCCCATTTTCACAACAAAATAGGTAGCAGAATGATGCAGATTATATGGCAAGGGAATCAAAGAGAAGGAGAAAACAACTGCTGGGAGAAAGGGCAATGTTTGAGCAAAAATAAATGGAACAGTCAAGAAAGAATGTGAGGACAAAAACATGCAAAAGACATACACTCACAGCAAAAAGTGAAATTAAAAGGAAAACAAGGAAAGGAGCGCTTTTTTGCAAAACCTCAAGAACACAGATATGCGAGAATTATAAAAGTAACTATACTGCTTGGAATTGGACTGGAGGGGCTGTTATGTCATTAAACTTCTTTTATTTTAGGAGAAAGACAATCAGGTGGGAGAGAGAGAAAATCAAAAATGATTTAAAATAGTTAAGAACACTGATATTTAAAAAAAAAAAAAATCTTGTACACAAAAAAGTCAAACTTGAAAGAAATGAGCAAGCCCAGCATTAATATTGTGTTATAAAGGAAATAAAAATGAAAAATGCTTATATTATAATATATATATAAAATAAAACATGCAATAAAAGAAAATGATTTATATCTAAAGCAAAGAAGGAATGCAACACTGGGTAACAGACTAAATATCTTGTACATCAATAAATTAGAAAACAAAATACACAAATTAAAAGGTTCATTCAAAAGATCAATGAAAAAAAAATCAGCATTCTTATATAAAAAAAAAGCATAACCTATAAATTAAGGATTGTGATATAGTCAAAATGTGAAACGTGAATCAAGAACTTGCCACTGTCATGTAATTGAATTATGATGGTAAAGACATGCACCTCAATTTTACGTCCCTCTACCAAAGATCCGTGTAAGCGCTCCCTGGCCTTCTCAGCATCAGCGCTAGTCTCGAAAGTCACAAACCCGAAACCCTGCATGCAGCCAATGTGGAGAAAAGGGGTGGGGTTTAGGAGGGTGGAAAGGAGAAAACAACATGCAAAACGTTAACAAAGTCAAAAAAACTTCAAAAAAAAACAAACAAACAAAAAAAAAACCA
Organism: Erpetoichthys calabaricus; assembly: GCF_900747795.2. NCBI lineage: Eukaryota > Metazoa > Chordata > Cladistia > Polypteriformes > Polypteridae > Erpetoichthys > Erpetoichthys calabaricus. The sequence goes on along the minus strand of NC_041405.2, from coordinate 55,807,766 downwards.
AGCAAACAAACACTAGGTTAAATGCACTTAGCAGCTATAGCTTTGGTGCAAAATGTCAACACCGCATTTTTCTCTCTCTCTCCTTTACATAATACAAATTATAAAAAGAAAAGGGAATAAAGCTAGTTGATTCTTTATTAATCTAATGTTAATTGTCAGGTTTAAAGATCATTACAGTTCTTAGCACAGTTTAAAAAGGTGCAACTTTTGCACTGCAGCTAAGCAGCCAAATGAATGCAACCCAAAGTGAGAAATCCCAGATTAACTAAATAGATGTTCAAACACCCTTTCAGCTCAGTTAAAAAAAATAAATTAAAAACATCAAAACAAGTTCCTATAATCACATTCAAGAATTAGCAGGGAATCAAACAGCTATACAGTTTAAAAATGGAATGTAATGACATCATTGCACCCTGAATTTTTATCATTTGCAGTTATGGAGAGGCAGTGCCATTCATTTCATCCACCTAAAAAGAATGATTAAGTTCAACAGTAATCTTAGCATTATAATGTATGTATGTATGTATGTATGTATGTATGTATATTATATAAGGTCCATGATCACTGGGGAATGGCAACACAGCATATTCAGATCTGAAAAATAAAGTCACAGAGGTCAGAAAATACCCAGAGGCAGCCATTATTAGCAGCATACGTATTTCAATTAAGAACACTGTATAAGTCAACCTTTCAATTAGTTTCCCCACAAAATCGCAACAGCAGAAACAATTCTGAGAAAGACCTTTAATCAAAATTTAAAATCTGAATAGCTCCACTTTATAAAATGTAACTACTGATTAAGAATAGCAATGCTTAGATTGATTGTCTGGAAATCTAAATCAACTAATTTTCACTAAAAAGACTTGATCTGCGACTGGTAAAAAGGAAGATCACAAAAAAACAATCTTTTCAGCCTCAGCTTTTCTAAGCTTTATGATAATTTAGATGCATTACTCCTTTATGCAAGCTCTTAAGGTAGTTGAGTCAGCACGTCTTTTTTATTTATTTCATTTGCAGAAAACCTCCTGCAGTATAAACAAAAAGCTATCGGTATATTAACCTTTATGTTAAAGTGCAGCTATAAACTGGGGGTTAGGAACTAATTGGAGAAGTCATTCAAACAAACTGCAACAAAAACTATTTTAAGGATTCAGACTTATTTTGTCCTTTAAATGTCTGTTTGGACAGCGATCTTGTTTAAAATGCAGCAGTTTATACATTCAATTGGAAAAAGACGAATTTGAAATTGTTTCTTAATAAACAGTTTATTTTATTTATTTTTTTTAGAAAATATTTTTGCTGTGTTTGTTGCCATGTATCATATAGCATACATTCTGTTAAGAAACAAAATTAAAATGGTAATCAATAGTTTAATTATACCTCAAGAATTATAAATGTCTAGATGATGCATTGATGAAAAACAACAAATACCTGTATATAGTAATTATATATTTTAACAGCAAAAAGTTGCAGTGCAATTAATGATTTAAAATGATTAAAACCTGCAAGTTGATGTATGTATACATTTAAGCTGTGTTTATTTGCCAGTAATTGATTGTGTGAGGATATTTTTTTTTTTTTTGTTTTGTTGGAGAAATGACGAAAACTACTTTAACTTTTTATGCCATATGTATAATGCATAAATGTTTGTACATATTTTATTAAAGTATGGAATTTAAAGGAAATTAAATTTTACTATTTTAGTCACTGAACAATAAGCCTAAAGAATTTCATTTTGTTAAGAAAAAATTAACAGTTAACACCTGTAGTCTATAGTTTAATTACAAAAACACATAGAAACTGGGGATCCTAAATTGGACCTGTTGTTGTAGTGTGTTTGTTTGCCCAGCAATGGGCTGGCCCCTTGTCCAGGCTTTGTTCCCTGCTTTGCGCCCTGTGCTAGTCGGGATAGACTAATGCAGACCCCCCTAAAAACCAACCCTGTTCAGGACAAGCAGGTCAGAGAATGAATGACCGATGATCAACTTTAATATGCACATAAGGCTTCCATTTGTCTGGATTGAAGATTAGTGTAAAGTTTATTAAAGGGATTAAAAAAAAAAAAAAAAGGGAAGCGGTATTGGAATCAGCCAATCAACTAACATGAAATCCGTGATTTGTATTGACCTTAAAAAACCTGATTGTAGCTTTCCTAATTAAAAATAAAAGATCCTATTGTGTGACAGACAGACAGACAACTCTGGAGGACTATAATTGCTGTAAACTGTTATTCCAACCAATTTCTTAATTAGAAACCAATTCATCTGACTTAGTTTGCTGCCTGTACCTATTACTTCATCTGGCACAATATCTATGCCTGCAGTATATTATTCACTTTTCTGGGGGAAATTACCAAAATGGACTGGAAACAATTAGAACCCATCAAAACCCTTCAACTTTTTTTGCCAAAATATTTGAGTAAAATCAGCTACTTACTGAATACACATACACAAATACAAATTATTCCAGTTTATCTAATTAACTGTCTTCCTTGTCATCTTTGGCTCTCTGTTAATTTCCCCCTGGTTAACACAGTAAAATAATTACTGACAAGCATGTTCATAAAATGGACAAAATGTACAAAATGTCCTATGCAGTAAAACTCAATGTCTGCAATAAGCAAATTTCAATGTAAATGTCACATTATCATTAATTCTGACAGAAAAGATAGCTAGATGAAGTGATCTGATTAAATACGTTGTTCAGTTAACATCAAGGTTGACATTAAATAGAGAAATTAGGTAGAACAAAAGCAGGAGGCCACTGCAGCCATCCAGGACCAGGATTACCCAACTCCTTCGATCTAGTACCTAAAATGAAATACTGTCAACTTTAAAATTCTTCAGATGAAACCACTGCAGCAGGTCTGCTCAAAACACCCGCAATATTTTAAAGAGTGCTTGAAATACATAATGCATGAGTTGCTATTATTGCATATTTTAGCATAGAATTTCAATACATTTAAAATAAATCAGCTACATCAAACAAATTAAATCTGAAGGCATCATACTTGAATGTAAAAACAAGTGATCAGATGAAGCACTTATTTTTTTAACCAATTCATTTAATCTGTGGTCCATATCACATAGTACAGCCTTTATATTTCTTAGTTCATTGGCCACATCTCTTACACAATTCACTATATGATTTTGTGATTCTAGAACAGCGTTCATCAGAAAACACACTGATGGTCGCCTGGTGGTTTCTGAGGCAGAGGTGTGTGCACAGCCAGCGCCCAAAGATGTACTGGGCACAGCAGCCTTTGATTTGCTTGTAGGGGAGCAAAAATGTAAGGAAGTCACATTTAACTTTTTGGTTTGAAATTGTTTAGTCTACATACATACTATACATATACAGTCATATGAAAAAGTTTGGGAACCTCTCTCAGCCTGCAAAATAATTTACTTTCAACAAAAAGGTAATAGTGATATGTCTTTCATTTCCTAGGAACATCAGAGTACTGGGGTGTTTCCCGAACAAAGATTTTTTAGTGAAGCAGTATTTAGCTGTATGAAATTAAATCAAATGTGAAAAACTGGCTGTGCAAAAATTTGGGTCCCCTTGTAATTGTAATTTTGCTGATATGAATGCATGTAATTGTTCAATACTGATTACTTGCAACACCAAATTGGTTGGATTAGCTCGTTAAGCCTTGAACTTCATAGACAGGTGTGTCCAATCATGAGAAAAGGTATTTAAGGTGGTCAATTGCAAATTGTGCTTCCCTTTGACTCTCCTGTGAAGAGTGACAGCATGGGATGCTCAAAGCAACTCTCAAAAGATCTGAAAACAAAGACTGTTCAGTATCATGGTTTAAGGGAAGGCTACAATCTCATAAATTTTTAATCTCATTGTACATGTGTATAGTGACAATAAAAGGCATTATATTCTATTCTACAAAAAGCTCTCTCAGAGGTTTAAAATGTCAGTTTCAACTGTAAGGAATGTAACCAGGAAATGGAAGGCCACAGGCACAGTTGCTGTTAAACCCAGGTCTGGTAGGCCAAGAAAAATACAGGAGCGCCATATGCACAGGATTGTGAGAATGGTTACTGACAACCCACAGATCACCTCCAAAGACCTGCAAGCACGTCTTGCTGCAGATGGTGTATCTGTACATCATTCTACAATTCAGTACAATTTGCACAAAGAACATCTGTATGGCAGGGTGATGAGAAAGAAGCCCTTTCTGCACTCACGCCACAAACAGAGTCTCTTGTTGAATGCAAATGTTCATTTAGACAAGCCTGATTCATTTTGGAACAAAGTGCTTTGGACTGATGAGACAGAAATTGAGTTATCTGGTCATAACAAAAAGCGCTTTGGAGGGGGAAGGAGATGGAAAACAATTGAGACAGAAACTTTCTAAAGTGTGGGAGCACTTCACCGAAAAAGAAAAAAAAAGTTGAATGCAGATTATGCAAAGCGGAGCTTTCTTTTCACGGCAGCACCATCGCGATGCATGAGCATCTGAATCCTGGAGCTGTGATGCCGCCATCTCTTGAGAATTTATGCTGGCGCTGTTAGTTAATTAGGGTCAGATCAGGAAGGAAGGGACAGCATGAACGAGACTGAGAAAATAAAAGTGAAAAAAGCTAACTTTTACAAGTAACAAATTTACACCCAATCTGTTCATTTTCAAATAATATTGTATTAGTGCGATGATGTTTTCTGATTGGTACTATTCAGGACATACAATGATTTCTTTAAAATGTCATATATTTGTGTCTCTTTTTTTCCCCCTGGTGCGGCACGCTGACACGAGAAGGCTTGAGCTTATTCAGTGCTAGCAGGAGAATGCAGGTGGCCGGTTGCTTGTGCTATAACAAGCTTGACCTGGCGGCGATCAAAGCACATGTACTATGCAAGGCATGTACGGGGTCCACTGAGAAAAGAAGATTGTTCATGGCTCACCTTGCAGAGGAACATTCTTTCCTCTGCATGTCCTGGAGTCCTGTGCAGACTGGGCAAGGTTGGGGGGAGAAAAAAAAATGCGGTCACTGATTACAACTGCATGAAGGTACGCGAATGAATAATGTTGCATCCTTGCCACAATGTTTTCCAAAATGTACTATAAGGTCATAAAATGAATAATTCCAAATATCACATATACCTATTTGTTTTTTTTGTCAGTGTGGCTTTGACATCATGGGCCATAAGGTGCATACTACTTCAGCATAAGCAGGAACACTCAATAAAATTGAATAAAAAAAATCAAGTGACAATGAGATACGAATAAGGCAGATTCGCCAGTGTTTGTGTGTCAGCTTTAATCCATCCAGATCAGAGAATTTCCAGTTTGATTGTCTCAAAGCGCCACTCAAATCTACAGTTATTCCCAGTTTCAGATAAAAAGTAACAATGTCAGATCCCTGGGGGGGCGGTAGTATGTATCGTGATAGTGACAGAGAATAAAAGTTAAAAAAAAAAAAAGAGGTAACTTTTACAAGTACTATACATTTACAGTGGCTGTTACAGACGCAAATCAAATGTATGTGTTTATTGTATAATATCATCAATTACCTCTAATAACTTGATGGAACCCTTTCAGTCTGGTTTCAGGGCGCTGCACAGCTGTGAAACTGCTCTGCTACAGGTAACCAATTATTTTCTTATGGCAGCAGACTCTGTACAAACCAGCATATTAATTCTATTAGACCTCAGTGCAGCATTGGACACTGTCAGACATGACATTCTACTGTCCAGAATGGAGAACATGCTGGGTATCTCTAGCACTGCCCTCCAGTGGTTCAAGTCCTATCTGACTGATAGGCAAGAGTTTGTTAGTCTTGGCAACAGCAGATCCAGTTCAGCGCCAGTCACACAAGGAGTTCCTCAGGGCTCTGTCCTCGGCCCTCTTCTCTTCTGTATTTGCATGCTTCCCCTTGGCCATATTATCCGTAGCTATGGAGTGGGTTATCATTTTTATGCAGATGATACTTAACTCTACTTCAATGTTAAAAGTGGAACTTCATCAGAGCTTTCTCAGCTCACAACCTGCCTTAGTGAAATTAAAACCAGGATGGAGCAGAACTCTTTAACACTAGAATTACCAGAGCCTACGAAAAAACTCGTATATCCGGCCCACCTTAAATCGCTTCTTAAATCTGTTCACACCTCTCCGCCAGCATCCTTTGTCCTCTAAATGTGCTGATAAAAGACAAGCTGCCAGCAGCCGGCTATTCCATCCCCCCACCGACTTAGAACGTGAGCGAAGTTTTCCCAGCTCACGCCTTGATTGATTATGTGGGAGTGAAGTGGAGTTTTACAGTGGAAATAAGAGATCATTATTCTAAAGTAATCTGTGTAAACACATTGTTAAAACAGAAACTTTTTCATATTTTAGTAATAAATGTTACAAAATGTAGTAGGCATAAACTATAGAATATATAAAGCCCGAGTTCCAAAGATCAAATAAACACTTTCACAAAAGCTTCAAGAATGATTCAACAGCTTCTGTGGCGTAGCGCGCTAAGATTTGCCTCTTAGCACAGAGCAGCTTTTCCTTGCCTCACAGACCTGAGTTCGATTACCCGCTGGGGATGAAGTGTTGCTTTTTTTTTTCTTTTCTTTTAAACCTCAAACGGACATAAAATTTATACATTGGTATGCACTGTCAGTTACTGAGATCATTATATTTTCATGTGGGATGCTCCTTTTCAAATATTTTTTTAACAATTGAGACTGCAATTAACAGGAACAACTGTCCTTATAACTTATTTTTAAGATCCATAACACACAGACAGACAGAGCACTGCGTAATAGAGAGACAGACAGGCAGAGAAGTCACTAGATATAGAAATAAACAGGGAAGCCACGTGTACTGAAAGAAAAAAAAGAACAACATGTGCGTTGTCCCTGCTGCACTGAAAAAGAGAGTCTAAGAAAGATCGGGGGAGGGGTGATGTTAGAGCGCCTGCGCTTATTCTGTTAGGCTTTTTTTTCCTCTGAATTCACTGTCGTAATCTTTATTATATCTGGTTTGTACAATGCTATATACTGTATACCCTGCCGTTCTTTCTTATATTCTGCAAGTGCCTTGAGCATGGGAAAGGCACTATATAAATAAAATGTATTATTATTATTAATATTAAAAATAAGAGCAACTCACTACTCAAAACGGTAAATATATGAGGCAGTCAGGACCTAACCGGGGGACTCTTGATTGTAAGTCAGCAATTCCTACCGCTGCGCCACGGAAGCTATTGTATCATCCTTGAACCTTTTAAAGTGTTTATTTGATCTTTGCTCTTCAGGCTTTACACATTATACAGTTTGTCTACATTTTGTCATTTATTACTAAAATATGAAAAATGTTTGTTTTAACTATGTATTTTTTGGTTAAGTTAAATGCACTTTTTTTGTTTAAAGACTATGTGCACTTTAGTTTGTATTATTTAATGTATTTCTTTTTTATTGTGATGGTCACACTAATAAAACATCTGATTACTTTTAAATTCATATGTTTCACTTGTTATTTTAATTTGATTATTATTACCCTAAGTTCTTGTCAATAAGCCGCGGCTTATCTAAGGAAAAAAGTTGTGAAAATGAAAAAATAGAATATCGGCTTATACATAAGTCCGGCTTATACATCCATCGCGGGGGTTGGGTTCCAGAGCCACCCGCGAAATAAGAATATCCGCGAAGTAGAAACCATATGTTTATATGGTTATTTTTATATTGTCATGCTTGGGTCACAGATTTGCGCAGAAACACAGGAGGTTGTAGAGAGACAGGAACGTTATTCAAACACTGCAAACAAACATTTGTCTCTTTTTCAAAAGTTTAAACTGTGCTCCATGACAAGACAGAGATGACAGTTCTGTCTCACAATTAAAAGAATGCAAACATATCTTCCTTTTCAAAGGAGTGCAAAGCAAGCAGTCAAAAAAAAAATCAATAGGGTTTTTTGGCTTTTAAGTATGCGAAGCACCGCCGGTACAAAGCTGTTGAAGGCGGCAGCTCACACCCCCTCTGTCAGGAGCAGGAAGAGAGAGGAAGAGAGAGAGAGAGAGAGATAGAGAGAGAGAGAGAGAGAGAGACAGATAAAAAAAATCAATACGTGCCCTTTGAGCTTTTAAGTATGCGAAGCTCCGTGCAGCATTTCTTTCAGGAAGCAGCTGCACACAGCCCCCCTGCTCACACACCCCTACGTCAGCGCAAGAGAGAGAGAGAGAGAAAAAGTAAGCTGGATAGCTTCTCAGCCATCTGCCAATAGCGTCCCTTGTATGAAATCAACTGGGCAAACCAACTGAGGAAGCATGTACCAGAAATTAAAAGACCCATTGTCCGCAGAAATCCGCGATATATATTTAAATATGCTTACATATAAAATCACAATTTAAATGACCGCTACGCGCTCGTGTTGACTCGGCGACGCCCAGAGCAGAAAGAACGCGCTCCGGCCGCTCCAACCGCGCCATGCGGGGAGTGAGAGAGACGGCAATATCTCACACTCTCTCCCCCCTTAAAGAAATTAAATGGGCGCGAGTGAGACCACTGACCTCCCTCCCTTCTATTAGTTATAGGTTATAGTACGTTCGGCTTATCCATGAGTCCGGCTTATCTATGATACGATTTTATTTTAAAAATTCGTATGATTTTTGGTCTCCGGCTAATACATGAGTCCGGCTTATAGACAAGAACTTAGGGTAATTTTAATTGTGTTAATGCAGAGACATCAGGGTGACATTCACAGGTGGACAGGCGTGAGCAGATGAGGTAAGACATGCACTGGAGCCCAGAACAGGATGTGCAACCACAGGTCGCAGGCTTCAAAATAGTCAGGCATGAAATAATTGTGACTAATCGAAAAAAAAAATTGAACGATTAGTCAACTACCAAAATAATTAGTTGCAGCCCTAATTCCAAGAAAAACACCTGCTACCTACTATCAAATTTGATAGAGATTCCATCATGCGGTGGGGCTGTGTGGCTAGTTCAGGGACTGGGGCCCTTGTTAAAGTTGAGGGTCGGATGAATTCACCCCAATATCAACAAATTCTCCAGGATAATGTTCAATCATCAGTCACAAAGTTGAAGTAACGCAGGGGTTGAATATTCAAACAAGACAATGACCCAAAACACAGATCTAAATCTACAAAGGCATTCAAGCAGAGGGAGAAATATAATGTCCTGGAATGGCCGTCACAGTCTCCTGACTTGAATATCATCGAAAGTCTATGGGATGATTTGAAGCAGTCTTTCCATGCATGGCAGCCATCAAATTTACATGAACTGGAGATATATATATATATATATCTATCTATATACTCATACATACATATAAAATTATAGTGATGGACGGCTGGCAGCCCAACCTGGCCGGAATGCCCCTGGAGTAAAAGGATGGGGGAAGGTAGCAACTTGCCATACTGCTTCCCCCAAGATGATACATGGCAGCTTCCCTGGACTGCAGCGGTGCCTTGGATGCCCACAGGGCACTATGGGACTTGGAGTCTGGCAGTACAGCCCTAGGGAAAATAAATTCTCACCTAGCCCGGAAGTACTAATGGACTACGAAAACGGAAACCCTGAAGTACTTAGTACTTAGTCCAGTAGGAATTCGCCAGGCTAATACAGTGGAGCACTTTAAAAAACTACTGAAAACACATTATTTTAACATGGCCTTCTCATAACTTCACTGTAATTTAATCCTGATACTCTGTATATCTAATTCATTATAAAAACTATTCATTCAAAATCTGTACTAACCCCTACTCTCTCTTCTGTTTCCTTTTCCGGTGTCCTGTTGGTGGTGGCGTGCGCCACCACCATCTACCCAAAGCACCATGATGTTCCAACAATGATGGATGGATTAAAAGCCAGAAATCTGTATGACCATCAGCATCAAGTGACTCCGTGAAAAACCCGAACTACAAAGAGGACTATTCCATTTATGTTAGGTAGAATGCCCAAAGGGGACTGGGCGGTCTCGTGGCCTGGAACCCCTACAGATTTTATTTTTTTCTCCAGCCTTCTGGAGTTTTTTTTTGTTTTTTCTGTCCACCCTGGCCATCGGACCTTACTCCTTTCTATGTTAATTAATGTTGTCTTATTTTAATTTCTTATTTTGTCTTTTATTTTTCTTCTCTCCATTATGTAAAGCACTTTGAGCTACTTTTTGTATGAAAATGTGCTATATAAATAAATGTTGTTGTTGTTGTTGTACTTCTGGGCCTGCTGAAAACTTGAATTGTCCAGCTGACCCAGAAGTGCTAGTAAGTCACGTGGGAGGAAGAATAGAAGCACTTCCAGGCCAACAATTATAAAAAGGACTGATGGGATACCAACAATCGAGCCGGAGTTGGGAGGGAGTGTGACGGAGCTGCTGGGATGAGAGGAGGAGAATTATTGTATTTAGTATTGTGTGATTATTATAGTGATTACTTGTTTATGGTGGTGGAGGTGCTTTTGTGCACTTTAAAGAAGAAAATTAAAATACTTCTGGGTGCTTTAAAACATATGTCTGCATCTGTCTGTTGGGTTTCACGGGGCAACAACACCCCCTCAAGATGTCCGTTTATTGACGACTGTATATTATATAATATTTTATATATACAACATATAAAATAAAAGTGAAATATATATATAAAAACAACTAAAAATAATAAATATTTTACTCCTACACTGATGTAAAAATCAATGCAATACTGAAAGCAAGCTAATCCAAATGAAACTTATTACGTTTACATATATACACATGGACCAGGCCACAATCTCCTACCAACTAAAGGACAAATAAGACTGACAAATGAGAAAAAAAAGAAAAATGGAGAGAGAAATGAGCGCATACAATTTTGGGCTGAAAGGAAGAATACAAATTATAGTAACATACACAGACCCAGCCACAATCTCCTACCAACTACAGGACAAAATAAGACTGACAATTGAGAAACTACAAAGAAAACCGGAAACAGAAATGAGTACATACAATTTTGGGCTGAAAGGAAGAATACAAATTATAGTAACAGTAAATAAATAAAATCACTTACCTTTGAGCCTCTTTCATTGAAAATAATTTCAACGTCTAAGATTTTTCCGAATTGCTGAAAACAGATTGAGAAAAATCACATCACATTCTTCAAAGAGGTTCAAAGCAGAATATGAAGGTATATTTATATTTCTGAACATACTGTAAATATAACTAGTGAAGGGTTAATCAAGGAAACTCTGTCTCCAGATGTTATGAAAGCAAAGGATACATACAGGACAATAAAAGCACAGTCGCCGACTGACATACCTTTCAAGAAAACTACAGAGTACAGTCCACAGTAGGCAAATCAAGTCAAAACATTCTGCAGAGTTTTATTCAAAGCAAATTTTTACTTTTCAAAAAATACAAAATAAACTCACCCCAAACATCTGACGTAAATCAGGATCTCGAAAACGGAAAGGAATATTAGAGACATGAAGACGTTTTGGTGTGGCCTTGGAGTCTGGGCTTTCTGTGCTGTGCGTTTGTCCTCCTTGTCCCTCTGTTTGTACTGAGCCATCTGTTTGCTGCAAAAAATAGTACATTTTTTTTCAGACAATTGCTTTTAAAAAGGCTACTGACTGTCTTAGATATAACTATGTAGTAGAAGTCTAAAATATGACATAAGGAGGACAAATGAAGTTACACTAACAGTTTATCAATCGTTTCAAGTTTGCATAACTACAGCTATGGAGCATTTCAGTATGAAAAATGAAGTCTGGGCTTTTTAAAATACTGCAATTCTATTCCAGAAAAATGAATTTTATGAAAAGCAGTGCAGTGGGTCAATATAGACTCGGCATGCTCAACGACCTCTACAGTAAAATCATAGTCAGTGTAGTATTTGCACCTTTTCCCCAATACCACCCCAGCCCCAATATATTTAGCGGTCCTATTAATCCAAAGGTATCAGTGTGCAGCCCACGATAGATTGGTGCATCTTTGACAGTTACTTATTTGCATCTGATACTGCTGGGATTGACTCCAGCTACCAATGACTAAAATACTGGGTGATGCAGGTTCTAGATGTAGATGAATGTACAGAGAAGTTATACACTAGAGAGAACTTGATGACACCTTTGTTTTTAGTAAGTGCAAGAAATACACATTTAGCCCAAGCAAATCAAATACAGGAAAACTTCATCAAATACAGTACCTCATCAGTACTCCACATAAAGGTATCATGACGGAGTAAGGTATTCCCAAAAAAATGAAAAAAAGTAAAAACACAATATCTATATAAATAATCATTAAGTGTAGGACTTTATGTACACAAGTTGTTGTTCTAAAATGATCAACTGTTGTCCAGAGTGCTTTAAACTTAAAATCAAATGGAGCCACATACAACATATTACTGCTGTAAAATCTGATGCAAATAAAAAGACATTTCACATTTCCCTGAACAGCACAGGTTGCTAAAAACTCAAATCACTTGTAATTTCAGTAAGTAGAATACTTAATGCAACACATGGAGCACTCCTGGTTGGCTCGATCATTCAAGTAACTTTGAGATCAAAATATGGAAACCAAATAATTTTGCTTTGAACCATTTCCCAGTTCGACAGTTTTCTGTACATTAAAACACCTAACCATTAACCTAGCAATTATTGAATTTCAGGATATTCTATAAAGATTTCACTATTACTTTTCACATTGATCAAATATTGGTTATATTCATACTGCAATTCAAATACTATTTTTCTACTCATATGTGGCACAAATTTGAGTGTTTTTAGAGAAGTGTGAGCAGAGAAAATACCCCACTAAATACAATGCAGATGTGTTTAACTTGAATGTGACCAGCATTTGAATGAATAGGAATTATCTAATCAACATGGATCACAGTACTGACTGTGAGGTGGCACAGTCAAGAATATGGAGCTACTGTTGCCAGCACATGCAGCCCAACTGCTATACATTTCCTGGCATGCCTCAAGCAATGACTTTGTTGAGATTCTCTCTCTCGCTCTCTCTCATTTGACATCTACAAACTCTCTCACTCTAAATCCGTCCACGATCAGTCACTACAATGTCTCTTTTACATTACAGTAATCCCTCCTCCATCGCGGGGGTTGCATTCCAGAGCCACCCGCGAAATAAGAAAATCTGCGAAGTAGAAACCATATGTTTATATGGTTATTTTTATATTGTCATGCTTGAGTCACAGATTTGCGCCGAAACACAGGAGGTTGTAGAGAGACAGGAACATTATTCAAACACTGTAAACAAACATTTGTCTCTTTTTCAAAAGTTTAAACTGTGCTCCATGACAAGACAGAGATGACACTTCTGTCTCACAATTAAAAGAATGCAAACATATCTTCCTCTTCAAAGGAAACAGAGAGGAAAGCAAACAAATCAATAGGGCTGTTTGGCTTTTAAGTATGCGAAGCACCGCCGGTACAAAGCTGTTGAAGGCGGCAGCTCACGCCCCCTCCGTCAGGAGCAGGGAGAGAGAGAGAGAGAGAGAGAGAGAGAGAGAGAGAGACACACAGAGGAAAACAAACAGTGAAAAATCAATACGTGCCCTTTGAGCTTTTAAGTATGCAAAGCACCGTGCAGCATGTCGCTTCAGGAAGCAGCTGCACACAGAAGGTAGCAACGTGAAGATAATCTTTCAGCATTTTTAGACGAGCGTCTGTAGTGTCTAGGTGTGCGAACAGCCCCCCTGCTCACACCCCCTACGTCAGGATCAGAGAAAGTCAGCGCGAGAGAGAGAGAGAAACAAAAGTAAGTTGGGTAGCTTCTCAGCCATCTGCCAATAGCGTCCCTTGTATGAAATCAACTGGGCAAACCAACTGAGGAAGCATGTACCAGAAATTAAAAGACCCATTGTCCTCCGAAATCCGCGAACCAGCAAAAAATCCGCGATATATATTTAAATATGCTTACATATAAAATCCGCGATAGAGTGAAGCCGCGAAAGGCAAAGCGCAATATAGCGAGGGATCACTGTACTCTTAATATCAGCCCACATTTAGCTATTGTAGTCCTTCAAATTCATACAGCCAGTGATGTGTGTTGCTTCAGCTGCATTAGTACTGTCAGGCTGACTCAACTTCTAATTCTGGGCTTTGAAACACAAATTCAGCACTGCACTGGATTAACAATATTTTAAAGATAAAAGACTTTAGAAAAATAAATGTTTCAATTGTAGCGAGAAAGTATGCAAACAAGTGCCCATAAACCATAGCCGTTTGCTTTTCACAAATTGGTCCTAAATCTGAAATGCTTTTAAGTATCACTAATTTGCATGAATACTAGTAGCGAATTGATTGGAATAATATACACTTCCATTTCTGAACTGAGGATTACACTTCATGGAAACTGTTAGCACCCAAGGGCTGTATCATTCAAAATACTCAATAAAATTACATGAAGTAACTTATTTTATTAAGTCATAATGGTTGAACTGTAAGAATGAAAACAATATCCTAGCTATGAAGTACATTTAATACTATCTTCAAGATAGGCCAGAGGGGGAAAAAAGGGAACATCAGTACTATTTTTTTGGATTTAACAGACATGGTAATATGGAAATAGCAGTTATAAATAAGAATGAGAAATCCATGACTGGGATTATAATATTGGTAAAATCACTATCCAGCATAAGTTTGTGTTCAGAAAAGGGGGGGAACAGAGCTTGGCAAATTACTACCTATATTAGGAGCATAAACATGATCTAGTCGTCAAGCTACAATTATACACAGACAAAATGCTAAGTGAACAAATGTACCAACAAAATACATTCTTCAAAGGAAATGTATCACAAAAAGGAGGTCTTTGTTCTACTGGATTTACAATGCAGTATAGCCTTAAAGTTGCTGTTACATACTCTGCTTTACAAATTAAAATTAAACAATAAATAGAAAGCTATTAATTCACATTTATGCACATACCTTCAAGTATGTACTTTAATAATTACACTTTGAAATGAGATCCAACCCAAAAAAAAATTTGAAAAAGAAAACCCCACATACATGGCTAAACCCAGGTGAGGAACTTGCATATTGGCAACAGGGATAGGCATTGTGGAAAAAAATGTATTAACATGATATAATTAAAAAGGATCATGGTTACGGTGTAATCTATGTACATATACTTTTCAAAAGTATACTGAATCCAGTTTAGGTGTTTTGTTAGCAGTGGGTAGTTCCAATGTGATGTTTCTTTTCATAACAACCATTTTAAATCAGCTAAAGTAATAGTAATAATAATAGTACATTTTATTTATATAGCACATTTTCCATGCTCAAAGAGCTTCACATGCATTCGACAGCAAAAAGCAAAACGACAAACACTTTACACAAAACATCAGCATAAAACACTAAATAAAAGACAAATTCTGGAAACACAAAGATATGAATTAGAATAACATAATAAACCACAATAAAATATAAAAATAGAAATATTACAAGAAAACCCTGAACAAATAAAATTTGTGATACAAATGCAAATCATTCTAAGCACCCATACAGAGTAGTACGTTTAAAGACAGTCAAAACATCTTTGTGAACATGGAGAAAAATTATACCGAGAAATCAAGTAAACTTACATTGACATGAACGGATACATAGCATTTTAATAAAAACCAAAATGATGCAAAAATAATGCTTTTTTTTGCCTACTTATTACTTATTTATACTTAAAAGTTTTTGTCCTTCCTTTATAAAAACTCTAGTGTCCCCTTTCCCTTGGTGCAATAAGCATTTTCTTATTTTGCTTAATGGTTAATCCAAGGCTACCTTACTATAATTTTCATCAGTATTTAAAGCACAAAAAATAACTGCTAGTACTTTGTTTTACCAGCTTCAAAGATTGAGGAGGTGGGGAATGATGTCCCTTCAAAGTTTGATGGTACAATCATATATAAAAATAGTTCACAGTTGGTGTCTAGGGATTGGGTTTTTGAGAAGTACCGGTACATACAAGTATGAATGCATTTACGGCTGATTCTCTTAAGTCAAAAAAAGGAAAAACATTACTACTACTATAGCTTGCACTTTCTACAACACAAATGTGTTTATAAAAATTCAATTGCCAAAACAAAACAGACTGAGTTTTAGAGCATATCGGCTATATGCTACTTCAGAGCACTTTACCATTCAAAATTAGCTACAGCAAGCTTAAGCCTTTGCAGACTGAACATGCACCTTTTCATCCTAACCAGCTCTTTATTTTGTCTTGTGGATGTAAGCCCAACTCAGCTGCCATTTATGCCATCTTTTTTTACATCTCCAGTTGTACTGGTATATGCAGCTTTGTTTTAGAAGGTAAATGAACTCCCACTCTCTACCACACATTATCTTCGCACAAAATAATTAAGGAAGCTTCCTAATGTGCTAAACCACAGTAAACAAAATACACCAAAATTTCTCCCAGTCGACTGATTTCTTCCGGTTGCATTTCTACCAGAGTACTGCACACCACTGCCTTAGCCAATAAAATTCTCACCATCGTCTGCTACAATGGGGAGACCAGGGGAACCCTGAATGCAGTTATTTCAAACACACAATGCACAGATGCTATCTTGGAACAAAAACATCTAGTACCTCTGTCTGAAGGATGACTTGGCCGAGTAGAAGCTGACAACTGCTATGTCTTACTGCACTGTTTATAGTTTTAAACAAAAGAAAGAAAGAAAATACAAGGTCATATCCTGCATTATATAGCATGCACCTCTGGTTATCTTTTGTAAGATTCCTGCAGAAGGGATATCAGAGCCTGCAGTACTTCTGCCCAATACATAAGCTATATAGGGTGGTCCAGATCCAATTATGCAATTTTCATTACGCTATAACTTAAGTTTACTACATAGAGAATTCACAGCACCTGTCCTGCACAGAGAGATTTCACTTAAAATTCTTTTGTTGCCGATAGATGGCAGCATCTGCCCTGCATTCCAAAATGGCGGGGATACAGTTGTCAGTCGAACAGTTGCATAATTAGATCTGGACCACCCTGTACATACAACTGGTACTCCTGCTTAAACCTATCAAACCTCAAAGTCACAGGACTATGCTTGTGTGAGCAAAGAAAACTGACACAGGCAGACAGAAGGTTGCTTTCCGGTCCCACAGGACCACTTGTTAACCTAAGAGAGCAAAATAATATTTGGAGGATTCAATTGCATCATGCTATTTCATATACGGTTACCTAATTGTTGAACCTGTTAAGGATGTAAACTTTATTCCCTCATACTTTAACAAGTTGCCGTTAGCATGAAACTAACAGAGATGTCAGCGGTTTAAGAGACATGCAAATGCTTTCTATAGCTTGAGTAAAATGAAAAACCAGTAATGCAAACTAGTGATAATCTAATCCACTGGTAAACAGTAAATTGGCCAATCTCAAAAGCCATCTTTTTCTGCATTTACTTTTCTAAACTTAATGGTGATTTTGCTTCAGTACTTGAAGTGTACGTGTAGTTCTGCTGCCAGAACTTCCAGTAAACTGAGAGGAAACAGTCAGGTTCTACGAGAAAGAAGACTGGAATAATGGCTTTTACATTAAAGAAAATTGAGAAATAAACTAAAAAGGAATTTGAAGTGTCGCCCTGTGCTTATAGAGGAAAGATAGATGTATATGTTGTCTAGCTGAACCTGGAGTGAAAGAAGAGAGGCATGACTTCAGCAGAAACTAAAAGAAATTCACTTTTCAGATCTTTTCATTCTGTCCTGGCAGTGAGCAAACTTGTGCTTAGCACAATAGCTCACAATTTAATTTTGGGTTGGGGAATAAAGAAGAATAAAGAAGAATTTGCCCTAGCTTAACAGCCAAATGTGTCTATTTTACACGTTTATTTGTTAAACATGTTAGCCTTGTATCTCCTTGCTAAACATCCAATAACATTTTATTAGAATAGTGGCTTGTAATTATAACAAGCATTATATTTTATTAATGAATTAAAAGTGTCAGTTATCACACCAGTACTTAAAAATCCAGAGCTAGTCTCACACTTATATAATATTATAATAGACCCATTGTAAATTTACCCTCTCTCAGCCTGATGTAGCCTCAGTCTCAGTCTCAGTCAGAAATTCCAGTTTGGCTTCTACCCTGGTCATAGTATAGACACAGCACTAACCGGTGTTGTAAATAACATTCTGATATCCTTTGATGAAGGAAATTCCAAAGCAAATATGTTATTAAGCACAGCATTTAACATCACTGACCATTCTATTTTTGTTACAGAAAATCAAATTGGGCTTACTATAAATGAGCAGACAGTATTTCATTATACTCAGAAGTTAAATATGGTGTTCCACTGGGTTCAGTCCCGGGCCCTTTACTGTTTTCACTTTTCATGCTTCTACTGGGGAACCATCATTAGAAAACATAACATTAATTTTTTTACTCATATGAAGATCACACTCAAGTTATCTATCTTTCTTTTAGACAAAATAAGGTTTCTCTGATGCTGCCCTTAATTGTATCAGTGAGTTAGAGTAGATAGATAAGAACTATTTGTCTCTGAATACAGGGGGGAAAAAAAAGAAAAAAAAACAGAATCACCATTAGTTTTACTAAATCAGTATGTAATTCAGGCGATATTTTGACACTAGTATGTACATGTAGTCCCCAGGTTACGTATGAGATAGGGACTGTAGGTTTGTTCTTAAGTTGAATTTGTACGTAAGTCGGAACAGGTACATTATTTTAATAAATGCTATTGTTCACCG
The DNA here is from genome assembly GCF_900747795.2 of Erpetoichthys calabaricus. Taxonomy (NCBI): domain Eukaryota; kingdom Metazoa; phylum Chordata; class Cladistia; order Polypteriformes; family Polypteridae; genus Erpetoichthys; species Erpetoichthys calabaricus. The sequence goes on along the minus strand of NC_041405.2, from coordinate 55,789,106 downwards.
ACTGTAACCAAGTGCTCTGCCAATGAATGATGGAGTTTCACCTCTCTCTGACTTTATTATTTCTACTTTATTTTCATGGTGATGGTTTTTCCTCCTCTTTACTGCATCAAACCTGTGTTTCAGAGTAAAGACAAAAGGTTAAGATGAGCTCTTCTGCACAGCACTGTGCACGCTATCACAGCAAGAAGGCACCCCTCGTCAGCACATCTGGTGTACTGACAAGAGACAACTTCTTGCTATGTACGTAACAGTACAAGCAGGCATTCTATTGAGAATGAATGGGAGCAGCGAGGGGTGGTTCACCACCTGCCCACCACGCAGTCACCTCCACTTGCATACAGTATGCTGTCTGCAGCGTCAGCCCACCGAGAGCGAACAGGGTGCAGCCAAAGGCGGATAGTGAATCCCACACCACCGCCCCCATTCAACAGGCAGCCATCCAAGGCACACTACAATGCTGCCCCCAGCTGCCCCATTCACCCTCAATGGCCTCCGTTCAGCCACATTCAGGTCACCGCTTGCAGCATCACCAGCCGTCCACCGAGAACGAACAGGGCAGTCGTTCAAGGGACACTGCAAGGCTGTGTGGTGGGTGGGCAGTGAAATGCCCCCCTCCACTCCATCCAGCCTCCGTCCAGTCAGGAGCAGTAGCTGCAGCGGCGTGGAGGGCGGACAGTGAAACCGCCCCATCAAGCCTCCATCCTGCACACGAGCAATAGTTGGGGCCCCGGGTCACTGCTTGCTGCGCACCCAGCTGCCCACTGAGAATGTCACTTCACACGGTAGAAATCCTTTCTGAAAAATAAAGTGGCACTGATCGAGAGACTGACTAGGTCATCGCACAAGAGAAGCATATTGTTACTGACCAATCACGTTTGCTTTAAAAAAAAAAAAAAAAAAAGTAATTTAACAATGAATCGATACAAACTTTGTAAAATTCCCAGGTTTGCAATGTCACTACTGAACTACAGGTAGGTAGGTGAAGACAGTATGCCAACTGGTGAAAACTAAACATGCTAATGTGTTTTTGCATTTATTCTATATTGATTAATTTATCTTTTTTTTGTTTATATTCACAGCTCAAAATACCTGACATTGTGAAAATAATCCAGTAGCAGAATTAAGTTTTAAAATATGTTCCCTTTTCTTCCCAATGTTTTTCTCTCTCTCTCTCAAAATAGATAGCTGAAGAAATATTCTTTTTGTTCTTAACATCAGCCATATCATACATATTGCATACCAGGGATTTTTCCTGCCTTGCATCCAAACCTGCTGGGGTAGGCTCCAGGTATCCTGCCATCCTGTTCTGGATAAATAGGTTTAGAAAATGTATATATTGTTCCTAATCTCAGTTGCTGTCTCTGTCGTTTTGTGGCCGTCTGCACTCTTATTACCTGCTCTTACTATGCTCTTTAAGGGTTTACTGTTCTTATGATGGACTATTCAAGTCTCACCACCCTAACCTTGACACTAAATACTTGTTTTTCTTTGTTTCCCTCAATACAGATGGGTAGGGTTTGTACACTGATTCAAGCCTAAGAACCCTGTTCTTCCTAAGCCCCCATGATTTTCATGATCACACCTGTCAGAACACAGTACAATCTGTTTTCTGATTTTTAATATCTTTTCAGGCCTGCACGTGGCAAAATTCTGTCCATTAATTGTACGTGCCCGAGATGGATTTTTTAATGCAATATTGAAGGCATGAATTGTAAAGACACTGTCTTGGAGCAGGAAATGTTGTGTGGTATACACATTTAGAGTAAAAAAAAAAAAATAAAAAAAAATCTCTAACATTAAAATTCACCTAAATTTTATTACAAATTGTCCCATTCTGGGCAATAAAAGAATAAAAATAAAATGTGCCAACAATCAGTGCAGAATTGTTCAGCAGAAATGATATCTATATATATAATTCACTAAGCCGACAGGGCATGCAAGACAACCATAGGATACGACATAGCCTAGCCCGCAAACTCAGAGACCTGCCCACCAACTCTAAGAGCATGGGACGAGAATGCCCGTCCGCCCGCCTGACTGTTACCAGCATTCACCGCAATGTACTGGAGTGTAAAACCATCGCAGCTTTTAACTCACAAACTGCAACAACTCACCAAACACCTCCAACCTGTCTCTCGAGGCATTCACACTGCCGAAAGACAACCATGGGACACGCAATACATAGCTATGTCCGTCAACTCACAAAGCCCCGCCCACCAGCTCTAACACCATGGGATACGACAACAACTCACAGAGACATGCCCACCAACTCTAAGAGCATGGGACGAGAACGCCTGCCTGCCCACCCGCCTGCCTGACTGTTACCAGCGTTCACCGCAATGTACTGGAGAGTAAAACCATCACAACTGCTAACTCACAAACTGCAACAATTCACCAAACACCGTCTCAGTAGCTTTCTATATCTAAGAAGATATATAGATACTCATTATTCCCCGGCAAGCGTCTACCCACGCTCTCAAGGCATTCACAGTGCCTGTTCATGTGCCCGGACGCAACAACTCACCAAACACCGCGTCAGTCGCTTTCGTCTCTGCTACAGTACACATGCACCTCTGAGCCACATTGACTTTTCATTATTCTTTTAGGTTTCGGATGCATTTCTATATATAATCCACCAAGTCGTCTGACCATGGGATACGAACGACAGAGCAACGACCACCAACTCTAACAGTCCTCGCACGTGATAGGGAACTCGCGACATAGTCCACCCTCACTCTCAAGGCACGGCTTCCTCATGTGCCCGCCCCCAATAGCTCACCAAACACATCCTCACTTGCTTTGGTCTGTGCTACAGTCCACATCCAGCTGTGAGACACGTTGACTGTTCATTTGCCTACCATGGCCACCGCTTCAAATGTATTTCATGGAAACAACACTTCTTTCAATGTTATACAAATTCCTGCATCAGGTAACTGTTTCTATCAGTCGTTTTTTATGGAAAAATGTCATCACCGAAACTGTTGCTATCGAACTTCGCAACATGGCTGTAAGTTTTGTTTGCCAACATTGGGAAAACTTCGGCGACGTGCTGTCCGTTGTTCTTAGTCACAGAAGCAACGTTATACAGTCTGCTCAACAATACGCTGACCACATGAATACTTCCGGAGTCTATGGTGGCGAGGCAGAAATTGTGGCAATGTCCCAAATGCTTCCAGCTACTATCACCATTCACTTCCGAGAACGTCCTCATGCCTCTCCTTGAGTTTACAATCCAGCCCAACGTCTCTCCATATCCCTGCTCTTTAACGGTCCTTTGGATCATGGGCATTACGAGGTTCTCATGCTTCTCAAATACACAAGTGATGACCTGCTGGTGCCATCTATTGACACTGTCGGTATGTGCACATGGGGTACACACCCATGTCCTAGCCACACTGATGTGACGTCACCTGCGCACTCTCTTCTTCCTGAAAAACATTTCAAGACGCATTTCACACCGGAATTTCAATGCAACATTTGCTCAAAAACCTTCACGCTCCAGAAACATCTCAAAGCACATTTAAACAAACACTCCACTGAACAAACACATTCCACACAGGACTTTCAATGCACCATTTGTTACAAAAGCTTCCGACTGCACAGGTATCTCAACGCGCATTTAAAAAAAACACACCACTGAAAGAATGATGCAATGTGAACATTGCCAGCAATGTTTCAAAACAACTCGCGTTCTCAATAAACACTAACTCATTCCACTCACACCTTCACTTGCACATTTTGTAACGAGGACTTCACAGGTGAGATTGATCACCTCATCTATGTATAAATCCATTCAATACAAGCATTTCTATGCAAAATTTGCATCCCTGCCGAATTCCTTTCAGTTTCAACACTGCTCCAAAACCTTCACGCGCCAGAAATATCTCAAAGCACATTTAAGCACACACTCCACTAAACAAACTCCCCAGAGTTCCATCTTTTCAATCACTTACAATTGTATTCTCAAACTCACCCCATTTGGATAACTGTGTCTTTCCGGAAGTGTTCAGCCATCAATAAATAATTATGCGGCGTATGCTACGCCACGGGTTGGCTAGTAGAAAATATTTTTAAAAATTATAAAATTGTTCATTTTCAGTATCTGGTTTGGTTTTTGTCTGGTTAAAAACAAGCCTAATCAAAACCAGATAGTAAACAATGTAGTGTAGTAAGCTTTAAAGTCCTATCCTAACCTGTTAAGTGTACAGTTCTGTCTGATTGTGACACAAAACTAAACTCCATAGTAGCTCTTTAACCATACCATAATTATTAAAACTAAAACTAATAGATACAAAAATAAAATAGAAATGTCTTTGTGAAATAAAAACTAAATTAAAACTAAAAATACATGATGAAGGAAAACTAAACCTAAACTGAATTTCTAAGCAAGATCAGAAAAAATATAGTTTTGCCTTTTTACATTAGTTTTTATCTCTATGATAACCCTGGTGTGTATACAGTAAAACTATGATTATATGTCACTCAATTAACTGTTGGTCTCTGTTATCTGTCAGGGCAAAAAAAAAACATTGTGCACGCCAGCACCTACCTATTACTTTACTACAATACACTGTTCTGGCCAATAATCTTGTGTGTGGTGGAGGAATTGTCACAAAAAAACTGAAATTAAACATTTACAAAACGGCGATAGTGTTTCAAGTATTGCTTCAATTTATGGAGTAGGAAGAACAACAGTGAAAGATAGAAAGCTTGATGCCTACAAAATTGAAAAACACGTTGAAAATGGAAACCACTGACAGTAATGTTATTCTGTATTAATGTTAATGTTCTTCTGTATAGCAAATTTCTTTTAAAATTCTGTTATATTATGTTTTGTTAACACTAGAATTACCAGAGTCTACGAAAAAACTCGTAGATCCGGTCCACCTTAAATCGCGTCTTAAATCCGTTCACACCTCTCCGCCAGCGTCTTTTGTCCTCTAAATGTGCTGATAAAAGACAAGCTGCCAGCAGCCGGCTATTCCATCCCCCCTCCGACTTAGAACGTGAACGCACTTTTCCCAGCTCATGCCTTGATTGATTGTCTGGGAGTGGAGTTTTAGAATGGAAATAATAGATCGTTATTTGGAACACACGCATTTCATGTGTGTACCGTTTCTACAGTAACCTGTGTAAACACATTGTTAAAACAGAAACTTTTTCATATTTTAGTAATAAATGTTACAAAATGTAGGCATAAACTATAGAATGTTTAAAGCCCGAGTTCCAAAGATCAAATAAACACTTTCACAAAAGCTTCAAGGCTAATACAACAGTTTCCGTGGCGTAGCGCGCTAAGATTCGCCTCTCAGAGTGAGTAGCTTTGCTGTGCCTCACAGACAGGAGTTCAATTCCCTGCTGGGGACAAAGTGTTACTTCTTTTTAACCTCAAACGGACATAAAATTTATAAATTGGTATGCACTGTCAGTTAATGAGATCGTTATATTTTCACGTGGGATGCTCCGTTTAAAATATTTTTTTTACAATTGAGACTGCAATTAACATGAACAACTGTCCTTATAACTTATTTTTTCAAGATCCATAACACACAGACAGACAGAGCACTGCGTAATAGAGACACAGACAGGCAGAGATATACAAACAAACAGGGAAAGCAACATGTACTGAAGGAAGAAAAAAAAGATCAACATGTGCGTTGTTCCTGCTGCACTGAATAAGCTCACGCACTCTAACATCACCCCTCCCCCCGATCTGACTCTCTAAGTAACAGCACAAGTACAGACACAAACTAAGTGCAATCAAGAGTCCCGGTTCGAACCCCACTCATTCCTATAATTGCCGTTTTCAATAGTAAGCTGGTCTTTTTGTTAATATTATACAGTATACACATGCACTTGGTTTGTGTCTGTACTTGTGCTGTTACTTAGAGAGTCAGATCGGGGGGAGGGGTGATGTTAGAGTGCGTGAGCTTATTCAGTGCTACAGGAACGACGCACATGTACTGAAAGAAAAAAAAGATCAACATGTTGCCTTCCCTGTTTGTTTGTATATCTCTGCCTGTCTGTCTCTCTATTACGCAGTGCTCTGTCTGTCTGTGTGTTATGGATCTTGAAAAAATAAGTTATAAGGACAGTTGTTCATGTTAATTGCAGTCTCAATTGTAAAAAAATATTTTAAACGGAGCATCCCACATGAAAATATAACGATCTCATTAACTGACAGTGCATACCAATTTATAAATTTTATGTCCGTTTGAGGTTAAAAAAAAGTAACACTTTGTCCCCAGCGGGGAATTGAACTCATGTCTGTGAGGCACAGCAAAGTTACTCACTCTGAGAGGCGAATCTTAGCGCGCTATGCCACGGAAACTGTTGTATTAGCCTTGAAGTTTTTGTGAAAGTGTTTATTTGATCTTTGGAACTTGGGCTTTACACATTCTATAGTTTATGCCTACATTTTGTAACATTTATTACTAAAATATGAAAAAGTTTCTGTTTTAACAATGTGTTTACACAGATTACTGTAGAAACGGTACACACATGAAATGCGTGTGTTCCAAATAACAATCTATTATTTCCATTCTAAAACTCCACTTCAATCCCAGACAATCAATCAAGGCATGAGCTGGGAAAAGTGCGTTCACGTTCTAAGTCAGAGGGGGGATGGAATAGCCGGCTGCTGGCAGATTGTCTTTTATCAGCACATTTAAAGGACAAGACGCTGGCGGAGAGGTGTGAACGGATTTAAGAAGCGATTTAAGGTGGGCCGGATCTACGAGTTTTTTCGTAGACTCTGGTAATTCTAGTGTTAATATATTGTGATATGCAGGCAGCTTGTTATGTATGGGCTGGGCGGGAGCATGAAGGGTACAATGAATGCTGTAAGCGATGGGCCTGGGTGAAGGGCTTCTGTTCTGTAAGGGGCAGACATGCATCTTAGGAGAGGAGTGACAGGAGAAGTCAGGAGCAAAAGGAAGGTGCGGCGGAAGGAAGTTTTGAGTTGGGTGCCAGGAGACAACAAATGTTTGCAGCATAGAGAAAAAAAAAAGAATGCAAGAGGCAGGAGATAAACTGATTGGTAGGGAAAGCTATCTTTTATTAATTTGGAGATGTGCTCTGTAACCCAGATTCTGAGTATAAGACGGAACCGTTTATTATAGAACAAAGACTTCAAGTAAAATGTAGAAAACTCCAGTACCCCTAAATTGTATTGGCTTATTACTTTGGTCATTCCAATATATTTATAAATAAATATGACTATTAACTAAGTTAATCTAAATGTATATCATTTTTAAAGTAGCTGTTTTGTTATCTGTCTTTCCCCTTATCCATCATGGCCTCAGCCCCGACCCCTGACTGATCAAGGTTTCAATCTAATGTTAAATCCTTGTTAGTTAATAGCAAAATTGTCCCAATTATCACATTCAGAAACTTTTAAAATGTCAGTGTTTAGATACAATGTTTCAGATGGCAAAAACCCTCTGCATGTTTCCTAGCTTGCATTTTATTTGCATTCCAGTGGTGTCCATAACTGAAAGTATATTGATGGATACAATAATAGACAAGGGATTAAGAGACAGATTAAATGGATGGATTTTTAAATCATCAAGTAGAACTAGGCTATATTTTTTGATATTTTTTTTTTATTTTAAGATAAAGAAGGCATTGGTTACTACAACTTTGTTGTTCTGTTGTCCCCATTTCCCTTTCAGAAGAAGTTGTTAAGTATGACCCACTGATGTTTCTCTTATTTCTAAGCAATGCCCTATGAATTGAACATGAGAACATTATTGGGGTGCCTCTCCCTTCATTATAGGGCATATTTTACAAATGCAGTGTCCGCAAGGCCTGGAGTATTGTGCAGGACCCCTTACACCTCTCACATGGACTTTTCACACTTCTGCCATCTAAGAGAAGATATTGCAACATCAAAGCCAGATCTGCCAGGCTGCAGGAGAGTTTTTACCCCCAAGCTGTTAGACTCCTTAACACCAGGCTGCCCACTGTGACTTTCCACACTGCCTCAACCACCTCTAAAAACAGAACTTTTATACATGCAAGCCACTTTCCTGCAAAGACGTGTGTGCATGGAGAAAAGAACTGAAAATCTCATACCGACCTTTAAGGATTTTGACACTCTTGATATCCTTCTGCTGTGAAACATTCTGACCTGTCATTGTTTACACATGTCTTAAACAACTATTATCATACACTGATAATTTCTGTATTATCTATATCTATTATTTGTTATTTATTTATTACATAACATATCTTACACATCAATATTGCTGCTACTTCTTTGTCTTGTCTTTGCACAATGTCTTGTGTTTTAATTTTAATTATATTTTGAATTTATTATTTGCACATCATGTTGTTACACTGTGGACCCTGAGCTTCGCTATTTCGTCTATCTGTATACTTGTATATGGTGGAGATGACAATAAAGTTCACTTTGACTTTGAACTTGAGAAAAAGAAACTCATTCAGACTTACCTATGCAGGATATATGGATATTCTGTTTCATGTACAACCAAAACATTGCAATAATAATGTTGTACAGTAAATAAGGTTACATTTAAATGTATAGTTCTTAATCATTATGACCTAACAGCTGACATTAAAATATGGCATAAACATTGCACATAATTGTATTTGAAAGTTTATACTCATTAAAAGCAGCATTCTACAGTATAATTCTTACATATAAATGTTAGTCTGAAAATATGGTTAAATTGCTAATTCTTTTGTTAGCTTTTCTATCTTATTCTTCCAAGCTACTGAAAATTTGTATTTTTACACTGCTTTTATGTGTGCATGGTGGCACAAAGGTTACCAGTGTTCAAGCTTTAAACTGCTGTAAACTGGATTTAACTTCTGGCTTAGTTATGGTACATGTGGATTGTAGCCATTTTTTCATGTTTGAATGGGCCTTTTCAAGGGGTAATCTGTTAAATATGAACCTATTATACAAAATATAGCTTTATAATGTTCCTATGATACCATAGGTATTAGCATCTAAAAATATATTACAAAGGACTAGTGAAATAACTAAACACTAGTTGCATAATTTACACAAGTGGGAATGAATATATGAGGAGACTGTGTTCTCTAAACTCCTATACATATATAATGTATGATTACTAAATATAAAATGTGTCTGAAACATGCTGTGCACAGTATTTTCTACCTCTCCCTTCTCCACCATTCTGTGTAATCAGAAGAAAATACTTTCATCAATTGTAAACTGAACCACTCTAGAGGAATTACAGTGATATCTATAAACAGCCTGCCAGCATTACAATCAAAACCTTTAATATCATGAAGGGCATCACTGATAATTGTTTCAGTACAAGCAGAATAAAGCTCTCGAAATAAGTTGGCACTGACAGCAAAACTAAGATTCACTGTAAAGCCAAAACATATAGCTCTTCCATATTTAAACTAAGAATGAGAATGTTCTAAAATCAGTAAGAAAATATAAACACAAATACTGTAATCAACTTAACACTATAAAATGTTCACAAAAGACAGCCGAAACATTTCCGGACAGAATGTATGTGAATATAGCAGCTGATAAAAACATGTAACCTTAGAGAGGTAAAGCATATCTTAAAAAATTAACTTATATTACAGTCAAGTATTTGTAGTACTAGGGTGTTGTACCGTGTTAGCCATTATGAATGTAGAGAAAAGCCAAGCAAAATGACACCTTTTATTGGCTAACTAAAAAGATTACAATATGCAAGCTTTCGAGGCAACTCAGGCCCCTTCTTCAGGCAAGATTAAATAGATTTGTTTTTTTGTTTTAAATGGTTTAAAAGATTGTCAAAAGGGATAGGATTACAACCTATAAAATATTATACAAAAAATAAATTATAGTATGCTGTAGGATTAAAAAAAACTGTACAAACACAACACCACACACTTTATTATTGCATCCTAATCAATGAATCATGGGCAGGGCAATACTGCAAAAAAATTTATACAACACATTTTTTCCTTAAGAGAATTACTACATGAATATCCTGATGCTTAGTTTTAAGTTTAAATAGCATTTTAAACCTAGAAGGAACCCAATAGCTTATAATTATGGTGTAATATACAGCAGACCCCCGCAAAGACGTGGTCCACAGATTTTTCCTTCGAACCCAACTATTAATTGTTAGCGGAAAGCGCAAATATCCTCTGCAATTTTTTATGGCTTCGTTCGTGGCAATACCGTGCTGTAGAGAGAACAGGAAGCAACCGCTGAGGGAAACACGGTTTGGGATGGTGAAAGTAGCCAATCCGAGAGCGTTATTCATTTCTCCTTGCTGCTGACTGACTGCTGCTCTGTGGCTCGTCTCCAGCCGAGTGTCCTCGTGTTTTCCATTTTGTTATTGTATTCATTTTGTTATTCTTAAATGCACAAGATGTCGCTAAAACGCACTGCACCTTCTAAGGCTTCTGGCACTGAACCTAAGCGCCAGAAGAAGTTTAAAACACTCCAGGAGAAGGCTGACCTACTGGATTTGCTCTGGGAACTAAAAAGTTATGTTGCGGTAGCGCACCACTATGGCATTAATGAAAGCACTGCACACTACATAAAGAAGAACGAGGCAGCGATCCGGAGTACCGTATCTGTAAGTTTCCAAAGATACGACTCCTCCTGAAGCGCCTGAAGAGGAGGCGCCACCAGAGGAGTTGTAAATCCTCTGCATCGTACTGCACAGCTACTTCATCATCATCATCAATATCATTCATCATTGGCGAGTACCTGTACATTTTACTGTATTTTAATTAAATGAAATTATGACTATTTACTCTACTTATAAGAAAGAAAACGACAGTGCATACCAAAGAAAACGCGCTTGCACGAATTACAGTACGTATAAGCGGTAGCATCTGTATTTTACATTCTAGCACCGCGGGAGACATAGCAGTACAGTACTGTACAGTAGACGGTTTACCTTTACATTCTTTTTTAGGTAATGTATTAATGTATTAAGCCGAGTTTGCAATTAAATTAAAGTGGTTTGGGGGCATATTTAGGGTTTAAACTATAAAAATAGGCATTTAAAAGGCATTTTTTAAATCACATCCAAAAGTTGTGGTTTTTCACAATTCGCAGGTGCTCTTGGAACGTAACCCCCGCAAATTTTGGGGTGTACTGTACAGTACTATCTAGCAACGTACAGCAATGAATTCACTGGTCTAGATTTTTTTTTTTCTGGTGCCAAGGTTTTTTGAATGGATTTAGGGTATTTTGAGGGTGCTGAATTCATACATCCCATTACTTTTGCTGAATTGGTTCTAGTTTTTGAGATAATGGACAACCATGAAAATAACGCATTCCCCCAATGCAACTTGTGTGTGGTAACAAATGCAATAGCTTTTGGTATGTCTTTTGACTCTTTAACACTAGAATTACCAGAGTCTACGAAAAAACTCGTAGATCCGGCCCACCTTAAAACCGTTCTCACCTCTCTATCATCTTCTAAATGTGCCGATTAAGAGGAGCAGCGAGCAGCCGGCTATTCCATCCCCCACCGTCGCAGAACGTTCACTAAGTTTTCCCAGTTCATGCCTTGTTTGATTATCTGGGAGTGACTGAACTGCTGGAGTTTTAGAATGGAAATAATAGATTGCTATTTGGAATACATGCATTTCATGCGTGTTCTGTTTCTACAGTAATCTGTGTAAACACATTGCTAAAACAGAAACTTTTTCATATTTTAGTAATAAATGTTACAAAATGTAGGCATAAAGTATAGAATCTGTGAAGCCTGAAGTCCAAACATCAAATAAACACTTTCACAAAAGGTTCAAGGATGATACAACAGCTTCCGTGGCTTAGCGCTACGGTTTGCTGACTTGGAGCACAGTTGCCCTACAGAGATGTGAGCTCGATTCCTAGCTTTGAAGGAAGTGTTTTTTTTTTTTCCCTCAAACGGACATTGAATTTATAAATTGGTATGCACTGTAAATCGTTAACTTTAAAATGTCAATCGCGGTTATTTCTGTTGATTAATTCATGCTTTTTTACTTAGAGTCACAACAGGAGCTTTTTCTGCTTATTCAGTTTCTGATCTGACTCAAACAGCGCCAGTATAACTTCACACCCGATCTGACGCTGCTCGTTTTCAAATAATATTGCATTACTTCAATGATGTTTTCTGATTGGTACTATTCGCGTCATAAAATGATTTCTTCAAAACGTCACATATATTTGTCTCTTTTTTTAAAATGTGCATTGTAGCACTCAGCAACTGGCCACCTGCATGTTCTTGCGTACACTGAATAAGACCGCGCTATATGCAATCATCAGATTCAAATGTTAAGTTATATAGCACAGAATGGAAATCAGCAGTTCTTAGCATTCCACCACGCAAGCTGTCATATCAACTGCCTACTGTAACTTGCTTTCTTTTTTCTTCGGTTATAGTCTTGAATAAAAATGCACTTGTTTTGTTATACTTTTACATCAACATATGTTCCTATGTTTGAGCTACATGGGCATGCTCAAAAAATACACGTATAATGCCACGAAAAGTGCATGCAGACACATCAGTTCGCAAGCATTGGTACAACAATGCAGTCACAAGTACACCGCAGAGCTTTAGCGCGTCTTTATGTGAAAACAGCATCAGATGGGGAGTGTCTGATGATTGCATATAGCGCTGAAGTTACTGCTCTTTACTATGCTTTCCTCTGCATGTCCTGGAGTACAAAAGAAACAGCATACAGCAACACGTGGGGACTGGCAATACACTGCAGAACTATAGCGCGTCTTTATGGGAAAACAGCAGTGTCAGGTGGGGGGCGGTAGGCAAGGATCCTGAACGCGACTGAGACAATGAAAAGTGAATTTAAAAAAAAAAATAAAGCTAACCTTTACAAATATCATAAATTACACCGGCTGTTACAGACTGAAATCAAATGTATCTTTTTATTCTAAAATAGTGAAAATAAGAACACCTCAAAAGGGAGTTGTGCAGGATCGAACTCATGACCTTCTGATTCCCAGTCAGCGACTGATACTGTTGCGCCACGGAAGCAGTGATAGCAAATGCATGTCAATGTCGCACACTAAGGCGGCTTTTTTTGGCGGTGGCTTTTTTTTTGTACTTTTTGTGAAAGTGTTTCTTTGATATTTGGACTTCAGGCTTCATACATTATATAGTTTATGCCTACATTTTGTCATTTGCTACTAGAATATATAAAACGTTTCTGTTTTAACAATGTGTTTACACAGGTTACTGTAGAAATGCAACACATATGAAATGCGTGTGTTCCAAATAACAATCTATTATTTCTACTCTAAAACTCCACTTCACTCCCAGTTAATCAATCAAGGCATGAGCTGGGAAAAGCTTGTTTACGTTCTAAATCGTTGGGGGGATGGAACAGCCAGCTGCTGGCAGCTTGTCTTTATCAGTACATTTAGATGACAAAAGACGCTGGCGGAGAGGTGAAAACGGTTTTAAGAAGTGATTTAAGGTGGGCCGGATCTACGAGTTTTTTCGTAGGCTCTGGTAATTCTAGTGTTAACAGTGTCTTAGGTAATGAAATATCCCATATAATTATTTTGTATTTCAATTTGTAGGCCTACAATGCTATAAAAGCGACTTTTTGAAGCCAGAATTCAACTGTGAATTTGCAGAGGAAAGAAGTTGGCTACAGTATAAGTTTGTCAACCCAGTCTTGGTTTATACCCAAAATGTTCTGTCTTAAGTATATAAATTCATGTAAAAATTATGACTTCATCAAGAAGAGCCTTCATCAACAATCCTGATGTATTCTGCTACATCTGCGGAGAGTACATGTTTGAAAAACAAAAGAAATATCACAGACTTTGTGCATTGAGTATACCTGGCTTATTTTGGAGTACATCCTGGAGACCAGGATAAGTCTTGGGCTCCACATATGGTTTGCAAAACATGTGTGGAGCACCTACGACAGTGGACAAAAGGTGAAAGAAAAACTTTAAACTTTGGTGTGCCAATGGTATGGAAAGGAACGAAAAACCACCATGACGATTGTTATTTTTGTGTTGTAAAGATTAAAGGCTTTAATCGTTACAAGAAAGCTCAGTGGGATTATCCTGATTTGGAATCAGCAAGACGACCTATTCCACATGGCAATGACGTTCCCATATCAGTGTTTACCAGACTACCAAACCAGCCACTGTCAGACTCTGAATAGAGGCAGGGATTGGAATATATGGCAGGTAGTAGCAGTGGAAGTGAATTTGAGGGAAGCTCTTCGACGCCTCAACCATTAACCCAAAAAGAACTCAATGACCTGATTCGAGACTTACATCTGTCCAAGCAAGCATCTGAACTTTTAGCGACCAGACTTAATGAACAAAATCTTACAAAGGCGGAAGTTAAGATTACAGCTTATTGGACAAGAGAGGCTTCTCCCATATTTCAACCAAGAGGAAGAACTTGTATACTGCAATGATATCCCAGGAATTGTACTTCAAATGGGCCTAACAGAATATTGACCAGAAGACTGGCGGCTATTTATAGACAGCTCCATTAGAAGCTTGAAATGTGTTCTCTTGCGCAATGGTAACCATTATGCGTCTCTTCCCATTGCTCACTCAACAAAACTTAAAGAATATGAAAGTGGAAAAATTGTATTACAGAAAATCCGTTATCATGAACATCAGTGGTCGATTTGTGTTGATCTGAAGATGGTGAACTTCTTGCTTGAACAGCAATCTGGATACACAAAATACCCATGTGTCATGTGCCTCTGGGGTAGCAGGGCAAAGCAAGATCATTGGACAAAAGTGTCATAGCCTACAAGGGAAGAAATTATTGTTGGTGCTGAGAATATCATCAACAAGCCACTGGGGGAAAAAGAACAAAATCATTCTCCCACCGCTTCATATTAAGCTAGGATTGATGAAGCAATTTGTTAGGGCTCTGGACAAAATGGGTAATTGCTTCAAGTACATTTGCAGATCACTCCCTGGACTGAGCATGGAAAAACTAAAAGCTAGAATCTTTGATGGTCCTCAGATTCGTAAACTCATGAATGATTTGGCCTGGAAGAGTTTTGTCTCTGTTGTGAAGAACTACTTGGGTAATCAAAGAGCAGACAATTATGAAGAATTGGTGCAAGATATGCTTGCTTACTTCAGAAATTTGGGAGTTAATAGGAGCATGAAGATGCACGATCTCCATAGCCATTTAAACAGATTTCCAGATAACCTTGGAGACTTCAGTGAGGAACAAGGCGAGAGGTTCCACCAGGATATGAAGGTGATGGAGGAGAGATATTAAGGCAGATGGGACATACACATGATGGCAGACTACTGTTGGAGTCTCCAACGTGATTGTCCTGATGACACACATAAAAGGAAATTGCATAAACAGCGTTTTTTGAAGCATTGACATTAATAACAATAAATAATATTGTATTAATTAATCAAATCATACATCCTGTCACTGTTAAATATTTTTAATTTTTTTTTTGTATGATGTTAGACTGTTTACTTACTAGTTGTAACAAATAAAAATATTCTTGCAATTCTGAATGCTTTTCAAACGTGTTGCATTAATTAACTATTAAATATCTCAGAAACTTGAGCCAATCTGGCAAAACCAAAGTTATATTCTTAATCAGCACCATAAACTTAATATAAAATATAAATTAATTTTCACAAGTATAAATAAAAATATAGATTATGAAGACTTTTTGGAAAATTTCCTTAATAACCAACAGTTATATGAATGCAAACCTGCTACTAGAGATTTATCAGACTTCAATGCAATACCTTTATCTTGGTCAACTAAAAAATACATTTATATTCAGCACCAACTGTTAAAAACAAAAATGGTACATATCAGCATCACATAGTCAATTATTATTTTTTTTTTTCCAAAAAGATTTTAGCTGGAGACACGTCTGTTGACTGTCTGACTTTGGATTGCTCTGTGCCAGGATACAGCACTGATATCTGTGCTGAAAACATTATCTGAGAGGGAGCTAAATGGGAGTGATGGGTAGGACAATCACTCTGGGAAAGAATGATTTGTGGATCTTACATGGGGGTGAACAGTATGGTTAAAAAAAAAAAAAACAGTTATCAAAATAATAAAGACAAAAACTAAACAGAAAATAATGGCTTATGTACTATGCCATAGAAAGATAGTTTTTCATTTAAAATAGAATACAAGAGAAGGATCAATTAAGGCTTGCAATTCATTTTAAGTAAAAAAAAAATAAAAATATACATATGAACAAAACTGAGTATTATAGTGATAGAAACATGTTGAATGTTTTGAACATATAACTGGATAACTGATACATAGATTATACAACAGGAGTAACACAAGATTTTCTTCACATTGTTTGCCACTGCAAAGCACTGATCACCATTGGGTTCAATTATATCAAATGTTTTGTTTTTTTGTTTGTGAAAACAGCAAATTAAGAATTTTTCTTGCCAACCACTACAAACTAAATGAGTTAAAAAACTAATTTTTGGATGGAGTATTCCTTTAAAATTAAAAGGAAAATCAGTCATGTTGCAGTGATTCACCAATAAGAAACCTGCTTCCACTGAATTGCTGTAACCTATTGACATTTAGCATGTATTGAGCTGTAAGTGTATTAATCTCTAAGTAAGCTATATAACTCGTGCACCTCTCTAAAAGAGCAAAACTGAGCACACATTAACAATAAAAATTAGAACTGAATTATGCATGACAAAAATACATATATGGACTTGATTATTATACATGATATTTGATCATATATTAAACTGCTTTGGACAAACCATTTTGCTAAATATATACAGTACTTGACTGACATACAGTGGGGCAAAAAAGTATTTAGTCAGCCATCAATTGTGCAAGTTCTCCCACTTTAAAAAGATGAGAGAGGCCAGTAATTTTCATCATAGGTATACCTCAACTATGAGAGACAAAATGAGAAAAAAAAATCCAGAAAATCATATCTGATTTTAAAGAATTTATTTGCAAATTATGGTAGAAAATAAGTATTTGGTCACCTACAAACAAGCAAGACTTCTGGCTCTCACAGACCTGTAACTTCTTCTGTAAGAGGCTCCTCTGTCCTCCACTCGTTACCTGTATTAATGGCACCTGTTTGAACTCGTTATCAATATAAAAGACACCTGTCCACAACCTCAAACAGTCACACTCCAAACTCCACTATGGCCAAGACTAAAGAGCTGTCAAAGGACACCAGAAACAAAATTGTAGACCTGCAACCAGGCTGGGAAGACTGAACCTGCAATAGGTAAGCAGCTTGGTGTGAAGAAATCAACTGTGGGAGCAATTATTAGAAAATGGAAGACATATAAGACCACTGATAATCTCCTTCGATCTGGGGCTCTACGCAAGATCTCACCCCGTGGGGTCAAAATGATCACAAGAACAGTGAGCAAAAATCCCAGAACCACATGGGAGGACCTAGTGAATGACCTGCAGAGAGCTGGAACCAAAGTAACAAAGGCTACCATCAGTAACACACTCCGCCACCAGGGACTCAAATCCTGCAGTGCCAGACGTGTCCCCCTGCTTAAGCCAGGCCCGTCTAAAGTTTGCTAGAGAGCATTTGGATGATCCAGAAGAGGATTGGGAGAATGTCATATGGTCAGATGAAACCAAAATAGAACTTTTTGGTAAAAACTCTACTCGTTGTGTTTGGAGGAGAAAGAATGCCGAGTTGCATCCAAAGAACACCATACCTACTGTAAAGCATGGGGGTGGAAACATCATGCTTTGGGGCTGTTTTTCTGCAAAGGGACCAGGACGACTGATCCGTGTAAAGGAAAGAATGAATGGGGCCATGTATCGTCAGATTTTGAGTGAAAACCTCCTTCCATCAGCAAACTGTGCAAACTGTTTCACCAGCAAATTAGGAACTACCCAGATCTAAGGATGAATTTAAACTCTGCCTTGTTAAGTAACACCTACACTGTTACATAGTAACAAAGAGAAAAAAAAATAGAGTCTTTGCAAAATGTGTGTCAAGCATCACAACAGTGTCATCTCAACCATACATGTTTCAAACAAAATCCATGCAAAAAGCTCATAATAGTTTAATCCATGGAACCTTAAGCCATGAGCTATTTAGGATTTTGTTGATCAAGTAAACGAAAAACACACTTACAGGAGTTGTATTAATATTAGGGCTGTTTCCATTATTTGTGCTCTGTGCTGTGCTGGTGTTCACTCCAGGATCACCCTGTCCAGCGCCGGAGGAGTACATACTGAGAGGTAAATCTGCCAGTGGACCCTGCTGTCCAGGGAACTCTGGTACACTGAATTCTGATCCCAAGCCGTTCTGAGGTGGTGGTGGAGGAGGAAAAGCAGCAAATGGTGGGGGCACCAATCCATCTGCTCCAACCACTGGCTCTTGGCTACCCTAAAAAGATAAAAGAAACCAAATGAATAAGGTTGTTTTTAAGTATAAGAAATACCACTTCAATATTTTAATTCATAATAATTTTACAAAATGTATAAAGCATGAAACTGATTTTAATTTTGTTAGTGTATGTAATATAATTTTTTTTTTTTTTTAATTTTTACTAAAAGACTGTTCTTCTAATTTGTAGGAAGTAAAAAGTATAGCATGGCCATCTCACTGAAAAACAGCTCTTAATTTACTTGTACACTTAAGAGTAAAATGGACAAAATGAACCAATGAATATTTATTAATGACTTTGGGTTGCTGAATATTCAATCATAATTTGAACACTAACAGTGTATAAATGCTTGCAAATACATATTGTGTACGATTACATATGCTGAATTTTATATATCATACTAAGTGCACTTTTATTTAATTGAATTTTTGCAATTGCATTTTGTTTACTGTTCCGAGACACAGAGAAATGAATTTCATAGTATTATGTACAAACAACAATAAACTTTACTTTATTCCAAGTTAAAATGAAACAAACTACCATGAAATACACTCTTTGGCATCCACAAAAAAATCTAATAAACAGAAACAAAAAAATATTGTATCTGCATTTTGAGTACAAATGCAAGAGAGAGAACACCTAATTTATTTTTTCAATAAATACAACAAGTAGTTAATTAAATAAATGTCATTTAAAATGTTTTGAACATGGTCTTTAATATAACTGATTATATTAATGTAAAGTGAGCTACTCATCCATTACATGAGGATGCATTCCATGGTGCAGCAATGAACAGAAAATTATGCAATCTCACATCAATCAACTAACTCTGCTCATGGCTGAAAATTTTCTCAGTCAGTCAAAACATGATTAACAGTAGTAGGCTTCATGAAATAGAAAAAAAGTAGATATTCTCAAATGCATTTTGTATTTGTTTCACCAACCAACTGAACTCACCACCATCCTGTCTCTGGGATTCACTGAACAGGTTGACCATTGAAGTACAAAGAAAAGTGCACTAAGAAAGCTTTTCACCTAAACATTTGCCGTTCTGCTTCCTCCTGACTTACCAAAGTTGATCCCTCCCTTAAATACTGTATATTCAATATTCACATTAAATACTTTATGACACAGATCACAAAAAACAAGTCATCTTTTTGGTATATTCAGTCTATACAGTCTAGAAAGGAATGTATAAGGTAGCTACACTAAAAATCTTACTAATACAATCCGAATACAGTTCATCTGTGCAAAATATTTAATTTTAAATGAATCTTACAAAAGATGGATAACTTATTTGTTTACACATCTCAAAACTAAAAAAAAATAATAGTTTCAATGTCAGAAAGCTAAAACGAGAGGCTATTAAATTGCTGACCTCCAGTTGGAAAATGGGTTATTGATCTGCCTTGTCTGGAAATCAATGCTCTCATTGATGCAGGGGGGGTGACCTTTAACCCAATCACAATCTTTCACTGCCAATAACTCTTTATTTGAAAGTGCCTTGTGTATGCTTTTTTTTTTTTTTTTTTTTTTAAATGGGAAAGAAACAGACCTACATACATATCAATTATAACAACGAACAACAGTATATTTAGCATGATATCAGTTATTTATTTAGTAGACACCTTTGCATAACAGATATACATAAAATAGTCGTGGCCAAAAGTTTTGAGAATCTTTGCCATGAAAATTAACTTAATCCCAAAAAAAACATTACCATTGCATTTCAGCCCTGCCACAAAAAGGACCTGCTGACATTATTTCAGTGATCCTCTTGTTAACAGGCAAGAGAGTTGATGAGGGCAGGGCTGGAGATCACTCTGTCATGCGGATTGAGTTAGAATAGAGAGATTCAATTGTTGTGAAGGCCTCAGGGTACCCAGGAAAGTCCAGCAAGCGCCAGGGCCGAGAGTCTCCAAAAGTTCATTCAGATCGGGGCACCACCATTGCAGAGCTTGCTCAGGAATGGCAGCAGGCATCTGTGAGTGCAACTGCACAAACACAGTGAGGCAGAGACTTTTGGAGGGTGGCCTGGTGTCAAGAATAGCAGCAAAGAAGCCACTTCTCTCCAAGAAAAACATCAGGGACAGACTGATACTGTGCAAAAGGTACAGGGATTGGATTGCTGGGGTAAATGTCTCTGATGAATCCCCTTTTCAATTGTTTGGGGCATCTGGAAAAAATATTGTCCAGAGAAGAAAATGTGACCGCTACCATCAGTCCTGTGTCATGCCAACAGTACAGCATCCTGAGACCATTTGTGTGGGGTTGCTTCTTGGCCAAGGGAGTGGGCTCACTCACAATTCTACCTAAGAATGGTACCAAAACACCCACCGACAGCAACTTCTCCCAAACATCCAAGAACAGTTTGGTGACAAACAATGCCTTTAGTGGCTTGGGAAACAAAACATCAAAATTTTGGGTCCATGGTCAGGAAAATCCCCAGACCTTAATCCCATTGAGAACTTGTGGCCAATCCTCAAGAGGCGGGTGGACAAACAAAAACCCAGAAATTCTGACAAACTCCAAGCATTGATTATGCAAGAATAGGCTGCCAGTAGTCAGGATTTTGGCCCAGAAGTTGATTGAGAGCATGCCAGGGAAAACTGCGGAGGTCTTGAAAAAGAAGGACCAACACTGTAAACATTGACTCTTTGCATAAACTTAATATAATTGTCAATAATAGGCAAAATCAATTAGGTAGTAGCATATTAGTAAGTAGATGGAAGTTAGTCAGCTACACCTGAATTGACAAGATGCGAGAGGGATAGCTCAGCCATGGGGTAACAGGCCTATAAATGGTTTTCATATACTGTAGTTATCAAGGTGGTGTACAGATCACATGGGACTTAAATGGCACTGGATAAATGATCAGATTAGGTGTAGGTCAGTTCCTGTTTGAACCTAGTTGTATCCCATACCTGAATGTGCTAAATTACACCCTGATTAAGGTGGTAAAAGGATAGCCCCTCAGCCTTGATCAGACATTCAAACTACAAGATGGCAAACAAAGCACCAATATTAACCAGTGGTCAGACTGATTGGAGTAAATGTCTCTCTCTGTCAAAAGGATAAAAACAATCAACATCTAATATCACCACCTGCTAATCAAGTTCTACCATGACTGCCACCAATGTTCCACTTTTCAACAAATTCATGCACTGCCAATAATTATGGATCTGGCAATACTAGATAAGGGTGGTGGTTTAGAATATACACCGAGATGGAACAAGGCATAGTACCACATGAGCTACTGAATAATGTTCAACAACATGAAGCTGAAGCGAGCAAGGAAGCAACTATCTACTGCTCCCAGCAATGAAGCTGTTGACTGGCAAAACTGCATAGAACCAGCCATGATGGTGAAGCATAATTTCTTTGTGAAAATGTGCCACCTGCATCAGAACTTAGCAAGTTATGACAATGTACCTAAAAAAAGAGACTACATGAATGTGCCCAAACTCTAAATGACAGAAAGCTCCTAGCAAAACTCAGTGGTAGTATTTGCATTCCTTTAAGCCCTCTGTAACTGCAAAAGGGCCTATTTGAGAAATCTTAAGAAAAGTACTAAATGGAAGTAAAACAAGATGCCTATCCACTAGTATTTTCAGAATTGGTCACATACAGTATATAGTGGAAAGTAGTTAACTTCTGATGGTCCAGCAGTCTTCGGACTTGCAGAGATGAACCACTTGAAACAAGCAACATCTGAAGCAACTGGAAGTACAGTCACCCAGAGTTAATTCTACCAGTCTGAATGACAAACTCTTGGCAGTGATACCACAGTTTAAGGCTCATAAAAAAAGGAATGGATGTCCTTCTGGCTTTTCAGAGAGATGTAGGTTTAGCACTGGTTCAAGTGTCAGAATATTCTGAAACTATTATAATTTCCAAAGCTACAAAGATATTAAGGTTGCACACTCATGATCATCAGTCCAGGGACATTCCATGAAAGATGCATTAGAGATGCTATACCACCCAATCTTCTTTAGTTTGTGGGTATGGTTGAACATGGAGCAGACACTGAATTCCAGCCAAGATTTGGTACATCCAAAACTGACCAAGGTACTGCAGTATAACTGCTATGAAAGATACAAAGAAGGTGTATCAACCCACCGACATTCCAAAAAAAAAAAAGAAAGAAAGACTCCATTCCCTATATACTGTATATGGGGATGTCTATTTATACAAAGACAAAAAAGAGAACCCTTGTGGAAATGCTTCACAAGTATGTCATCAGCATTTTGAATGAGAGGGTGCTGGAGAGATACCTTCCAACTAAGGGATGCAACAGTTGCCAGGTATGTGGAGGATGGAGTGGTCTGTCCACCAGTTCTGCAGAATGGTTTGTTCACCAATGCAGCCATGGACAACATAAACCACAGCAGCACTGTAACTACTGCCACAACCTCTTTCCATGGTGCCAGTATACCTGTATTTCAGTACCCAACCAATAAAAACAAAAGTGAAAAGCATGACCCACTCAGCTTTGGAACAGAAAAGGCCAAAACTGTTCCATAACTTCCTGACTCCTACACCAATATTCACACTGCCTTCTTTAGAACTAAGAATCATTTGCCACCAAAGATTTCTGCACCAAGTGTAGATAGAGGTATGCTCAGGCCCCAAATGGCAATTAAGGAGGAATGGCTAAAGAAGGCCTGTGTAACTGAAGAAACAGATGGTGCAGCGAACCTCACTTGGTCAGCACACCATACTTCCATGAGGAAGTCATCCAATATTTGATGTCAGTATAAAATCATTGCTGCCATTACTCCGAGATCAGGCCCACTCAGTTGCTACTATCAGACATGTAATGGAGAAGATAAAGGATGTACTGACATTCTTAAACCCAGGCCAAGTACATGTCATTGCTGCGGATCAGCCATTATGTGCCCTGGCAAAACAGATTCAATGGCAGTGACTTAGACCAGGCATGTCAAACTCACTACCATTGGTGGGCCACTTCGACTGCCATACGTGCGTCAGCGGGCCGTACTGTAACAAATACTATTATACTATTATACAAAGTTACTGTAGCACTCTTTCCAATACTGAAAACTTTAAAAAATGTAACACAAAGTTTAAAGTAAAGCAATTTATTTCCATGCAGTCTCCATACAACAGTGTAGAATTAGAGTCTTAACCTCTTAGCTAGGTCCTTATTATATTACTAGGCTCACCCGCCTTTTAAGGCGACCGACTTTTATCCTCAATTTGTGTGCGCTCCATGTGTACATCAGGCATGTAAGTGTAGGGAATGAGAACATCAAAGTGCCCATTCATAACATCTCCCGAAAACCTAAGTTTTTTTTATCCCCTCGAGTGCCTGTCCAAACTTGGAGTGTAGGACTCCATAATAATATACCTGAAACTCATTGGGGAACAACTCTCCCGCTGCCATTAGCTCAGAAATGGTACCATAAGTTTGAGACTTTGACATTTCAGTGAGATACTGAAGCTCATTTGTAGGCCTATAAGAGATTCCTGACGGCATCATTGTAAATGGCTGAAACCTTGACCACTAATAATAATAATTCATTACATTTATATAGCGCTTTTCTCAGTACTCGAAGCGCTATCCACACAGGGAGGAACCGGGAAGCGAACCCACAATCTTCCACAGTCTCCTTACTGCAAAGCAGCAGCACTACCACTGCGCCACCTGTGAGGACTTTTACTTAAATTAAAATTACTTAAAACATGTCGTACAATGTCAGCCCGAATCTGTACCGCTAAAGACGGAGTTTCATGCACTAAATAAGCTATAGATGAGAATAAGCAAGCACCATCTCCCCTGATATTTACTACGTGGTGAGGCATTTGTACTCCATCAACATTAATTATTTCCAGAGACATAATTTTGTCTATTTTTCAAGCGCATCGTGCACAAAAGCAAGGGAACAATGGGAGCACCAGAACTCTGCTCACATCACGTCGCTTCGTACCGCAAGCCGCAAGTAGTAAGTCTGTGATAAGCGGAATACCGCTACGCTTTGCACTCACGGGACGGAAGGACAATCCCGACCGCTTTTATATAGTGTCTTGATGATTGATATTCATTATATTATATTCATTGCTTATACAGGAGCCTTACAGTGTGATATTTATTTCTTTTGTCCCGACACTTAGCATCTCTTGTTAGTAACCAGTTTGTCAATATCAGGCTTGAAATCTTGTGCAGCTGCAACTTTTATGAGGGATGAAAGGCGCTCGATGGTAAGTCTTGAGCGATGTGGGGTTTTAGTAGCTTTCATTAACAAAAACAATTGCTCAAAATGGTAAGTGCTTCCGAACATTGACAGTACTCTCGATGCCAACTTACGGATCTGCATATACGAGGGTGGCAGGTAAGCATACAAGCCTGGCACACCAACTTCGTTGTATTTTGCCTTCAGAATAGAATCTGACTGTACTTCGATCAATTCCATTTGGATATTCTCAGGCGCATTCTCAACGTTGTAAGAGAACAGCGCAATGCCCTGTTTGTGTGAACTGAAATCACGAAAATGCTCACTGAATTCATTGCTCAGTAATTCAAGTTGGAAAACAAATCCTCCAAAAATCAAATTTTACTTTACTAAGTTTACTTCAAAGTTTATATTGTAAAATAAGCCGATATGCAAAAAGCCACCTGACCTACAATAATTATACAAACTCAAAATCACAAAAATATGTTAATAAACAACTCACCAACTTCTCGCGTCCACTTCAGATCTTCAGCTGTAGTCCGCACTAACTGTTCGTTACAATACTATCACAAAATTACATGAAACTAGAGCAAAAAAACGTGAAAATATGCAGGCTACTACTACTCGTGATGGTCAGTTCTGCCCAGTGGTCAGTCTCAGCAGCCCAGCCAGTAGTGTAGCCTGCCAGGGGCGGCTCTAGGCTCATGGCGGCCCTGGGCAGAGAAAGAATCGGCGGCCCCTTCGTCTGGCAATGTCAATATGGTATCTTATGAAAGCGTTGCGGACACTGCATAGCTGCCTCGTGCTCATGACACACTTCTATATACGCGTGTCCGTAACTTGAAAACCAAGTGGCGGCCCATGATATTCTCATTACGGCAAAACATTATAATACTACATATAGCTTACTGCTCCGACTCTAGTGACATTTGTAAATACAGCGTACTAATTAACAAGAAACAGAATGTTTTTCGGCCACATTGCCGTCAGCTGTGTCGTTATTTTCTCTTTCTGTTTTATATTCAATATATATTGGCATGGCGACCCTGGGCTTTGGCGGCACTGTGCAGGTGCACAGTTTGCACATGCCTAAGGCCACCCCTGTTGCAGCCTAGCACTTCAGTTGTGATGCTGCGGCTCATTAACTTTGGACAAGGCTCGTGGCTATACTAGCAGATGACGTTTCCGGTACCGTAATGCCATGGGAAAACACGCTTTTGTCAGAAGGCAGAAGTAAGAAAAGTCAATAAGTAACACTGAAGATGCAGAATGATTCAATCACAAACGATAGTAATAATTTTGTACAAGTTCAGTGCTAACTAGGATCTGTCATGCGGGCCGCACAGATTTCTGTTGCGGCCACGAGTTTGACATGCCTGACTTAGACAATCTAGAAGTATTCACAGCTAATGTTTATTACAGAGCTCTACACCTTTGAATGTGCAGATGAGTGATATATTGCTAATTGCTATTATTTAACCTGCTTACAGAAAATATACCCAGACAAGTGCTAGATTTAGTTGTTTTGGCATCCAAGGCATAAGTCAAATTGTCCTTAGGATATGTCACCAATAAGTATTTTATGTACTATATATATTACTTAGTGTTTTGGCTTTAGATAAAGTGTGAGGCCCTCTAAAGGCATGGTATTTGTAAATTGTAAATTTAGCTCATGATGATATATACAGTACAGTGTATAATATATTTAATGATTTTACGTAGGAAAAATGTAAATAGCTGGGGCAAAATGACGACAAAAAAAAATTTGACTTGGAAATGGTGGCCAAACTGAAATATGGTCAGCACCTTTTTGTAAAAATATAGATTAAATAGAGTCTACATGCCAAATTTCATGCTTGTATCACCATTTGAATGATTGCTACAATTCAGTATTTAGCCAAATTAATCTACGACATAATCATTTCATTATACCTACAATATATTTGCTGGAGTATTACCTGTAGAGCTTTTAATAAAAGAGGACGTGTTTTATGACAATTACAATTTAACTTATCACAATTAAGGCACACTTATCCATTTTTTTAATCCTATGTGACCTTTCTGATCTCTATGTAAATAGAGCTGCCAATTTTTATGTGCACCAGTTCAATTAGAAGCAAGCTACTAATGGAAGTTATGCAACTTCTTGGCATTTAGACTCCTCTGCCTTTAATTCAAAAGATGAATTTGGAGTGAATTTTTCTTTAAACTGAAAATTTAAGTCACAAACAAGGGAATCTGATAGTAAACTTTTTCTTCATATGCACTTCTATGTATGTTTATTACAAAGTTTTTTTTGTACAGAGAATGACTTAAATTCACAAGTAAAAGATCTAATTGAGCTCTTACGTTAAGAAGCCAATCCTCATCCAGGATGGGCAGATACTTATCAGTACAGACCATCTCCTTATTTTGTTCTAAGACCACACGCTTGTTTCTCTGCTTCACATCTCTGTGGACGTTCCTTCACCAGTCAGTTAGAGGTGCTCCAGTATGTAGGCTCATTTTCTTCAATTGTAAGTCCTACTTGTGTTCTTTCCTCTCCACACACAGGAGGACTTCTGAGATTCCTGGTTCTCAGTCTAATATTCAACTTTGTTTAATATGGAGCCCAATACTTTGGTCTCCTATCTCCTACAGTTTGCCTGCTTCCTTTTTCATAAGCTGCCTTATGATAATAGAAATACCAATTCACTTCAAATACCGTAATACCTACAGAATTTTGGTGCAGCAATATATAAATATGGGTGCCAGGAGTGCTAGAGTCTCACTACACACACACAGCCCCCACTTACTTCAATTTTCAAAGCTGCCCAATACCAAAATATATCGTGCATGCCATAAAAAAATGTTTTTAACGACTCAGAACCAATCATGAGAGAAAGACAAAAAACTACACAAATTAAAAGGCTAGGTTTGGGTATGTTCTGTTTAAAACACGACATACAGTAATCCCTCGCTATATCGCACTTCGCCTTTTGCGGCTTCACTCCATCGCGGATTTTATATGTAAGCATATTTAAATATATATCGCGGATTTTTCGCTGCTTCGCGGGTTTCTGCGGACAATGGGTCTTTTAATTTCTGGTACATGCTTCCTCAGTTGGTTTGCCCAGTTGATTTCATACAAGGGACGCTATTGGCAGATGGCTGAGAAGCTACCCAACTTACTTTTCTCTTTCTCTCTCTCTGTTGCGCTTTCTGTGATCCTGACGTAGGGGGTGTGAGCAGGGGGGCTGTTCGCACATCTAGACGATACGGACGCTAGTCTAAAAATGCTGAAAGATTATCTTCACGTTGTTATCTTTTGTGCAGCTGCTTCCTGAAACGACATGCTGCACGGTGCTTCGCATACTTAAAAGCTCAAAGGGCACGTATTGATTTTTGCTTGCTTGTTTTTCTCTGTCTCTCTCTCTCTTTCTGTGCTCTTGACGGAGGGGGTGTGAGCTGCCGCCATCAACAGCTTTGTGCCGCGGTGCTTCGCATACTTAAAAGCCAAACAGCCCTATTGATTTTCCTCTGCCTTTATGACAGTCTCTGCTCCTGACTCCTTTGAAGAGGAAGATATGTTTGCATTCTTTTAATTGTGAGATGGAACTGTCATCTCTGTCTTGTCATGGAGCACAGTTTAAACTTTTGAAAAAGAGACAAATGTTTGTTTGCAGTGTTTGAACAACGTTCCTGTCTCTCTACAACCTCCTGTGTTTCTGCGCAACCAAGCATGACAATATAAAAATAACCCATATAAACATATGGTTTCTACTTCGCGGATTTTCTTATTTCGCGGGTGGCTCTGGAACGCAACCCCCGCGATGGAGGAGGGATTACTGTACTATAAATTACACTAACGCAGCAATTAAGAGGGCTCTTCTGCTCATTTTCCTTCTTTTTTTGTCAAGAATTAATACCAAGCACTACAAATATACTCAAGCATAAAAGAAATTAAGGCCAGAAAGTGTAAGCTCTCACAAGATACAATAAAAGTATTTGGCAAACAATCACATAAAAGCCACATATTTGGGTAAGTCCAAAATACAAAACAGAAGTTGTGTGTCTTTTAATATTTTTATTTTATTAATTTTCATTTTAATCGTTCCATACAAACAGATCAATTTATAACCCAACAAATTTGAAAACAAATCAAACCCCACCCCTGAGAAGGAGAGCTTAGCTAAAGGAAAATTTCTTTAAGCTTTTTAATAAGGCAACATTAGACAAAAGAAGGGGAGAAGTAAATATCTATATAAATAAGAGATGGAGAAGGGAGTTAAATGCAATAATAGTTATTTCTCTTATTCTAAAATAATATTGATTAAATCCTGCCATGTTTTGAAAAAATTTTGTAAAGATCCTCTAACTGAAAATTTGATTTTTTCCAATTTCAAATAATATAAAACATCGGTTTCCCACTGACTTATAAGAGGAGAATTAGGATTCTTCCAATTTAACAAAATAAGTCTACGTGCCAAGAGTGTAGTGAATGCAATCACCGTTTGCTTGTCCTTCTCCAATTCAAGTCCATCTGGAAGGACACCAAACACAGCTGTTAGTGGGTTAGGAGGGATTGTGATACTAAGGCTGTCTGAGAGGCACTTAAAAATATTTGTCCAAAATGATGTTAGTTTGGTGCAGGCCCAGAACATGTGACCCAGTGAGGCAGGAGCTTGGTTGCAGCGCTCGCAGGTTGGATCCTGGCCTGGAAACATTTTGGACAGTTTTAAGCGAGACAGATGAGCTCGATATATAATTTTTAGTTGAATAATTCTATGCTTTGCGCATATAGAACTCGAGTGAATTCTCTGCTTTGCTACCTTCCACTCCTTTTCTGATATATTGATTAAGAGATCTTCTTCCCAATGTCCTCTTGGATCTTTGAAAGGTAGGGACTCTAATAAGATTTTATATATTGCGGAAATAGTGTTTGTTTCCTCGGAATTGAGCAGTATTTTTTCCAGCATTGTGGAGGGTGCAAGGTGGGGGAAATCGGGCAATTTCTGTTTAACAAAATTTCTAATTTGAAGATAGTAAAAGAAATGTGTAGCTGGGAGGTTAAATTTTGAACGTAATTGTTCAAAAGATGTAAATATGTTGTCTATATAAAGATCTCTGAGCATTTTAATCCCAAAACTTTTCCAGGTATTAAAAACTGGATATACTTGCGAAGGTTGAAAGAGGTGGTTCCCTTGCAGAGGTGCCACTGATAAAAGATTTTCCATCTTAAAATGCTTCCTAATTTGGTTCCATATTCTGAGTGAGTAAAGCACAATTGGGTTATTAGTATATTTGCGATAACTTTCATTTATTGGAGAGCAGAGCAGGGAATATAAAGAAGTACTACAGGATTTTACTTCTATTGCAGACCAGGCCTGTGTATGTGCATTTATTTGTGTCCAGGTTTTTATGGCTTGTATGTTTGCTGCCCAGTAATAAAACTGAAAATTAGGTAAAGCCATGCCACCTTCTGCCTGAGGTCTTTGTAGGGTCGCTCTTCGGATACGTGGGTGTTTTGAGTTCCAAATGAATGAGGTTATTATTGAATCTGTTTAAAAAACGATTTATTGATATATATTGAAATGTTTTGAAATAAAAAGAGAAGTTTAGGAAGGATATTCATCTTAACAATGTTAATTCTTCCGGCTAG
Source organism: Erpetoichthys calabaricus (assembly GCF_900747795.2). Lineage (NCBI taxonomy): Eukaryota > Metazoa > Chordata > Cladistia > Polypteriformes > Polypteridae > Erpetoichthys > Erpetoichthys calabaricus. Next base: position 55,758,919 of record NC_041405.2, on the reverse strand, counting down.
AGTGAGATGAAGGGTTGACCATCTATGCAAGTCTTGCTTAATTTTTTCCATACAGACGCCAAAATTTTGTTGATAAAGAGCTTTATGTTTACTTGTGATATTTACCCCATGGTATTTAAACTGATCTGCTATGGTAAAAGGTAGGGTGTCTAATTTAATATTATATGCTTGTGAGTTCACTGGAAAGAGTATACTTTTATTCAGATTAATTCTAAGACCTGATATCTTTTGAAATTCTGTTAGTGCTGTTAAAACAGCAGGGACAGTGTTTTCTGGGTCCGATATATATAAGACCATATCATCTGCATATAGAGAAATTTTCTGTTCCAGTCCTTCTCTGACAATCCCCTTTATCTGATAAGAATTTCGGCAGTGAACCGCCAGTGGTTCAATAGCGATTGCAAACAACAGTGGCGACAAGGGACATCCTTGTCTGGTACCACGTTCTAGTTTAAAGTAGTCTGAGCAAATTTTATTAATACAAACTGAAGCTTCTGGACTGGTATACAGTAGTTTGATCCAAGCACAAATATTCGGGCCAAACCCAAATTTCTCCAATGCAGTGAAAAGGTAATTCCATTCGATCATGTCAAATGCCTTTTCTGCGTCTAATGATAGTAATATCTCTGGGGTGTTTGATTTTGCTGGTGAATATATAACATTAAACAAGCGTCGGAGATTTGAAGATAGATGTCGGCCTTTAATAAATCCAGTTTGATCTTGTGATATTACCGAGGGCAGCACTTTCTCCATCCTACTAGCTAGGATTTTTGAGAGTATCTTAACATCATTATTCAGGAGTGAAATTGGTCTATATGATGCACATTGTAACAAGTCCTTATTTTGTTTAGGAAAGACGGTGATTAATGCTTGTCGAAATGTTTGAGGTAGTATTTGGTGGTCTTTAGCTTCTGTAAATGTTACCAATAAGAGTGGAGCTAGCTGAGTGGAGAATTTCTTATAAAACTCTACGGGGTAACCATCAGGGCCTGATGATTTCCCGCTTTGTAGTGACTTTATAGCGTCTAGTAATTCTGTTAGCGTTAGAGGTTTATCCAGTTCCTCAGCACTTAAAGCATCTATTTGTGGTATTTGTGAATTATCCAGAAATGCATTAGATTGCGTGTTGTCTTCTTTGGGCTCAGTGGAATATAAAGACTTATAGTAATCTCTAAATGTGTGCATTATTTTATTATGGTCGATGATTTCTTCTCCATTCTTGTTGGTGATTACTGGTATTGCATTGTGAACTTCTTGTTTATGAATTTGTTGAGCTAAAAGCTTATTAGCTTTTTCTCCGTGTTCATAGTAATGCTGTCTAGACTTATAAATAAGTTGTTCAGTTTCTTTAGTTGTTAAGATGTTAAGTTCTGTATGCAGGGCCTGCCTTTTCCTGTGAAGAGCTTCACTTGGACGCCTGGCTTGTTCTTCATCTATTCTAGTAATTTCATTTCTTAGCTCTGACGCTTTCTTGGTTTCTAATTTATTTCTATGGGAAAGATATGAAATAATCTGGTTGTGTGTCTTAAATAGAAAACAAAACAGAATAAAAAATGTCTTGTACACTATTACTGCAAAAGGACAGGATAATAGGCAGATTACATAAATTCTGTTTATCAAACACTATTTACATTACTGACACACACTGGTGCTTACAACCATATGGTGTAGAAAATATTATAAACTAGGGGGCTTTGCCCCCTGCTCGCTTCGCTCGCCAACCCCCCCGTATTTGGTTTTCCGAATACACACTTTTAAGATTTTTTTTCTTTGAATTGTTGCTATTTCATTAGTTTCACTTTTATTTCAGAACTTCTGTAAAAACAATATTTGTAATCTTGCGAGTCCCAATATGCTGAATCTTTTTAATGAGGTCAGGATAGGTTTCTCTGTTTGGAATTTCAGCACAGACAAAACGATCTACATCATCAGCAGTTAATCATTTTTTTTTTTTTTTTACAAAGTAAAAAAGTAAGTAGAGTTCTGCATTGGACTCCGGTCTGTAAAGTCGTGCTATTTTCCTCTCCCAGTTCCAAAAGTACATGGGGTTACCAAGGTGATACCCCAGCTTTTGTCTAGGTTTTTGTACAAGGGCTAGACAGAACATTTTTGACCTTCTCTCTCTCTCTCATTTTTCCTAGGGCACGAAGCGGAAGCGGAAGCAAAGCAGAAGCGGACAATGGCCGACAGTGAGGTGAATCGCATTGCAACTGTAGTCGAGGAACTCCAGACACTCGATGAACAGATTCAGAATCTTCTGTCCAGACGAAGATACCTCAGAGATCTGAAGGCTCGGCTGTTGGATAAACCGTCCTCGCCATCTGTTATCGGCGTAACATCAACCCCGCGTTGTGCCGCGCAAGTCACCTTCACCCCCGCGCCTCGTAGGAGCGACACCGATGATGACCTCGGTGTATTTCAGCTATGCAGGCGGGGGTTCAAGGCCAGAACACCTCCATCGGCACAGGCAAGCATCGTAACCCAGAACAGGTTTGACCCTCTAAGCGTCCCCAGTTCGCCTTCAGCTCCTGGTGATGTAATTGTGGTAGGTGATTCTATTGTTAGGAACCTCAATATCACTTGCCCTAATAGAAAATCTTTTGTTTCTTGTTTTCCCGGTGCTCGTGTCCGAGATGTGACGAGACGTGCACCGGCGATCTACAAGAACAGGGCAGTTGGAGCCATTATTATACATGCTGGCGTAAACGACATAAGGCACCGACAGTCGGAGATCCTCAAGGCAGACTTCACTGCATTAATTAAAGACACAAAGGAGAGGACCCCATCGGCAAAGATATTCATCTCGGGTCCACTCCCTCTCGTCAGACGATCAAACGAGTATTACAGTCGTCTGCTTGGTTTAAACAACTGGCTGCAGGGCTTCTGCAAGAATCAAGACATCGGGTTCATTAACAACTGGGACCTCTTTTGGGAAAGACCGCGTTTCTTCAAGCGAGATGGCCTGCATCCGAACAGCTTCGGCGCCCGGGTCCTCTCCGAAAACATATCGAAGGTAATTCGTTTATCTTGACTATCTATCTCTGCTTTTAACCCCTTCCGAAATGCCACTCCTGTGTTTGGTCATGATAATTGTTTAAAAAAATCTTCCATAAAAGTGCGCAACATAAATACTGTAATAACCAATCTTAATGCACATAGAAAATCTAGGCAATACGGCATAAACGCCAATAATTTAATTAAAGTTACTACTTTAGATGAACAATGTATTAAAACTGTAAAAACAGATCATAGATTAAATAAAAAATACACGCAGAGCGGCGCTAATAAAAATAACTTAATTCCTGTTCCCTATATCAATAACGCACATAGTATTCATCTCTGCTCCTCCGAAACATTGAATATGGCACTATTAAATATTAGAGCTTTAACTAACAAGACGTTTTTTATCAACGACATTATTAGTGAAAAAAAAATAGATTTTATTGCACTAAGTGAAACGTGGCTTAGCTCAGATGGCGCAGCTGTTTTAATCGAATCTGCGCCTCCGGATTAGTTTTACTCGTGCTGATCGCCAAGGAAAGAGAGGTGGAGGGCTAGCAAACATTTACTCTAGCAGGTTAAAATGTAAAAATATCAGTTTTGGTAAGTTCAAGTCTTTTGAGTATCTCGCCATTGTTATTCAGGGACATTCTCACGTTCTAGTATTATCCGTGTATAGACCTCCTAAATTCAACGCGTCTTTCTTTGAGGAATTCTCTGACTTGATGTCAATCTTAATTACGAACTATGACGCACTCTTAATAGTCGGCGACTTTAATTTTCATGTAGATAATCAATGTGACCAAAAAGTAAAAGAATTTATGAACCTCCTGGACTCTTTTGATTTGAGACAGCTCGTTAATCAGCCTACACATAAAGCAGGTCATACGTTAGACTTAGTAATTACTAAAGGACTAAAAGTTGATATAAAGCAGGTCATTGATACGGGTCTTTCAGACCATTTTCTTCTACTTTTTAATATAGAAATAATGATAGAAAACACTCATGAGAAGCATATTGTTAAAAAACGCTTCTTTGACTCATCAGCAACTTTAAAACTTACAAACATTCTAACCAATCAGTCCGTTTATAGTGCCAACTATAATAGCGAGGAGAATGTAAATAGTAAGGTGGAAAGATTTAATACTAAAGTGAGGGCTGCTGTTGACATAGTTGCACCTGAAAAGACAGTTAAAAAATCTTCTAGCATTGTTATACCTTGGAAGACCCAAAGAGTGTCTGATTTAAAGAGAACATGCCGTAGAGCTGAGCGTAAATGGAGGAAGACTAAACTAACTATTGACTATGAGATATTAAAAGTTAAAATAACAGAATACAATAACACAGTCCGTCTTGAGAGGCGCTGCTATTTCTCTAAGATTATAAATAACAATGCTAGTAATCCCAGAGTCTTATTTTCGACAATTGATCATCTGTTAAACCCAGGTAACTCAAAGGAATGCCTCCTAAGTACTTCCAGTAAAACCTGTGAGGCGATCGCTGTATTTTTCAATCAAAAAATTAATGATATTAGAAATAACATAGTATATCTCCCCAACACTAAGGATCCCCCGAAACCCCAGTACTCCATAATAAATAAATTAGAGTCTTTCCCTAGGATAGATTTACCTGATTTACATAAAATAATTTCTCAAATGAAACCATCCACCTGTGCCCTTGACCCAATACCAACAAATTTTTTCAAAGAAGTATCGGGTGTGCTTATTGATAATGTTCTTGACATAGTAAATTCGTCATTAGATACGGGGGTCTTCCCAGACTGTCTTAAGACTGCGGTAGTTAAACCCCTACTTAAGAAAAATAATCTCGACCCCTCTTCTCTTGAAAATTATAGACCCATCTCTAACCTGCCTTTCTTAAGTAAAATTCTAGAGAAGGCAGTCATTATGCAGTTAAATGAGCACCTCAATAAACATGCTATTCTTGATAAATTTCAGTCAGGTTTTAGAACAAATCACAGCACAGAAACTGCACTCGTTAAAGTAGCAAATGACTTGCGGGTAAATGCAGACAGAGGCCATTTATCTGTTCTCATCCTCTTAGATTTGAGTGCCGCATTTGACACTATTGATCATAATATTCTTAAGAATCGCCTTACTCAATGGGTGGGCCTCTCTGGCAGTGTCTTAAACTGGTTTGAATCCTACCTGGCAGGGAGAAAATTCTTTGTTAGTTGTGGTAATTATAACTCAAAGACACATGATATTCTATATGGTGTTCCACAAGGCTCTATCCTGGGTCCGCTGCTCTTCTCAATCTACATGCTTCCATTAGGTCAGATTATCTCGGGACATAACTTGAGCTACCACAGCTATGCTGATGACACACAGCTGTATTTATCAATAGCACCTGATGACCCCAAATCTCTTGATTCGCTAACACAATGTCTAACCTGTATCTCAGAATGGATGAATAGTAACTTTCTCAAATTAAATAAAGAAAAAACCGAAATCTTAGTGATTGGCAATAATGGATACAATGAGGCTATTAGAAATAAACTGGATGCATTAGGATTAAAAGTCAAATCGGAGGTAAAAAGCTTAGGGGTAACCGTTGATTGTAATCTGAATTTTAAATCGCATATTAATAAAATCACTAGGACAGCATTTTTTCACCTAAGGAACATAGCAAAAGTTAGACCTCTTATATCATCGAAAGATGCAGAGAAATTAGTTCATGCGTTTGTCTTTAGTCGGCTAGATTACTGTAATGCACTCCTCTCAGGACTACCCAAAAAAGACATCAATCGTTTGCAGTTAGTGCAGAATGCAGCTGCTAGAATCCTTACCAGGAAAAGAAAATCCGAACACATTTCTCCAGTTTTGATGTCACTACACTGGTTACCTGTGTCATTCAGAATTGACTTTAAAATTCTGCTTATGGTTTATAAAGCTTTAAATAATCTCGCCCCGTCTTATATATTGGAATGTCTGACACCTTATATTCCAAATCGCAACCTCAGATCCTCAACTGAGTGTCTCCTTAGAATTCCAAGAGCAAAACTTAAAAGAAGTGGTGAGGCGGCCTTCTGCTGTTATGCACCTAAAATCTGGAATAGCCTGCCAGTAGGAATTCGCCAGGCTAATACAGTGGAGCACTTTAAAAAACTACTGAAAACACATTACTTTAACATGGCCTTCTCATAACTTCACTGTAATTTAATCCTGACACTCTGTATATCCAATTCATTATAATAACTATTCATTCAAAATTTGTACTAACCCCTACTCTCTCTTCTGTTTTCTTTTCCGGTGTCCTATTGGTGGTGGCTTGTGCCAAAACCATCTACCCAAAGCACCATGATGTTCCAACAATGATGGATGGATTAAAAGCCAGAAGTCTGTATAACCATCAGCATCAAGTGACTCCGTGAGAACCCTAACTACAAAGAGGACTATTTCATTTATGTTAGGTAGAATGCCCAAAGGGGACTGGGCGGTCTCGTGGCCTGGAACCCCTACAGATTTTATTTTTTTCTCCAGCCTTCTGGAGTTTTTTTTTGTTTTTTCTGTCCACCCTGGCCATCGGACCTTACTCCTTTCTATGTTAACTAATGTTGTCTTATTTTAATTTCTTATTTGTCTTTTATTCTTCTTTTCTTCATTATGTAAAGCACTTTGAGCTACTTTTTGTATGAAAATGTGCTATATAAATAAATGTTGTTGTTGTTGTTCCTGGGGTAAATTTAGGTTTTTAAATAAGCAGACAGATAAATATATATACATTAACAAAGTAACCAATAAAATGCATGTGCGGTAAACTCTGTTTTTGAAACTCTCAAGATTCTTTATTTGTCACATGCATAGTCATACAGGGCAACACGCAGTGAAATGCATCCTGATCCGCTTATCAAAAACTGTGCAAAGTTAGAAGAATATCAGTTAGATTAACAAAAAGTCAGAGATCGAAAGATAACAGTATAGTAGAACATCATAAATAAGTAAAATTATGTGAATAAAGTAGAATTAAGTGTTAAGGTGCAATAGTGTAGTAATTATTGTGCAAAACCAAAGTTAGACTGGTACATAGTTAAATGAGGCAGTTTGTTTGTTTGCGCTACTGCAATCTTTACTTTATATTTTCTAACTTTCCTGCTTTCATATCCTTTAACTTTCTCCACATGTGTATAGCGCCAACGTTTTTTTTTTTGTGCCTTTCTAATTTCCCTGGTTTCATAGTCTCTAACCTGCTCTGCATGTGTTTAGCGCCAAAGTTTGTAAACATCTCTATGAAGTTCTACTTTGTCTTTTACTCACTGTCATTTAATTCTGAGCCAGATTGGACATGCTTTTTTTTCCCAATTCCACTTGTTCTGGGCTGATAATTACTTTCCTTATTTTCTGAATTTGCACCTCGATTATTCTTTTTTGCTCTTTTTTCTGTCCAACGCATTTGAGTCTCTTTTCTCCGTACTTTTCTTTCTTCTTCGTTTAATCGTCAACGTTTCATTTCTACCCTATTCATTTCATTTCTACCGTATTGACCTTATACACTATATATGCCCTGAGAGCCCTGGAGCAGTGTGTGCTGCATGACTGCCTTTACACTACTGATTTGGTTTTTTTTTTGATATTGCTTGTAAGTAGGGTGTGTCTTGCAAGACTCTCGTTCTATGTTCCCGTGAGACGCACCGTGGCAGGTCTCTTTCGTCTCGCGAGTCTTTAAATTATCTTCAGAGAAAGATCACGTATCGTAGACTATCAGGACAGGGGACAGGATTTCTTTTTATAATAGATAGATATATATGATAAACTATTGTCACATATTCCAAAGATTACACTGCAAGAAACAAAAGACAAGCAGTAACGAAGTTGACAGAAATTTAAAAATGCAACTCTCTCAATAGATTTGGTTGTTACAGAAATGTTTCCTCCTTACAAGCATGAGTTACCAAATATTAAAATAGATATGAACTTTTTAGTTTTTAATAAACTCTCTTAACGTCCACCTGGACAACAGGAACATAAGTTATAAACAAGACTGAAGATGGAAAAAGCACTGTCCTACATGAAGCAAACTGAAAAGAATTCAGGGGTTTATGTTGACATTACAAAGTTTTCATAGTCTAAGCAATGTGAGGAAACAAATTAAAAGGGTAAATAAAATCTTGGGCAAAACTGGTGAATTTAAAATCGAGGGACACTATGCTTAGACTATATAATGCAACAGTGAGACCCATCGTAAGTATCAAGTGCAATTCTAGCCACCACACTACAAAAAAGGCAGAGCAGCACTTAAACCTGTGCAGAGGAGAACAGCCAAGTGCATCCAAGGGCTTAAGTACATGTCCTACTGTGACAAATTCAGACAATTAAACCTGTTTAGTTTCAAGCAAATGAGACTGCATGGAGATTTACTCCAAGTCATCAAAATCCTCAAAAGCACTGATAAAGTAAATTTAGCAGAACACTTCAGCTTAAGGGTGATTCACATACTCAAGACCACCAGTGGACATTAAGTGTAAATGCATTTTAAGACAAACCAGCAAGCAGGTTTTTTTTATTTAAAGAGATGTGGGGATCTGAAACAAAACTCAAGTCAAAAACTACAGAGACACGTAGCTGAAGCAGAAACCTGGGCAACCTTTAAGAAGGGCTTGGATGAGACCTTAGGACGACAGTTCCATTTGCTAAGCAAAAGAGCTGAACAGACTGTTTCTTATGTTTATAAGACAGCTTCAGTCTGTTTGCATAAGAGAAGCTTCAAAATTATTGGCATTTATAATCAAGTTGAATGCATAATTTTAACATTGCTTACTTTTATTAAGGAGTTTTTGTAAAAAAAACATGGCTGGTCTTACTGTACAGAATCCTATTAGTTATCTGAAATAAAATTATGCCATTTATATCAGTTTTTCATTCTCCATTTCTTAAATGTACAGCAATATGGCATTTCAGAACAATCTAAAAAGAAAGTCTAGTTTTAACATTACTTTGGCGAAGAAACTACTATAGGCTTAATGAAGGGGAAGTCACCATGCTAGTGAGGACATCACATGATCACAATCCAATTATAGATACTTTCATATACCAGAATATCTAGGAAACCAGAATGTGCGATATTGGCAAAAAATTCTCTTAACATTTTCTAGGACTTTAACAATAATAATTATTAACATGTTAAAAACGTTTGTAAAAAGTCTTATTGATCTACCTTGGTCTTGATAATAGGATATTAATTGTACCTTACTAAGGAGACTAATGGAAACATTAAAACAGGTCTTTCTTATTTAATTAAAACTGAAGTAAAAGAACACAAAAATTATAAATCACCAATCAAAGTATTACTGAGATCAAACAATGGAAGTATGAGTAAACCATTTCAAAGTGGCCTACAGAATTTACTCAAAAAACTGCACAAAGGCCCATTGACGTTGCGCGGCTTAGCCCCATGCTACTGGATCCTTCCGGGAGCCACTTGAGCCGCCACCGCCAATAATGTTTCCGAGGGATGAGCCAAGCAAATGAGAGCGCTCACACATTGCAAGGGGTAGGTGCAATATAGATTGCAAGACTGTTTAAATTCCTACTGCTGTTTGCTCACTCAATTTTAGGCAGCTATGCTAGCTTAACTTGTGGTGTGTTGACCTTTAACGCCTATGAACTTGCTTTGCACACGCGTAGTAGTCTATCCTGTTAGGTACATGAGACCGTGAATGCATGGACTCTCAAGGCATCTTTTTGATTGCTTTTTGCAAAGTGAGACACACTCTCAAAAACTTCAGCTTGCACATCATTATAACAATGAAGATATTATAGCCAACTATACATATCGCACACTCCAACTGGAAAAGATATCGACAAATGGATATAGACGATAAATAATTTCAAGGACCATGACTCCGCAGACATTTTACCCATAATCTATAGTAAAGGAATGTATATTCCTTAAAAAAAAAAAAAAATTCTGCATTGGATTTCTTCCCAAATCCATGAAGACATGTGTACTGGGTTAACTACCATCTCTGTACTGGCACCATGTCAGTGGATCTTTTAATGGTCTGAGTTCTTTTACATGGCTGGTTCCGGCCTAGCATCCAACATTGCCAGGATTGGCTCTGTCTACCCACCACTGCGAACTGGATTGGATTATTAGAAAATCTGACGAGAACAGGACATTCAGACTAACAAAGCTTGACATTTCTGCTAAATATCCAAGTCAAATTTTGAATGTCTATAAAGTCAATTTCTATTTAATAAAATTTTGTTCACAAAAAAAAAAAATTATGGCTAATTATAAAATTCTATTACTTTGCATGAACTATGTTTTGCACCCTCTGTAACAGGCTACAGATGTAAGCTAGAATGTCCCATGGATGTATTACCTTGTAGGGAATAAACCAGAACCTGTTTAGCTAGGTGTTCTAAATAGTTATTTAAAGCAAAACATTTTCTTAATTAGACAAATACCTACATGAATTTAACAGTTACATTAACATACTAAGAATGACTCTTAAAACAATCTACCTCCATTTGCAGTACTATTTACTTTCATATTTGATATTCAAAGCGGACTTTATTTCTTCATTTTAGTATCATAAATAAAACCTCATGCACATAAAACTTTCCCAGCCCAGCCTTCAGTCAAAAAGTAACAATGTCCTTGTAATGCTAAAGCACAGCAGGCTTACACCACGGTACAAATCCAGAACCAAACACCATCTTCTAGGTCAGGGCTACTCAATTTACAAATTCAATTGGGCCAGATTTTCAAACCAAGAAATTTTTAGCAACCAGTAAGCAGCTGGTAACAAACTTTATTAATCCCAAGGGGAAATTCACAAGGCAATAAAAAAGATGGCAGCATGCAATAGTTGCATCTGGATCAAGTCTGAGGTACTAAGAAGGTATATAGAGGCTAAGAGTCCTAGCACTGTGTGTTTTATTTGGTGAAAACACATTTAAAATTTGAAACTGATAGCCAAATTGTTGTTACCAAACTTTAAATGCTTAAGTCTTGTAAGAAGCATGTCCTAAAACTCCTATCAATTGGCCAGATCTGTCAGTAAAAACAGACACCTCATATCTCTTCTTTTCAACTACAGTTTAGAAACCTCCCAATTTAACCATACTTGCTGTTTTAAGAATGTTATGCTTCAGTGCGAAGAATGCAGCTTAACTATTTTTTTTTTTATTAAAATCACCATCAATATTAAAAGAAAAAAATAATTTTTTTTACATTTCTTGCATGTATTATTTTATACCTGCGAGCCATCAATGCTGTTGATCTACAATAAATGGGAAACTAGCTACAGGATTTAAGAGCAAAGAATTGCAAACGGAGTATAATTTTCAAGCAGAGTGGTGGATTCGAACTCTAAAGCAATTAATGGGTTACTGGAGTCAGAGTTGGTAAAAATGCACGAACTCTGACTCAATGTAAAATGTAACAAAATGTATTAAAGTTTCCAATTTCACAAACAAACAATTTTTCATCTACCTTTTGATAAAAATAACCTCTTTTTTAAAGTTTTTTCTTTTGTTTAATATTATTCAACATTTGAAACTTCTTTAAAAAAAATAGCCACAACATCATTACTGCAGCCTTTAAAACCAAATTCCAACAGGTTAGGGTGCTGATGATTCATGCTGGTAATAATAAAATGCCTTATATCTTATATGCTTTCAGTCAATATTGTAAATATATCACCATTCAAAAGTCTGGGGTCACCAACAAATTTTCATGTGTTTGACAGAATTAGAAATGCATGCCTTTCTTTAATATAGCTACCATTACATCGATTGAAAAATGTTTCCATGGTATTACATGTACATACAGTATAATGACCATTACAGCTTGAAATGACCGATTTTTAAATGTATTATTTTATTTTAATTGAATGTTACAATAACTGCACGAATGAAACTGGCCACAAAGGACTTAATGGATTTAACATCACTTTGCCAAATAACTCACTCCCATTTTAGTGGAAAATAATACAGACAGAAAGAAGGCATGCCAATTGGATCTCCATTATCAGGACTCATAGCTGAACTGGTTATCCTGTGATTTGAAAGTGTGGCCCTAACTCATTTCAAACCTAACTTTGGATATGCTATGTCGAGAACACATTCATTATATTAAATTAATTCCACAGCCACATCAACTCGGTATTCCCTGAAATTCAGTTCACTACAGAAAGAGAAATGAATGAACATCAACTTCCTAGACATTTCCACTGAAAGAGGTAATGACGCCAAGCTGATTACAAGGGTTTATCACAGGGAATGTTTTGTAGGGGCGGCACGGTGGCGCAGTGGGTAGCGCTGCTGCCTCGCAGTTGGGAGACCTGGGGACCTGGGTTCGCTTCCCGGGTCCACCCTGCGTGGAGTTTGCATGTTCTCCCCGTGTCTGCGTGGGTTTCCTCCGGGCGCTCCGGTTTCCTCCCACAGTCCAAAGACATGCAGGTTAGGTGGATTGGCGATTCTAAATTGGCCCTGGTGTGTGGGTGTGTTTGTGTGTGTCCTGCGGTGGGTTGGCACCCTGCCCGGGATTGTTTCCTGCCTTGTGCCCTGTGTTGGCTGGGATTGGCTCCAGCAGACCCCCGTGACCCTGTGTTCGGATTCAGCGGGTTGGAAAATGGATGGATGTTTTGTGGACAATATTACACTTTTCTAGCAATCACCCCTCATCGCATAAACCGAGTTGCAATAAGACATTGTTCAGAAGGATTTAAACCCACTTTAATACAAGGGAAATGATAAAGAATTAAAGACGTCATCTGCTCCATCAGTTTACAAACATTTACCAAACAATGCCTACATAGGAGATACCCCTAACCAAATCAAATAACTGACTCCAACCTGATCTCCCATTCTATTTGGCACAGCCTTCCCTTATCACCAGTGTATCTGAAAGTACAGTGTGCATCCTCTACAGATAAGGTATCAAAATACAGCATAAACCGGCAAGCAGAGACAAGAAATGCAGTATACCTTGCAGTGCATGCCCAGCTGTATATGTGGACAAACATCTAAAACACTTGCAACACATGTACTAGAACACTGCAATGCTGTCAGAAGGTAGGACCCATGATCTGCAATATTTGTAAATACGAATTCAACTGGACACATGTTGAACTGTAACACAGTGCAAGAAAGATTCAGGGCTAATACGAAAAGTGCCAGAGAGCTGGGTGAATCTTGGCTAACAAACAAAAACAACCTTACACAGACATTTGGACATGAACCCAGCAATATGCAGACTTAAAAATAACATCCAAATACACCCTCCAAACCCAACCTTATTAATCACACCCTGTCCCTCATTTGCTATATATATTGCCTTTCATTCATGTATGTCTAATCATTTTCCTCTGATGAAGACATCTGGTAGGTTGTTGAAAGCTTAGGAATAAAAAATTATTTCACCAGACCTCATCTTCTCCCTTTGTGGATGTCTAGCTACAAATATGCAAACTGTATGATGGACCTTCACTTCTAATTTACTGTTTATATACGACTACAAAGCCCCATTGTCATCAACAATTCCTTCAGTGTCACAATGGTAAACACCCTTAGCTAATCATTATTTAGTCATACTTACATGCTAATTTGTTATTAGAGAAACCTTTCTAACTGTATTAGCACTGCTGAATGCGGTTATTCTGTTCACTTGTGTTGTAAGGTACCGGCATTCCTGAAGTTCAGTTCTTGGTTCAGAATGGCCAGGATGAAACTGTTTTTTCAAGAAATGCCTTTTCTATGCCACAGATTGCCAAGAAACAGAAAATTTCATACAAAGGTGTCTATGAATGTATGTGAATTTCCCCTTGGGATTAATAAAGTAGATCTATCTATCTATCTATCACTGTCTTGAGAGAAGAATGTAAACTGAATCTAATCAGTACAGAAACACAGTGGGATGACAGACATGAACAACTGCAACAGAGGATAAGGACATTAGAATATGTAGTTTGAGAAACATATGCCTTCAGCTGACTATTTTAAATACATGGCAAATAACACGTCTGCAACAGAGAAAAAGACTATTCTGGGATATAATTCATCTCAATGCAGAATTTCAAAGATGAGTTAGGATATATAAAAAAGCTTCAGTACTTGTGGCCAGGACTGTGGAGTTGGTACAAAAAACCTAGACTGATTCCTCCTCTTCAGTTTTTGGTACCTCCAACTCAAACTCCCCTATTTCCAATTTAAGCCAATATACAGTACAATTGTGCATTATGCACAAAAAAATGTTCCTACATTAATTCAAAAATAAAACAAAATGTGAAAAGGCACCCGTATTAAATGGAAAACTGATGATTCAGCAAAAAAAACAATTCAACAATAGAAAATACTTTGTCAATAGTATCTTAAAGAAGAAAATTGATAAATACACAGTGAATCCTTGGCATGACAACTACCCAATGTGGCACTAGGGTGGTTAATAACTTCCTCCTGCAGGATTTGAGAGTGTTGAACCAAGGTATAAAATTGGGACTAATAGAAAGCTTATTAACTGCAGGCCTCATAAAACATCACAATATTGTATGCTAGAAAAGTAGTCAAGAAAGCATACAAATGAGAAAATAAACCAGCAATTTAAATACAGCAGCGTAAATGCCTTCCTGTTTCACAGTTTTATGTAAGACAGTGACTTGTTTTTGTTACAGAGCTACAGCATAATAGCAACAAACAGTTCAAATCAGAGATCACCACAAGATTTTTGATCATCATTACTATTTTGTGTGAATCAGAAACAATTCAAGGACACACTCAACAGCTGCCTAATGCATTTCAAAATGGCTATTCCAACTCAAACATGTAGTCTCGATCTCTAACATTTGCCCTTTTGACTTCTCTGTCAATGTTTACTGCTTACTCGTGCAATGTATTGCTTGAAATAGCTTTACTGCCATTTGTATACCTTTGTGAATCAACTTGAAAACAAAAACAAAACAAAAGCTGTTTTAAAAGTAATTATGAATCACTGAATTAATTTTCAATTGACAAATTTCATTTCATAAAAGCCAAATGAATGCTGAGATAAACAAAAAGGGGACAAAGATTAGAAAAATCAGAAGCACGCATAACCTGTATAATTACTTTGCCAATATTGAATACAGTTGGACATATTCAAAACATAAGCAAGCACAGCCTGCTAGGTTTCAGGTTGAAGATGCAGGTGAAGTGTCCAGGAACATGTCACGAAAGGTAGTATAGAGTTAAAAGCCAAGAAAGAGACTGTATCATTGTGGTACATTACTGGTCATTAAGGCTCAATTTGAAGGCACAGAACAGACTACCAGGTGGCACTATGGGGCTGTGCTGATGCCTCAGAAATCCAACATTGTTTTTTTTTTGTTTTGTTTTTTTCCCCCTCTCTCTGCCCAGGCACTGTTCATGTGGGTTTTGCACATTTCTGTCTCTGTCTACATGGGCTTTACTCCAGGTACTTACAGCAAATAAACAAGGTGGAGAGCACCATGCACAATGTGGAAATACTGAACCCTGAAATCCACCAAAAAAATAAAGATTTGCTGTTGTTCAGTCACATAGAAGATGCCCCATAAGAAATCATAAAACATCCAGCTCATCCATTAGCCCCAACTCTCACCATCTCCCTATTATCGTCACTAGGTCATTAAATATTAAAGAGCACTCAAGTCACTGGATCTGCAAGCAGACTGGCAGATGGAGATAAGATACCCTTTATTTGGAAGGGCAGACCATCAGGTGAACACCTTTTAGGTGTAAATTTACACTGCTAAATGCGTCTATTTACACCTTATTTAAATGTAAACTATTGCAACCATTTTCCAACAGCTACTCTGTAAATTATGTCTATATATCATGTTAAATAAATGACCAAGCATTGTCCCAAGGACCTAAAAGTAACAACATCCCAGAATCAAATAAAAATTGAGCTGTCCACTTGCTTTATCTGCTTCAGCTAACACTACTGCCTTAAGATTACCAACTTGTAAAAACTCTCTTCAGATGTCATAATGAAACAATCATTGTAGTAACCCATCGCCAGTGGACTGACTTAATGCACACAAGCGACAAATGATTGCCTGCTGAACCCTGGGACCGACCCCAACAACCCTGAAGATAAAATGAGGAACAGTAGGAGGAGATAAAGAAAATAGTTCACTGAGCAAAATAAAACAAGGTAGGTTTCCAGGAACATGCATCAAAAATACCAGTCAAAAACAACAGCATTTATTTATATAGCACATTTTCATACAAATAATGTAGCTCAAAGTGCTTTACATGATGGAGAAAAAAAAAAGACAAAAGAATTAAAATAAGAGAACACTAATTAGCATAGGATAAAAGCAAGGTCCGATGGCCAAGGAGGACAGAAAAAAAAAAAAAATCCAGACGGCTGGAGAAAAA
Source organism: Erpetoichthys calabaricus (assembly GCF_900747795.2). NCBI lineage: Eukaryota > Metazoa > Chordata > Cladistia > Polypteriformes > Polypteridae > Erpetoichthys > Erpetoichthys calabaricus. Next base: position 55,742,552 of record NC_041405.2, on the reverse strand, counting down.
ATAAAATCTGCAGGGGTTCCAGGCCATGAGACCGCCCAGCCCCCTCTAGGCATTCTACCTAACATAAATGACGTCAATCAGTCCTCACTGTACTAAAAAAAATTGTAATTTTAATTTTTAATTGTAATTGTACACAGTAAAAAAGGGGGGCGGAGAAAACAAAAACTTTTCTGTGGGGACTATTACTATGTATGATCTCATTTTGCTGAAGAAAATACAGGAATGGAAGCATAAAAATGAATGCTAAACATTATATGCTTAATGTAAATAGTTACAGACTAACACAGGAGCAATAAGGTTTAGTAATCATGTTGCGAGAAACAGAAGAGTAGCTTACAAGGCTGAAGCCTAATGAATTAGTTAATGGGTTTTTGCAGTCTCTAGCCTCCATGAAAGATTGAGTGCCTCCTAATGAAAAATTAAGGTGAAGCCATCTCCCTTTACAGCTCTTTTTTCAGCTCTTTTTTCAATCAGCTTATGTCAGCAAATGGAGAACTACCAGGGACCACTCACACTAACAAATAAGATCTGTGATTAAGAAAAAGCCAAATAAGGACTTGCATCTATGCAACCACCAAACTTCTTGGAGCAAGTGGTCATTCAACCATTTTTTTTAATGGTGCAATTAATTTTCAAATATGGTTTTACTATTTGCCACTTCTACAAGTTTAAACCCAAGAGCACAAACAGTATTCTCTTTTGCAATGATGGGATATTGAGCAGGACTTGTAACAAACCCTGTGCAAAGACATACACAAAGCTGACAAAGAGCCACAAATTGGCTAGGACTTCTTTGTAAACCCAATTTATGAGAGCCAGAGTTTACCAAATCTTGCTTTGATGAGTACTTATTAGAATTCCTGGTTAAATTCTTGTGGCTTTAACAGTGGTGTCTAGCTGGTTTCTAAAGATGCAGAGACATTTTTCTGAAATAAAGGAAACTCCTCATTCTAGGACTACTATAAAATTATACTTGGTAATAAAGTCTCTGGACACTATAAACACATACAATAAAATAAGTCAATTGGTACCAACAAAATAGTTGAAACAGCTGCTGATATATGTTAATGAGTAATTCCATATTAAGCAACTTAGAGGATGGATGGCTTTTGCAACAAACTGACTACAGCAAGTCAGCCAAAACCAAACTTGGATGGCTCTCTAATAGGGTGGGGTGGTATTACCAAAAATGATATGATGTACTTTTTCAACATCATGATATCAATGATTATTAATTTCCTGAAGCTCAGTTACACATTCAACCAGCAGTTCAAACAAAGAAGAATGGTTTATCACCAGAGTTCAATATTTAGTACTGTTGTAACACTGTTTTATCAGTAAACTAAAACAAGAATAAAGTATAATAATTTAAATGGAGTGTAAAAAAGAAAAAAAAAAGAAAATTAGCCTTGTACAATGAACAAGAAGATTATTTTTTCATTTACGAGCTGTTGGTGATGCACACACAGTTTGTGAAAGGATGATTTGTCTGCACGCAGGGATGGGCGATACAGCCAAAAATAGTTAACATAAGAAAAATATTTTCCGAATGCAGAGTATCAAAAGAACCTATTAAAATAAAAAAAACTAAACACAAAATGTATGGCGAGATATATATATCTCTCTATTATAAAAAAAAAATCTGGGAAGGCTTGGAAGAAAACGATACGTGATCTTCTCAGAAGACAATTTTGACGTCACGCGAGACAAGGCAGTGAGACAAAAGGACAGCTGCTGTACAAGCTTTTAAATGATCAACGCATAGCGCGACAAGCAGAACACGCAGCTCCACAGCAGAAAGACAGCAGCTGATCAGACCGCATCTCCTTAGCGTGCGTTCAGTCCCCCGTCCCCGCCCTTTACAACACGAGCAGCAGAGACGCAAAGTGGCTGGAGCATAGTGCGTCCCGGTATTGGGGGGGGGTGGTGCCGAGCAAAGCGAGCAGAGGACAAAGCCCCCGTGTGTGTGTGTATATAAAATATAAATATATATAATAAAAAATAATCACACACACACTTATGTAGCCTTTAGAGTATTTATCCTAAATTTTCCTGTAAACAGCTTAAATGCAGCATGTCCATCAAGCACCATTAATTAAAATAAAAACAACCCAATTTCCACAATGCTGTACTCCTTTGTCCCCTCACTTCCATTTTTCAACCAGCTCATTGTGTCAAAACATGAATTAGCTTAACCATATCATTAAACTTTTTCTGATTAATTGCTAATTAAACAAAATCATCAGGAATTACATATTACCCTCACAGTTTTTTTTTGCCTGTGTGTATTTTCACTGATGACAAAAATGTATACTAAAGTGGAGACTGCCCTCTCAAAAAACTTAATTCACAGAATTTAATTCACTGATTATGTGGTGCATAGGGTCTTGAAAAGCAAGATGCATGGTAACAATATTTTAGTTTTTCATTTTACACATTTGAACTATGTTTTCAAACTACAGATCACTGTTTTGAGTACTTTCTGCCAACACTACAGTCAGTGAGAATGAAAACAGGACATCCACCTGAAGTAGTGAGAAATTGTGCGATCCTAAATGCAGTTTGGGGATAAGAGGTGAGTGATTACACTGAAAACTCTCAAAAAAATGCTATTTTCATAATTCATTCATTCCATTAATATAAAGTAAAATCA